>NW_022196300.1:0-596155 GCF_008641045.1 Pistacia vera
ACAAACCTAGAAACTATTTGTTTGTGTTAAGAACCCATGTCACAATTTGCAGGAATCATGTGAAACATGGAGATAATTAGTTCGTTGGATTTAAGAAACAACAATTGTTGCAGTGTTTTTTCTTCAAGTTTAGATTTTAGTATATGGTAACTGGCATGAGTTGAAGTGGGGCAAAGTGTTGCGTTGTATGATCATGATGTGCTTCAAACGGAACTGTAATCCCTTTATCGATTTTTCCATAGTTCATTATATGGTTAAAATGATACCAATGTTGGACGTGAACAATCAATCTTTTGCCAGAGCTAACTTCAATAGCCCGGTGGAAATATTACAATGATCTAGTTGTTTCTAAAACCACATCTCCCTGTACAGGGCAAGAGTTTGAGTTTGAATTGTTAGTCAGAGTTAATCATATGTTTAATGGTTCTTAGATGTACAATGGAAAAGCGTATGTTACGCTGGGTGGAGATGATCTCACTACATTTTCTTGCAATGTATGTAATTGATAAATGATTAGAGTGAGTAAACGATCTAACCATTTGTGGAACAGCTGATTTTGATTTGACAGGACAATTGGTGTGGCCTGGTGCTATGCTTATGAATGATTACATCTCAAAAAACGCTGAGCTGCTTCAAGGATCTTCTATTATTGAATTAGGCTCTGGTGTTGGTAAATTTTCTATCAACAGTATTACCTGTTGCCTTGTCTACTTACTGATCTGAAAATCCAAAGTATTTCCACTTATTGGTTAGCGAACAAAGTTGAATTTCTAGATAAATCTTATAATTATATTTGGAGATTTATAGAATGATATGAAATGACTGTTCTACCTAGTTGCGCAGGTACTCATATGGGTTTTCATATTATCCAGAAAACATGATCATTACACGTGATTTAAAGTTAGTAGGACGATGAACACCTGCCAATCTCACACAGTCATCCATACATACACATATAAGATCATGATGACAAATATGGTTTATTTATCTGTGTGTATAATGTAACTATGTGTGCACACACACAAATGAAAAGAAAAACTTTAGTTGGGAAAGCAAAGCATACAATAGACTAGAGTCATCAATGTGTCTTCAGAGTGTGTATGGTTGACAAATGCAATCCTTAGCCTTCCATGCTTTATTCCTTTCTACTTGTTTTTATGCGTAATACCTCTCACTTTAATGACCCTTTTTTTAGTCTGACCATGGTAGCATTTTTGGCTTGGAGGTCATTACTTGGTATTCCTGTAGAAGAAAAGACATGTCTGATGGCTGCTTTCTGGAATACAGGAATTACTGGCATACTCTGCAGCAGATTTTGCCGTGAAGTTGTTTTAACTGACCATAATGATGAAGTGCTCAAGGCAAGTTCAAAAAAATTAAACTAGAAAAGTTGGCGGCTTCATCTGTAATTTTCTTAATTTTGACTATTTTAGTTATCCATACATTTTTCAGATACTGAAGAAAAATATAGATCTCCATACATCTATGGAAAATCCTAGTTGTAAAGCTGGTGAGGAAAAGAATCTTAATTAGGAACAAAAATATTTGTATGAGCTGATGTCTTTTGGTTGTTTCCTTTATGCAGGATTAGGAGTTGAGAAGCTAGAATGGGGAAATTCTGATCAGATCAACCAAATTTTACACAAATATTCTGGAGGATTTGATCTAATTCTTGGAGCTGACATTTATATCCAGTGTCCCAGATTATTATTTATGTTATTAACTCAGTTTTCTGAAGAAATATATACTCAAATAGGAGAAACAAAAATAAGTCATAAACATATAAAATGGTTCTCTGAGCCTAAGATTGATAAAGCTTTCAATACGAATCAAATGGGAGTAGAGTCAGTTGCTAGAATAAAGTGAAACCAACATCTGCAATCTTGTCTCCAATTTTTTGTGTGTTTCACACGACATGATGATCATGCCACTATATCCACTTTTTAACAGATCTGCTAAATGCTGGTGCTAAATTACTTTTGCCAAGAAAATCATATCATTTTTTCAAATAAAGAATTTTGCTTTCTCTTTTGCCTTTTGCCCCTGCATCCTTTATTGGTTGATGCTAAAACTTCCCTTGACAGTGTATAAGCTTTCAACAGTCGAGCATTCCCCCACTATTTGACACTGTAGAACAATTTTTCCGCATCAGGGAAACAGGACAGTGCAAATTCATTCTAGCCTATGTATCCCGAGCGAAGATGTACGTACCTATTCATAATTCTTTTTTTTCCATCTTCGCAAATTTGGACATATTCAGGTTTCCTCTCATTGGATCTGTATGGTCATTTGTCTATATGTTTATAAATGGTAATAATATAGCAATTCATTGTGTTTCATCTATTTTATCAAGGAACACCTAGCCTTTGTACATTTATGCAGAATACCTTTCCCAGATACTGATTTGATGTGTTTAATTGTTGAAAAGTGTTGATATTTTAAACTGATTTGACTCAAATGCTTTAATTGGTTCACATTGTTTAATGAAATGAACAAAATAAAATTATGCACTGCTTATGTTTTAGGGTTTAATATTGTCTTTGCACTTTTACCTGATATTTTAATACAAAACAGAATGAATAAAAGTTTAAAAGAAAAAAATGTATTTGAATTTTTGTCAAAAACCTTCTGAAAGTACATATTTTCCAGTTGTTAACTCTTGAAGCTTTAGAATATCTAGTTGGTAAAACATTATTTTTACGAAATTCTGGACGATGCCATAACTATTGCTTCTTTGATTATGCTGTACAGAGGTTTCTGTGTATGTTCAAGATCCCTTTCTGTAATACTTCTATGTACCATTACCATTAGAGTCTTGCATTGTGGTTGCCTCTTTTTTTGGAATATCATTATTTAGAATTTATCTACATGCCTCAACCAGCGAAGCCAAAATTCTTTGGTACTAATTTTCTTTATTGGTAAAAGCTCTTAAACCATGCTAGTACTTCTATCACTAACATTTATCATCGTTTTGAAAATTGTTCTCTTTAAATTATGAATATAATCATATTAAAGTCAATATTCTTGTTGGATTACACTTTACTCAGATTTTGAGCTGTTTGACTTTACAGTATATGATCATTTCAAATATTATTAATACCAAGTTATTTCAGAGGCACTAAACATAACTTTGCAATGTAATCTTATATTTATTCAATTATATTGTTCTTTGTGGGCAGGATGGACGCAATGGTTATCAGTGAAGCTACTCGTCATGGAATGCTGATAAATGAAATAGCCGGAACTCGTTCTGCTGTTGGAAATCTTGAAGGAGTTATTTTTCAGGTGACACTTAAATAGACATGCCAACGCATTGCAAATGACAACTTTTCAAGCGAAAACAGAAGAAAATATGGGTAAGAATAGGAAACATGAAAAAACAGTTACAGATTTTTCATTTTGGTCAAAAAGTAATTTAGAGGACCAGTTGAGTTCGGTGAGCAAATTTCTTGGTAGTCAGAATTTATCTTATCTTGCTAATCAACTGATTAGAATTGTTTTTTTTTTTTTTGGGGGGGGGGGCGGCGGGGTAGCTACTATGTAGTATATTGAAAAAGAAAAGGCATGATATGCTATCCGTCTGATGATTACCGATGGTTACATATTCATCAATCCTACTTTTTCAAATTTATCTATTGGTTCTCATTTGGGTTTCTTACCAGAACTTTTAGCATATAATTTTAAATTCCAGATAAAGATTTGTTTTGATGAAAGCTTATCTGCCTGCCCTGGAAGAGGGTTTTCAAGAGTCTGCAATTATTCACCCGTGGAGACATGGTATGGTATTGGGCCTATTGGCATGTGTGAATGGACAATATACTTGTGTACAATTGCATATGAAATTGGGATTAAGCTTTGGGTTTTGCATTATTAGACAACATCTATAATGTTTTTATGTGCCTCTGGTTCTTCCTATTCCCTGTGATATTTTTCTTTACTTTAGATGGAGGGTTGCTCAATATGTTACATAAAAGATTATCCATCCAAAAGATGTAATCATCGGAGAACAAGAAATTGGGATGTGTAAATATAAATCATATTTTCAACTTGAAGTGCTTTTTTCAGCCATAATAAGCAAAAACAATTGATCAAATCTATTTTCCTAAAAGAAACCAACATTTTTAATCAAGTAATATTATTTTTACACGTGAACTGTAATGGGTATTTCTATCCCCCATAAAAAAACTCCAACTTTCATTTCAAAGTCAAAGATCGATATTAGTTATTTAGTTCAACAATTCCTACATATACTATAACTAGACTACACTGAGATCTCAGAGCTACAATAACAAGTAACAACTATTCTATAACAACAATATGACTCCGGTGAAGAATGGTCATAATATACAGCCATCCTCAAAAGTCTCTTCTTGTTACTTGCATCTCTTGTTCTAATTCTCCTGCAATAATTCATCCCTCGACACCCTCACTGATGTTCAGAAGCCGAAAGCAAATCAAGGTCTATGTACCGAGAAGCTAATTTTATGTTAGCAGATCATTCTTTACAAGATATCACATCGTTTGAAAAGATAACTTCCTCATTTGAAGGAACCAATTCCTCGGACAGGCTTGATGAGTCTAACTTCAGACCTTTTCCATATGCAGCAATCAGAAGAGCCTCAGCCCTTCCTGCAATCAAGAAAATAAAATTGGGAAAGAGCATTCTAACTTGAGATGGAAGTTAATAAAAACAAGAATGGGTGGGCTTGCATAGTAAATGAACATTTCAGGAGAAGTCTCCTAGTTTTGATGGTTAGTTGGATTGTTATATGCAGTGATAAACCTGACAAAAAATGATGTTGGCAGCTTATTTTAGTTATCTCCTGCGACGGCTGCGTATTTGTGCAGCCATCAAACATTTGAGAAGAGTCACAGTCACCCCATTCTAATAACTTTTTTAAAGAATGAGCATAAGAAATGCCACTTTCAAGCCAAGATGCTTCGTCATCTTCAGGAACAATACATGCAAAATTGGAGACAAAATCGTAGACAAATGAACTCACATGCCAATTTTGGAGGCAAGATGCAGCAACTTTACTCCTCATTTCAGTTTTTTTATTTTTTATTTTTTATTTTTTATGAAAGCCTAGAGAGACATAGCAACTGATATAATTTTACAGATCTAACTGAAAAGAACTCGAAGGGGCCACTCAAGCAAGCACCGTAAAGGGCTCCTTGAAGATCTGTAGAGATCAGGGCTCGCCTCCAATCGATAATCCTTGAAAAGGGGTAACTCATCATTAGAAATGTTTGATCGCTGCAAATCAGGCAGTCAGCACAAAGACTAAGTANTTAAGCTTTGGGTTTTGCATTATTAGACAACATCTATAATGTTTTTATGTGCCTCTGGTTCTTCCTATTCCCTGTGATATTTTTCTTTACTTTAGATGGAGGGTTGCTCAATATGTTACATAAAAGATTATCCATCCAAAAGATGTAATCATCGGAGAACAAGAAATTGGGATGTGTAAATATAAATCATATTTTCAACTTGAAGTGCTTTTCTCAGCCATAATAAGCAAAAACAATTGATCAAATCTATTTTCCTAAAAGAAACCAACATTTTTAATCAAGTAATATTATTTTTACACGTGAACTGTAATGGGTATTTCTAACCCGCATAAAAAACCTCCAACTTTCATTTCAAAGTCAAAGATCGATATTAGTTATTTAGTTCAACAATTCCTACATATACTATAACTAGACTACACTGAGATCTCAGAGCTACAATAACAAGTAACAACTATTCTATAACAACAATATGACTCCGGTGAAGAATGGTCATAATATACAGCCATCCTCAAAAGTCTCTTCTTGTTACTTGCATCTCTTGTTCTAATTCTCCTGCAATAATTCATCCCTCGACACCCTCACTGATGTTCAGAAGCCGAAAGCAAATCAAGGTCTATGTACCGAGAAGCTAATTTTATGTTAGCAGATCATTCTTTACAAGATATCACATCGTTTGAAAAGATAACTTCCTCATTTGAAGGAACCAATTCCTCGGACAGGCTTGATGAGTCTAACTTCAGACCTTTTCCATATGCAGCAATCAGAAGAGCCTCAGCCCTTCCTGCAATCAAGAAAATAAAATTGGGAAAGAGCATTCTAACTTGAGATGGAAGTTAATAAAAACAAGAATGGGTGGGCTTGCATAGTAAATGAACATTTCAGGAGAAGTCTCCTAGTTTTGATGGTTAGTTGGATTGTTATATGCAGTGATAAACCTGACAAAAAATGATGTTGGCAGCTTATTTTAGTTATCTCCTGCGACGGCTGCGTATTTGTGCAGCCATCAAACATTTGAGAAGAGTCACAGTCACCCCATTCTAATAACTTTTTTAAAGAATGAGCATAAGAAATGCCACTTTCAAGCCAAGATGCTTCGTCATCTTCAGGAACAATACATGCAAAATTGGAGACAAAATCGTAGACAAATGAACTCACATGCCAATTTTGGAGGCAAGATGCAGCAACTTTACTCCTCATTTCAGTTTTTTTATTTTTTATTTTTTATTTTTTATGAAAGCCTAGAGAGACATAGCAACTGATATAATTTTACAGATCTAACTGAAAAGAACTCGAAGGGGCCACTCAAGCAAGCACCGTAAAGGGCTCCTTGAAGATCTGTAGAGATCAGGGCTCGCCTCCAATCGATAATCCTTGAAAAGGGGTAACTCATCATTAGAAATGTTTGATCGCTGCAAATCAGGCAGTCAGCACAAAGACTAAGTACAATAGCACTCATGTACCTTCACAAAGAAAAGTGTATGTAGGGAAGTTTTAGCTCACAAAATGATCTGCACAACTAGCTTAGTGCTGTCATTTCCTCTGCCAGAATGTAACTTACAACAATCTCTTCACTTATGTGATTCTACTAATAAAATTAATTGAAAAAGTAATGTTGAAAAAATAAATTAAAAATGCAGATGATATGCAGAGGTTACCAAGTTCACACTCCAATAAATGAAATACATTTTTTCTAAAAGCATGATAGCATACTATAAAGCAAAGAGGACCAAACAATGTACCGTGATCCTTTTTCCGTTGCAGTAGGGAACTCAAAGATGGAAATAATGTGGACGCAAGCCTCCTACTATCATCCTGCCAAAAAATTCATCATCAATACAAATAAAGGAGGTTTATAAGATCCAATTGATTCAAAAGTTTTGAATTTAATAAAAAGGGAGCAACACAGTGTTTCCCACATAAGGAGTGTTGCAACAAAAAAGGGAAATGATAAAGCTTATAAAGGCTTATTAACTTCTTGCCATAAAGAAAGAAAGCCAGAAACCCCATACGTGAGTATAACAAAAAAGCTCTACAATGAATTCCACATGATTTGAGGCAAGGACACAATTCATAATTAAAAAAGAAAAGAAAACAAATTGAATCAGTTTAAATGGTGTGTAACATAGATTAATGTTGAAAATTTGTAGATGGAGACTGGGAAGATTTTTTCTCTATGTGATAGTGAACGCGAGTTGCAATCAAAATTGTTAATTGAGAAAAGTTGTCTCTCATGACTTGATCCACACTGCCACCTTGTCTTTTAGCTAGTATTGTCCCTTTTTAAGCCAATTTTCTATGGCTCACATGAAGTATGCAGTTCTTTGCATATAGAGTCCTAGTGACTTTACTATTTATTCTTCAACCTTTTGCAGCTTTCTTGACTATTATTTTTGCAAACCTTTCCTCATGGATTTCAATGAGTGACAAATAAGATTTGGAAGTTAACAATTGGCTTTGAGGACTAAAAAAAGTCTCCAGTTTAGGACTCTATATACTCATTCGAGAGCTCGAGGAATTCTTAGTAAATAAATAATGTGAACATAGATACAAACCTTCATAGTCATGCCTCCTGAGAGTTCAAACTCATTCTTCCACATTGCAGATGGTACTGGAACTACAGAAAAGCCAGAGGCAACCAATATCCCAATCCATAATCCATATCCAAATCCTCCACTCCACCAACCCTTCAGTGAAAAAAAAAGTCGATACTCTCAAAAAAAAAAAAAAAGAAGAGAGAGAAGGAATATTTGTTTACTTCATTTGCTTTCACTAAAGATTTCATAAGACTAAGCAATACTAAAACCACATTACTATAACTTTTGTTAAAATGTTGGCATGAATTTAAGGTCAAATATGAAAGATACAAGAAACAGATACACAAACATGATACCATCATTCAAGAAAGAAATTGGAAAAGTCCAAATGAAATCACCTAAAAAGAGGGATTGCCACAAACCTGTTTCCCATCTTTTGGATAAGGGATTGATTGCTCTATATATGCAGTCGTTCCTAGAATAAGAAAATCACAAATCATTACAAATGCACAAAAGTTGAAGAAAGAAATATAAAGTATTGTCACAAGGAGACATATTCTTCATGATAGCAAAAAATAAAAATAAATAAATATAAAAAGAGACTGCAGATAAAATAAGAAAACTCGTTACCTAGAAAGTACATCAAGTACAGAGAAATTCAACTTCAAAAAAACTGATTACGAAATCAATTATATAAAGAAAAAAAATATATACCAATATCAATACATCTCAAGCATAATTCAAAAATCTTGGAATTCCAAATGATAGATTAAGGCCAACTGAAAAAGTGAAGCTTAGAACAAAATTGATGCAGTTTATTCTTTTATAGGTTTTTTTTTTTTTCAATAACCAGAAATCTCTCGACCCTGCTGAACCCTATAATCTTTAGGGAGCGGGAAAGAATGGCCTTTGAAGACTAGAATAAAGTACGAAAGCTTACAAAAGCAAATAAGGCAACCTAAAATAATTTAACTACTTTGTCCACTCATTTGTACAGTTTTGTTGGCAAATACTGCATTGCACGGAAACCAATATCATATATTATTAGGCATCATTTCATGGTAAGTTAACAACCGAAGAAGATTATATTGTGTGGCCATTATTGAATACCCACCCCACCCTCCAACCCAAACAAACACAAACACCACAAGGGAAGAAGATAGAGGAGAGGAGAAGAGAGTGTGGAGAAACATAGTGTTATACCAACTGGAGCATCTAATCTACGAAGCAACAGAACAATAGACTTGGCATCCAAACGTTTTCGAACTCTACCACCAACTAAAACTGGCAAATGCGGAGTATCAAATACCTGTAAGATATCAATGCCCGAATTAATCACTAAAAGAGATTTACAAAAAAAGAAAAGAGAAAAGAAAGAAAGAAATGTGGAGTCCAGATGTAGCTCGACTAATCACTAAATGCTGATTATCAAGCAACGATGAACGCCTTTATTTTCTTTCCCAGCCATGTAAAGGTCCCTACCATACTATATTGGTAGACACCTGGACCATGTCTGGTTGCCACTTGCAATAAACCACATTCCAATGCTACTTGACAATCATAATACGGACCATAACGCAACATCATGTCAACAACATTTAACATCGAAAAACAAATAACAAGTTTCTTAATAACTCACAACATCACATATTTGTAACATTTAAGGTCAAAGTTAATAATGGAAATGATAATATGAACATATATAAGTTAACTAAATGTTTAAAGAAAGGCAGTAAATTTCCTGAGCCGAGGAACCGGTGTGGTCGGTTTTCAAGACGGCTAAAGCACCGGAAAGATCCGGGTCGACACCCAGAACCCATTTAGAATCATCAAGGGTTTGAGTTTGAGTTTGAAGAGGAGGGGAAGTGAGAGAATCGAGCCAGTTTTGCTTGAATTGTGCAGCATCCGAGACCTTAGTAGCCCTAATCTCTGGTGCTCTACCAGTACTTATACGTCTGCTCGCAAATGTAGAGTATGTGTTTGCAAAAATGGATCTGAGTTTGGAGGGGACGATGAGGGTGTAATGGTAATTATAATGGGTTTGTAACTGGGGGTAAATCTGTGAATGGAGTAGTGTTTGTGTTCCCATCAAAAGATTGGGATTCAATTTCAATGTCATCTGTTTTTGAATTTAAATTTGGAACATTCTCTCTGTTCGACTGTTCGTTATCATCATCTTTCCCCTTCCATTTTCAAAGGGGGTTCAGAGGTGGTAAATTCTGTTGTGGGCCTTGGCCCAGAACGAGTCATGGCCATTTTTTAACAGTATACATTCCTTGTTATTTGATGCACACTACCGAGTCTTCTTGACAATTGGGCCTCTTTTTTTTTTTTTTTTTTTTTTTTTTTTTTTTTTTTTTTTTTTTTTTTTTTTTTTTTTTTTTTTTTTTTTATGATCAAGGTGTTTGGGTTAATTTACACGTATATTAACTAATCTTTTGGGTCTGTTAAATACCTTACAACTCTAATGTTTCAAGGTAAACCACAAATATGATAGGTGATTCCAAGATAATTCGAACCTAAAAAGTCAATGAACGTTTCTTGATCGTTAAGTCAACCCCTTAGTGTTGGCTCTTGAATAGGTGTTTTATCTTTCTTTAATTTGTGTTGAAGACAACACAATGTTTTCCCAAGAACTTCATCTTACATTGATCATTGAAAAAGTGGCAAAAGAACTTTTATTCCCCTATTTTCTTTATTTGTTTCAGCATTACCCTTCTAAGTGATAAAAACACTTTCTACCGACTGTGATGATCATCGGCACAAACACACAAGCTTCTTGCAAAAGACACAACTCCATGATGGAAATTTCAACTGATATTATCAATTTGTATCGACCATTTTTAGTATTTAGTTAATAACTTAAGAGTAAATGACATATTCCCACGGAAGGTAAAGTGATTTATAAATTCCAGATTCTTACCCTTAAGGGGTGTTTGGATCGGGGTATATAAGATAACATAGGTAATCTTTGTTTATTTTACAAGATTCTAGTGTTTGGTTTGCAAGTAATAAAATATTACAGAAATCTTTTATTACAAATAGTGTTTACTATTGGTAATGTGGGAGGTAATCTGATGCCCTCCCCCACCCCTGGGATTAAAATATTATCGGGGTAATCTAATTTTTCTATCCATTTTGTCCTTAATTAAAAACAATTTTGAACACAATTGTCGTCAAATGTCTACCAAATAACAATCACCCAGCCGCCATACATTTAAGAAATTAGCTAAAACACTTCAAGCATAAAAAAGTTTAAAAGTTAACAAAATACCCCCAGCCACCCAAGACCACCATCGGTCGTGACTCACCACCACCGGCCGTCAGCGTCAGTCGCCATAATCGTGCACGGTCAACGGGATCTAGCCAGTGGTGCGTCGATAAGGCCTTTTCTGGCCATGGATCACAGATCCATGGCCGAAGATGGCTAGTTTTGGCATTTCTATGGCTGTTTCACAGCCAACGATGTGGCCGTGAAATGGCCATAAATCTGGCCATTTTTCGGCCATGGATTTGTGATCCATGGTCATTCTGGCTTTTCCAACGCACGAACAGCCATATACGGCCAGTCGTGCACCATTTCGTCGACTACCGGCGGTGGTGGTTGGCTGCCGACAGTGACTTGGGGTGGGTGGGGGTGATTTTGCTATAAATTAAAGTTTTATATGGTTGTGGTGTTTTAGCAAAATTTCAAATGTAGGGAGTTAAAAGAAATGATTCAAAAAATAATAATAAAAAATACAATTATATTAATATTTAAAAAGGTGGGCAATTTAGTAATCAATATAACATACCCACGCATTTATCCTCCCAACCAAACATATTATTCACCAATTTATTCGAACCAACCAAACACATTTTCTAAACATTCCTAGTAATCTTCAAGGTGATCTTTCTTTCCGTTAATATAATATCCCCCTATAATAAAACATTATATGATCCAAGCGCTCCCTTAAATTATTAGAAAATAGTCTAATGTAACACTTAAAGGGTAATTTGGTCATTCTAAATTATCGTTAAAATTGTAGGTTTAGAGATGAAGTTTAGGCCAACCAGATGGCTACAAAATGGAACTCACACTAATTTGCAAGCAATTCAGTTCGGCTCTCAATCTCTTCTAGCAGCAAGCATCAATTCAGCCAAATGATGCATGGTGAAGATGACAAAGATAAGCAAGACGGGAGGAGAGGGAGATGAAGAAGGGAGGAGGGCACGATCTTGTGATGGCAGCAGAGTTAGAAGGCTAGCAGTGACACTTGGTTGGGGGGGTGTTGTGTAGGCTCATATGGTGAGTGAAGGGGAGACCAGTGGGGTTGTTGACGGTGAGGGAAGTTGTATCACAAACAAATCACACTCCAAATAGAAATCAAATTCAACCAAACTCCGATTCAAACACACAACCAACTCAATCAAACTCTGATTCAATCAAAAATCAAAGCAACACAACTACGGGCGTCACGTGGTTGGCACATAACAGGCAGCGACAGGGTTCGACCAATAGGCTTGATGATGGCTATGTGCGATGGCTCGAGGACTATCAGGACGCGATATGGGGTCACGCGACGCAATAAAGAAAAGATTGTTGGGCGACGGGCGACGAGCAGCACGGTTAAATGGTGTCATGGTTTTGGTGGGGATGGTGAGGGGAAGTAGTTGGTGGTGTCAGGGGGGGCGGTTGACACTAAAGGCTAACTGGAGGTTGAGAGTTGCACGGAAGGTGGGAGGGCAATTTGTTAGAGAAAAGTTAACTCCCCAGACATCCCAAGTTTGCATTTAACAAAATGACCCTGAAAATGTTTTTGATTTTTTTTTTTAATTTAGAAAAGTTGACATGGCACACTTAGGATTCATTAAACAAGTAAAATAGGTTAAACTAAAAAGATTTAAACATATGTGGGTAAAATGATAATTAACAAAAGTTGTTTAAATTTTGAAATTTGAAAATAAGCCCCACCCATTCAAAATCGCTTAATCGAAGTTGTTAGCCAAAAAATGACTGACAAAGACTATTCCTTTCTCTACGATTTTCAGTGACTACAATGCCCAAATTCCAGCAATTTTCAATCCTAAAGCTTCCTTACACAAAACAATGGCTGACATTCACAAAGAGGAGGAAAACCCAACCCCATTTTAAATCCTAAACTCTGGCGGCGCCAGCAGTTCAAATGTTGTCAAAGACGACGCTCTGGTGGATCATCCGATGAGTGAAGGTGGTCCACAGGCAGAGGGGGCGACGGCGGCATAAGAACAAAGAGATGAATGGGAAAACGATTCTGAAGAGGAAGACGCCGACGAGAATTCAGGCGAGGAGGAGGACAGCGGTGAAGAAATAGTACATATTTTTACTTGTTTTTTTGAATTGGGTGAGAAAATTGATTGATTTGTGCGAATTTATTGGGGGAGATGTGGTTGTGGTGTTTTGTCGAGCAGTTGGCAGGCATTGATGGAGTGGCTTTGTTTGGGTTCCAAAGGATGGGGGAAGGCAAGGGAGGTCGTAAGGAGGTTGTTTCAGGGAGTTTGGTGGGCTGGGGATGGTAGGAGGTGGCCGAATTTTGCGAGTTGGAGAGCTGCCCTGTATATTGGCAAGGCTGGCCATGCACTGCACGCGTTGTGCGAGGGGTTGCATGATTGTTTTCATAGATTTTAGAATTTAGTCTGAGATTCAGACCAAGTAAGGTGGGGAACATATTCATATGGAAGTTGAAAACAAAATTAAATGTGTATAATTTGGAGATAGATTACATAAATATAGAGCAGAAAACTAACAGCCGAAAGATTCATTAGTTCTAAAAAGCAGGATATACATTGGACAAAGCATCCATAGCACCTTCCATATGAATGATGTCATTATTGTCCAAGCAATTTACTAGAGCTTGCAACAGTTTAGGCCATACCGAAATCCCACCTAGTTGAACAAAAACACTAACAACAATCCCAACAGTGGACCTGATGTGCCTATCAACAGCTCCTAAACAAGGCAACAACTTTGACTTTATATACTGTTGGTTTGCAGGAGCCATAGATTTGTATGATGTTCTAAGGTTATTTTTCAACAGCAAACCAGCAGCTTCTCGAACCTCCACCGATTGACCCTGTTTAAAGTTCCCACAAACATAATGGCAATTGTTAACAAGAAGTTTTAAGCTACATCACCACCTAGAAGTTATTAGAAGTTTAACTAGAATTCAAAAATATTTCAAGTCAAAACCTCGATTCATTCGCACTTTAAGATTCAATATGTTATTAGTCTGACAAATATATCAGTAAGGTTGTAGTTCATAGTTGTTATTGAAAAGTGTATTAATCAAAATGCCATCAATTTGAGCAGATGAACTTTAAAATAGAATAGTGACAGCATTATTGCCCATAATTGAATACTATAGGACTGTAGGGGTTGCATGATTGTTTGCAGGGTTGGCTATGATTGTTGTGTTAGAAGTGTTAAATTGCAGTGTTAAATTGCAAGGTTGGCTATGATGCATTAGATTTTTCGTTGCTTTATTATATAACGGGCAAATTACTTTCTTTGTTATATTTTGATTGAATGTTAAAACATTAGATGATTGAAGGACAAATATTAAATATCATTTTACAATTAGGCAGCTTATTATTAGAAAAAGGTCACTACTTTTAGGTTGGCTCACCATCACCACTCAACTTTATACCATAATTTCGAAATCAAACAAAACCAATGAAACCACAAAAAGCCCTTTTTTTTTTTTTTTTTTTTTTTGTCATACACATGAAAAGATTAGTTGAAAAGTTGATTGTATAACACGTGAAAAGCCATTATGTTTTGGGATGATGGAATATGTCTTGGTGACAGGCTTAAGATGTGGAAAATTTCAAAAAGCGACAGAGCAACAGAGAATAAAGAATATTAGGGTAGCCGTAAACTTGGCTAACAAGGTTTTGGAGGAGAAAACGTCTATTACGGGACACGATTTAGAGGAGAGGTTAAAAGAAGGTGGGTATACCTCTTCAGAGAGGTTCAAATGTGTCTGGTATGGTTCGTGCATTCGATCCTAATGGCTTCTGACTCAACAAAAGTCATTAATATGGATTGGGTTAAGTTTGCAAGCAACTTGGACTTCTTTAATGCTTATCTGTGGGGACGGGCATCATTTATGCAAACCATGGACTCCCTGCAAGGAAAAGACATGGCGTTAAAGCAGTCCTAATCTATCGGTAAGAATAGAGCGAGCACATACAATTTGTTTGGCTTCCCATGGGTAATACAGGTAAATATTAGGGGCTTTTTGTTATATTTTTTTGTATTATATGTGTTCTAATTATGATATGGATTATTTTTTACAATGTAGGCTTGGATGTATGAGGTCATTCCTGTCCTGGCTAAGGTGGGGGGGAGGATGAAGACTTCGAAAGAGCGACCACAATTTCCTAGGATGTTACGACGGCACATCGAGAAGTGTACCCATTGGGATTATGACAAAATAGACATCAAAATTCAAGTGGCTGGGGTAAGATTAAAGAATTAAGCTTTTGAATATGCACTTGCTTTTAAATATGGCTTAAATCTAATTGATTTTGTTTCTTATTGCAGGGAGTTGTCTGTCCCTTCCTTACCACTACTAAGGGTGAAGCAGGAGAGGAGTATGTTACATCCTTCTAAGCACTGGAGTATGACGCAGATGAAGGAATAGACCGCCTAATGCAAGACCTAAAAGGGGTCACGCACGTGAGTGTAACTGCAGGGCCACTACTTAAGAATGTTGGTGACACCGAGGATGATAAAGCTCCAATCAGCGGGAGGGAGGAGGAGGAGGAGGGGGAACAGGTTCGTTCGCCTCCACCCAATTAGGAAACAGTACCACTTTGTCGAGGCATCGGGGTTGGGAGAATGAAGTGGTTGACCTCATAAACGGTCTGTTTAAGAGTTTTACAACAGCCGTTTATGAGAGGTTTGAGAAGATGGAAGAGTGGATGAAGGGTGGAGGAGAAAGTTGATAAGGTGGCAGAGAAAGTTGGTAGGGTGGAGGAGGAAGTTGGTGGAGTATTGAAAGCGGTTGAAGTGCAACCTGAGCTGAAAAGAGATAACTGAAAGAGTAAGTTTGTCAAATCTCCTTACATCGTAGCAACATATGGAAAGAAGAGGAAAATGAAGAAAAAATTTGAGGAAGTCCATAAAAGTGGAGAAGCAAAAAATTGAGGAGATTAAGGAGGTTGCTGGAGGAAGTGGGGAAGTGATAATGGAGGAAGGTGAGGCGGGACGTAAAGGAAGTAGAGATGTGCAAATGGAGGAAGGGGGAGGGAGTGGGCAAGCGAAAACAGAGGAGTTAAAGGTCGATTTGTATAGGTCAATAGAAGAGGAAAAGAAAAAACTCTTTTATGCCTATTACAATGAATCTGGAAGTGATGCCCATGTGAAGTGCAAGACCAGGGATTATCCTCGGGACTGGTTTGAAAAGATGTTGACGATGGGCAGGTGGCTTGACGACTCAATGAGTTATTTTTCGTTATTTTTCCTTATTTTTTATTATGTTTTCCATGAGGAATTGTATACTTATCATGTTGTTTTTATTTGATGTAGCATATCGATGAGGTATTGGCACTCATGAGGCTACGACAGAGCAGCGATGGTGATATATTATATCTCGATTATGCCATCACCGATGCGGCCTTTGGTCAAACGCTAGTAACGACATATGACACTTTAATGAAGAAGGTCATTGGTAGAGGTGCAGCAAGAAGAGCTAAGTGAAAAAGATTGGGCACAGATGACTTCGACTGCATCCCTGATGATTTTCAGTTTGATGACAGGATCATGCAGTATGTACAGGGGGAAAGGCCCAAACATGGCCATAGCTGGGCAAAGGTTAAAAGAGTCTACTGCATCATCAACATCAAGGATATGCACTGGATATCGCGCATCTGGAGGAGGGCTTGCTAAAGATCTTTAACTGCAACCCAACTATTTGTCGAGAGAGACAGTTGGAGATCGAGTTGGAGCCACTGCTCGTGTTGTTCACACGGTTGTTGTGCGTCGTGCGACAACACAACGTTTAAGCACTTCGGTGATCAAGTGCTGACGGGAAAGTGGCCACTCAAGCACTTTCTCGTCCCAGCAAATGACTCAATGTAAATTTTTTATAAAAGTTACATAATACAATTTTTCTATAAGCTGATTCTAATGCTAATGTATTCTTCCTATTGTAGTGCTAATTATGGGGCATATGCACTGAAATTTATTGAGTTCGACATGACCAACATCCCGATGGATGGCTTGAATGATGAAACAATGAGCAACTATCAGGAGCACTGGGCTGTTGAGTGCTTCCATGGGCATATGGATCCCTTTTGAGTGACCAGAACCCAATCCAAGTCATTGTTGTCATCAAAAGGTATGGAAGTTAGACTTAGAATTTTGTAGTTTATGTGATGTTGTCTTATTTGGTTGTCTTGAATTGGATCATGTGGTGTTGTTAGGCATAAGGGTATTGATACTTGGGTTGTGGTGTTGATGCTACAGGTGTGCCGAATAATTTTGGAGGATGGGGAAGTGGTTAAAGAGAATGATGAAGAGGGGGGATGGAGGCTACTGGCCCTAACATTTTTTTTTTTTTTTTTTTTGTGTATATAGACATTTATTTGTTGTACATAATGTTGTCATTCAATGTAATTGACACATTTCAGATTAATACAAAAGCAATTCAGTATTTCTCTCTCTCTTTTGACTTTGAGTTTATTTAGTATTCCTATTACATGGCCTTGATGTGTTGATGAAAAGCTTGTCAAATTCAGGAGACAATATGGAATTAATATATGTTGGTGATTTTCGTTTGTCAAAATTCAGGAGAAAATATAGAATTAATCTGTGTTGGTGATTTTACTTTGTCAAAATTCAAGAGAAAAGTTGGAAAAATTTGTATTGCCCATGATTGCTTAAACGATATATAAGCGACTAGATATATCGCTTAAGCGACAAAGGGTTTTAATAAAGGATCGCTTAAGCAATCGTGCATCTGGGCAGATATTGATTCTGCCTCGGACATGATCGCTTAAGCGATCTAAAATCGCTTAAGCAACCAAGGGTAAAACCGAAGAATTGCCTAAGTAATATGTAAATCGCTTAAGCGATCGTGCATCTTGGCAGATCATGATTCTGCCTTGAACATGATCGCTTAAGCAATCTGGAATCGCTTAAGCGACCAAGGGTTAAAGCAAAGAATCACTTAAGCAATATGTGAATCGCTTAAGCGACCAAGGGTTAAAGCAAAGAATCGCTTAAGCAATATGTGAATCGCTTAAGCGATAGTGCAACTGGGCAGATCTTGATTCTGCCTCGGACATGATTGCTTAAGCGATTTGAAGGGTAAAAGCGAAGAATCGTTTAAGCGATACATAAATCGCTTAAGTGATCGTCCAACTGGGCAGATCTTGATTCTGCCTCGAACATGATCGCTTAAGCAATCTCAAATCGCTTAAGCGATTAAGGGTAAAAGCGAAAAATCGCTTAAGCGATAAGCGATCGTCCAACTGGACAGATCTTGATTCTGTCTCGGACATGATCGCTTAAACGATTTGAAGGGTAAAAACAAAGAATCGCTTAAGTGATATATAAATCGCTTAAGCGATCGTGCATCTGGGTAGATCTTGATTCTGCCTCGGACATGATAGCTTAAGCGATCAGAAATCGCTTAAACGACCAAGGGTAAAAGCGAAGAATCGCTTAACCGATACATTAATCGCTTAAGTGATCGTCCAATTGGGCAGATCTTGATTCTCCCTCGGACATGATCGCTTAAGCAATTCGAAATCGCTTAAGCGACCAAGGGTAAAAGCAAAGGATCGCTTAAGCGATAGACGATAGAAGAAATCGCTTAAGTGATCATGCATCTAGGCAGATCTTGATTCTGCCTCAAACATGATCGTTTAAGTGATCTGAAATCACTTAAGCAACCAAGGGTAAAAGCGAAGAATCACTTAAGCGATACATAAATCACTTAAGCGATCATCCAACTGGGCAGATCTTGATTCTGCCTCAGACATGATCGCTTAAACGATCTGAAATCGCTTAAGCGACCAAGGGTAAAAGTAAAGGATCACTTAAGCTATAGAATAAATCGCTTAAGTGATCGTACGTGTCAGCACTTTTTGATTCTGCCTTGTAAGTGATCGCAGATCGCTTAAGCGATTAAGTGTAAAAGTGAAGAATCGCTTAGGCGATAACATAAATACACAGATTGCTTAAGCGACGATACTAGATCGCTTAAGCGACTAAAGTCTAAATTCAAATGATCGCTTAAGGGACGGCACCAAATCTCTTAAGCGATCTAGTGTATTCGGATTATTTTTATTGCATTTCACAGATCGCTTAAGCGATTAACGCTATCTTAAACATATAAGGTGTACGATAAGTTCAGTGGACCATGACCGTGATTATATTTTAATTAAATTGGTTCTTTTACGTCTATATTAAACATATATCCATAAACTTGGAAAATAAATATTGAAGTATGTAACGCCCCACTTGAGGTACGTAGTTATTGTTTCTTCTTTTGCTCTTATTTGAGTTGGTTTCTTGGTAATATTATTTGGTTGACCTTTGATTGAGTGTTGTGTTGAATACTTGCCCTGAAATTGGTTGAAAATAGAAGAAGTTCAGTGTGCCAAGATTCGCCAGGGCGAAGAAGAATCTTCGCCGCGGCGAAGAGGTGTTGAAGCCACGGGGAAACATTCTGGACAGTTTCGCCGCGGCGACAGTCCGACCAAAATGTTTGTTAAGTTTTAGATGTTCTCTTCCCTAAGGGCAATTTAACCATTCTACCCCTAATTAGCAGGAAAAGTGGGGAGTAAAATGTAAGGAATTTTCATGGAGAATATGTTGCTATGGGGGTGTGTTTGTAATGAATCAAAGGATATAGATAGAATTCCCAAAGAAGAGTAAGGGCAAAATGGGAATGCTTGTGTATAAATTTCATTAAAAGGAATTAAGACATTGCAAACCCTTCATTCTTCTTCTCCAACGCCACTCTCCTCTCTTGCTTCCTCTCAATTTCTCTTTCTTTTGATCAAGGAGTTTTAAAGGGCTTTTGGAGTGATTTGGGGTAGAAAATCAACCTAAGGCATCCTAAGGTAAGGATTCTTGCTTTGGTTGTGAAGCTTTGTGAGTTTTAGTATATATTGAATATTGAGGGTTTTTGTTCTTTTGTTTAAGAGTAGAGAAAAAGTCAAGCAAACCAAGTGAAAGGAAGAGTTAGTGAAGTCTCTCCATAACAAGGTAAGTAAACCCCAACCCAAGTTGAGATTTGGGAATTTTCTTGATTAGGGTTTTGATAGCACTTATGTATGTGTGTTATATACATGTTATATGCCATGTTATTGAGTCTTAAATGGAGATTTCTAGTGCTTTGTGATTGTTTATACCTTTCAAATATAAGAAGTGAGTTGTGGGTTGGAAAGGTAGTTTGAGATGGAATTGAAGGGGTATTGTGGAACCCTTTTTGGAAGTGTCTTTCTTTGGCAGGTTTTGTGGCTATGTGAGGGGGTTTCTCCCCATTTTGGATGGTTAGAAAAAGATTTAGAATCATTGCTATAGTAGAGTTTTATAATGCACTTGAGTTGTTTGATGAAATGCCTAATAGAGGTTTGAGTATGAGTAGTGAACCTTAATTCTTGCAACATTGCATGTTGGCATTTCATAAGTGCATTAGTGGAGATGAACCATCCATAGGCACTAATTGTGCATTGAAAAGTGACCTAAGAAAGAGTAGGAAACTTTGTGTATGCAATTACTCTATGAGTAGAGAACTTGGTGGATGCAACTACTCTAAGGGTAGAGAGAATGAAAAATGCTAGAATAGAGTGAATGAGAAGAGTAGTAGAGATGGGTTGATGCTTTGTGATCATCACCCGACAGTTATGAGAATCGGGTTGATGCTTTGTGATCACCACCTGAATAGCCATTGGAAATGGGTTGATGCTTTGTGATCATCACCCGATAAGTATTAGAAACGGGTGGATGCTTTGTGACCACCACCCGGTTAGTTTTTAGAGAAGGGGTTGATGCTTTGTGATCATCATCCGACATTTATTAGAAGTGGGTTGATGCTTTGTGATTATCACCCGACAGTGATTAGAGATGGGTTAATGCTTGGTGATCGTTACCCGGAAGTCATGAGGAACAGGTAAGTGCTAGGTGGTCTCCACCCGATAGTTACGAAAACCGAGTAGGTGCTTTGTGATCCTCACTCGGTAGTCACTAAGAACGGGTTGGTACTGTGTGAATCCCACCCGATAGTCATGGAGAGTGAGATGGTGCTGTGTGAACGCCATCCGACCGTACCTCCAGTAAGATGAGGCCATGACGTTTAGTAGAAACAGAAATAGAAACAGAAATAGTATAAGGAAAGAATTAAGAGTAATACATACGGGGACAGACAGATAGAGGGTTTTACTTACTGAGCATTATTTTGTGCTCACCCCGTTATTTTTCCTTTGTGGATGCAGGATCTAGGTGTTGATGCAGTCGGAGGGGCGTCGGCAAGCGAGGAGCAATAGCTACACTGTTTCCCCTGTTTTGTCTTTTAAAATGATTTTTTGTAAACAATACTCTTTGTGTATAAAAGACATATGACTTATAATGAAAAGAAAGTTTTTGGGCCCAATTTTCTATTGTTATTATGCATGCATTGTATTAGCTTACAGTAGTTGTTACAAAGTAAATTACCCTTAATCCTTAATCGCTTAAGCAATAGCACGTGTTACTTAAGCGATTTTGTCTATTTAGCCTTATTGGGATAACAGGAGCATCTGTTCATAGTCAAAAAGTTTCTGAAAAATTCTGGCACTCTGTTGGTCTACAGAGTGCAGAGCAGATGGTTGCAGAGTTCAATTTTATATAAATAGTATTTTTTTTATATATTACTTTCTGGCGAAAAACTAACAAAAGTACTAGAATAACAATAGATCATTGGACCATTATCGTGATTATATTTTAATTAAATTAGTTAATTAATATCTATATTAAACGTATATGGTATATTAAACATATAAGGTGTACGATAAGTTCAGTGGACTATGACCGTGATTATATTTTAATTAAATAACAACACTTTCTAAAATCAGACCGAGAAGAATCTCAAGAGTATAATATTTATCAATGCTCTAAAAATTTCACCGTCTTCCTTTTCATCCATATCTCAACTTTGAAGCTATTTTCTTGCTCGAAGTCTTAACATCTTTACGTTTCGAAGAAAGAAGAAGAAGATATGCTCACTAAGCTTGCATGGTTATCAAGTTCTCTTCGACCCAAATCTCTACCCTTGAATTTGAGAATCATTATTGTAGAGTACAAAGGAAATTAGGCTTGATCACCCAAGCGACACAGGATATCGCTTAAGCGATCATGGGTTATGTATACTAGATTGCTTAAGCAAGATAGGACATCGCTTAAGCGAATATTTTCTTTTACCCTTGATCGCTTAAGCGATTTAAAAAAATCACTTAAGCGATCATGTCCAAGACAGGATAAAGATCTGCCCAGATGCACGATCGCTTAAGAGATTCTTCGCTTTTACCCTTGGTCGTTTAAGTGATTCAAGATCACTTAAACAATCATGTCCAAGGCAGAATCAAGATCTGCCCAGATGCACGATCGCTTAAGGGATTCTTCGCTTTTACCCTTAGTCGCTTAAGTGATTTTGGATCGCTTAAGCGATCATGTCTGAGGCAGAATAAAGATCTGCTTGGATGCACGATTGCTTATGCATTTACGTATCGCTTAAGAGATTCTTCGATTTTACCCTTGGTCGCTTAAGCGATCATGTCCGAGGCAGAATCAAGATCTGCCCAGATGCACGACCGCTTAAGCGATTTATATATCGCTTAAGAGATTCTTCGCTTTTACCCTTGGTCGCTTAGGTGATTTCAAATCGCTTAAACAACCATGTGCTGAGCAGAATCAATATCTGCCTAGGTTCACGATCGCTTAACCGATTCATTACATCGCTTAACCGATCCTTTATGAAAAACCCTTTGTTGCTTAAGCGATATATCTAGTCGCTTATATATCGCTTAAGCGATCATGGGCAATACATATTTTTTTCAGCTTTTCTTCTTAATTTTGACAAACTAAAATTACTAACACATATTAATTCCATACTTTCTCCAAAATTTGACAACCTAATTCCAAACTAAAATCACCGTACATATTTAGGCCACATAACAAGAATACTAAATATAAAGGATGATTTATTCAAGGTATCAATAAAATTTAAAACATCAATAATTGAAAACATTACACTCTTTTGAGATTCTTCTCGGTCTGATTTTAAAAAGAGTTGTTATTTTAAGGAGTAAATGAAGTTTGGATGACTAGTCAAAAGATTGTTTGTGCCAATGGTTTTGCAGAGTTACAGCCCCGTACATAAAACTAAATGATCTACAGTTATTCTATTACTGTTATTAGTCCTTTTTTATTTAATATTTATTATTATTAATTTTTTTTTCATTTCAATAGAATGTGAAAATAACACTTCGGTCTTTGTCAGTTAGCACCGTACATAAAACTGAATGATTTATTGTTATTCTATTATTTTTGTTAGTTTTTGGCAAGAAAGTAATATAAAAAATAATAATATTTATATAAAATTGAACTCTGCAACCATTTGTTCTGCACTCTGTAGACCAAGAGAGTGCTAGAATTTCTCAGAAACTTTTTTACTATAAACAGTGGCTCTTGTTATCACAATAAGTGTTTCAGCACAACAGCTGTAACCTTCTTAAGCGACCAAGGGTAAATAGACGAGATCGTTTAAGCGACACGTGCTATCGCTTAAGCGATTAAGGATTAAGGGTAATTTACTTCAATATTGCTTTTCCAAGTTTATGGATATATGTTTAATATAGACGTAAAAGCCAAGTACCTAATTTTCTGGATCTGCGTGTGATTTATTTAGGCAACTGCTTCTCTTGTGGCCAGGTTGCTTGCAAATTGAGCACTTATTCATCTTTCAGGGAACCTCAGAGGCTGATGGAATACGTTTAACTCTTTTTCTCCCATTTTCTGTCTTCTTGAATGGCGAATGGATGATAATGTCAGCCAACTCTGCCGGCACTACCCACTGCTCTTCTGGAGGAACTAGATATATCGTTTCTGAATAAGCCAGCATATAGTGATTTGCCATATAGAGAGGGAAGCAAAGTTCCATATAAATTCTTGAAGCAAAATCCGGCTTCCGTTGGTGTTTCAATGCTGTTAGTGTATGAGGACAAGGTAAACGTTGAATGTCAAGCACTTTACAACTGCAAGTTTTACTAACAAGGTTAATTAGGGCATCCAGACCATAGCCGCGTGTAACGACTCCATTCTCATAAAAATATGCATCGTAAAAGTACATGTAAAATAACATAAAAAGTTGGGCCCAAAATTTTCTTTTATTAAACATATGTATTCTTTATACAAATATATACAAGATTTGTATCATATGCAAAACTATCAAATAGGGTGGATAGTGTAGCCATTTCTCTTTGTGTGCCGATGTCCATTTGACCGTGTTCTCATCTAGAACCTGCAAAAACATAGGGAACAACGGGATGAGCACAAAACAATGCTCAGTAAGTAAACCCTCTACTCAAATATCCACGTAACTCTCTCTCTAATTTTTTCCCTATCATTGTTATTGACTCTTTCTCTTAAACAACTCTCTGTTTTCTCTTTCTCATAACTCTTTTCTACTAACTCTGTTTAGTAGTCACGGCCTCATCTTAACGGAGGCACGGCCGGGACTCACTCCCACTCCCTGTGACTTCTACTCATTCTGGCCGATCGGACTTGGTTATGCATGGATTCGGAACCTTTGGCCATGTGAGTGCATAGAATCTCTCGGGTAAACTCGGGTATAGCCCTCATCCGCATGTACTCTATGGGCTACACCACTTCTCTCTCTGATACTCATGCCGCTCTCTCTATGCGGCGTACATGCGGGAATACTCTACCCGTACTCACAGGTTCCCCATCGCACAACCTACTCTATTCTCTTGTTTAGCACTACTCTAGCTTTTACTCTATAGTGCTCATTCTCTCTTTCTCTTTACTCTTAGAGTAGTCTAAACTCAAAAGTCTCTACTCTTTCTCTACTCTCTTTTCTAGTGCATAAATAAAGCATAGTTAATGCACATAAATGACTCATACTCATTAATGCATTTAAGAAATGCAACTAAGACATGTAGCAAAAATTAAAGCTTTCTACTCTTACTTATGCTTCTCTTGAGCATTTCATCATACAACTCATGTGCATATAAAACTCTACTCTAACTCTAACTTTTCTCTTTTCTTTAATCATCCAAATGGGAGGAAACTCCCTCATAAACTCTAAATTTCCTGTCAAAAGAAAAGACACTTCCATAAACTTACTCAATACTTCCTCCAACTTCAATCAAACTCAACCCAACATCAAGCAAATAAAACACTTCTCAAAACTCAATTTATGTGTATTACTCATTCAAAACTACTAATCTCATTCATCTCATTTCAACAAACCTAATGAATACACATATATATATAACTCTACTCAAAAGAGTTCTTAAATCTCAACTTAAGTTGAATTTACTTACCTTATGAGGAAATAGCTTCTTAAACACTTCTCCTTTCACTTGAGGGACGTTGCTAATGTTTCTTATTTCGCTCTGATTTGAGTCCGTTTTTATGAATAGTGGTTAGTTGTGTTGATATGTTGAGTATTTGCCTTGAATTTGAGTCAAAGAGAGTTAGTAGAAAAGAGTTATGAGAAAGAGAAAACAGAGAGTTGTTTAAGAGAAAGAGTCAATAACAATGATAGGGAAAGAATTAGAGAGAGTTACGTGGATATTTGAGTAGAGGGTTTACTTATTGAGCATTGTTTTGTGCTCATCCCGTTGTTCCCTATGTTTTTGCAGGTTCTAGATGAGAACACGGTCGAATGGACATCGGCACACGAAGAGAAATGGCTACACTGTCCACCCTATTTTGATAGTTTTGCATATGATACAAATCTTGTATATATTTGTATAAAGAATACATATGTTTAATAAAAGAAAATTTTGGGCCCAACTTTTTATGTTATTTTACATGTACTTTTACGATGCATATTTTTATGAGAATGGAGTCGTTACACCGCGCACAGTGAACTCTTGAGCATTAAGAGGATAGGCAAACAGTGCATTTGACAGTTCCATATATTCTCACAATAATTTTTCAGCTAACGGAACAAGGGTTGTAGTAAAATTATCGACTTCGTACAACGCTTATGGAACCACCGTGACAATGTCCTCTGGATTCCATCAAAAAGTGCAACTATTGGAAACTCTCTTTCTATTAACAACTTCGAATTTATGGACTCGGCTATGTTCATGGTCATGACATCAAACCTTCTTCCAGGAAAGTAAGCTTTACTTCATCGCTCAAAACCAACATCATACTCAAGGTACTTAGCAACTCTATCATCCTTGATTTGGATTTGTCGGAAGTGCTCCTCGAACTCATCAACCCGATAAGTTTTTGCTGCCATGTAGTATGTCTGAAGGAGGCCAGCACACTTAAACTTTTGTTTTATGTTCTCATCAAGGTGCCTCATACATAATCTTTGATGTGCTTGAGGGTAAATAGGGGCAATCCCCTTCTTTATAGAGTTGTGTCTATCGGATATTATGCACAACCCGTCACTGTCAGGCACTATGTACATAATTGCTGAAAAGTAAAAAAAACCAAGTCCACGACTTGTCATTCTCAGAGTCAACCACACACCATGCAACAAGATATGTGTGATTCTCGCTGTCCTGTGCAGTAGCCATTAACAATGTACCTCCATACTTTCCCGTCAAAAAGCAACCATCAACAGCCAACACCTTTCTCATGTTTACAAAACCCCTTATAGCATAATTGTAAGCAACAAAAATATATTTAAATAGAATATTCATGTGCCACTCCAAAGCCATCTTGCTACCTTGGTTTGTCAACTCAAGCATATAACGGTACACTACTAATATTGTGTACCCGTGCTTCGGCGTGCCCCTCACAAAATCTTGTGCATGTTGTCTCCATTTCCAGCATTTCCAATAACTAACAACACATCCCAACTCTGTGCGCACAAGTCTTTAAATGTCTTTAGGAGATAGACATTTCCCTTCAACGAATTGACTTTTGACAAATTGTCTAATAACATCAGCGAAGGCTTGTCGATGCTCACCTGAAATATGTCTCAAACCACATGTGTGTTCATGGGTATATGTGCTAAGAATAATTTTTTGTGACTCCACCAACCTTCTACAATAAACCCGTCACTTGTACTTTCGGTCACGACATGCAACGTCACAACCGATGAATTTGACTTTTTAGTGATGAACTCAAAATTGCCTCTCACGGCAACAAGTTTTAGCTTCCTCACCACTTCCTCTTTGCTGTCAAATAAATACCCTATGTGCAACTCCGATCCATCCGTAAAAACATGAGCTGATTCACTACTACCTGCAATTGCCCCCTCTAAACATGCATAAACGACCATAGTGTTCTCTTCCTCATGAACTACACCTTTTGTATAATCTGTACTTAAAGGAATCTGTACATCTACGGGATCCTCCTCCTCAACATTTTTATTCTGCCGCACATGACCAACCTCTTCTACATTGTCCTCTTCACCACCCAAATCACCGCCTACTCTTGATTTTTCAACTAACAAATCAATGCCCTCATAGTTCAAATTAAAACCAGGCAGATCTCTGCCAACTTCCTCGTTATCCCCTTCCTTTGAACCAACTTCCAACAGTTTATCTACAAAAGAAACCCTTAAAATCGGCCTCGAACCATTATCGGCTACATCAATTATTTATAACTTCAAACTTTCATCTGAATTTAATGTAGCAAGAGGTACTTTATAATGTTCAGAAACTCTGTTTAAAACATACTTCACAGCTATATCGCTACGTGAGCAACTCAAATCACCTCTTCTAATTATTTCATCAATCAACTCATCAAAACTAACATTTGTGCTCACAGCAATTGGTATAACTTCTTTGCTCTTCCCAATCCACTTCCAGCAACTTTCTTCCTCCACCCACTCACCAAAATATTCAACACCCAAAATAACTTGTCCCATGTCTAATAATAGCGAAGTACCTATAATGCAAGAAAAAGAATATTATTAACTGATTTATTAAGGGTTGAAAGATTTTAAAAAGCAAGTGCACTGTTGCTTAAGCGATCTGGTGTATCGCTTAAGTGATCTGGTATATCGTTTACTGGATCGCTTAAGCGATATAATGGATCGCTGAAGCGATCTTATGCCATTTACCTGATCGCTTAAGCGATCTACTGTTATACACTAGACTTTTAGCAGATCACTTAAGTGATATTATGCCACATACCTAATTGCTTAAGATATCTACGAACTGCTGCACTATACCAGACATACCAGATCGCTTAAGCAATCCATCATATCTAGAACACATTTTCAACCATCTCCACCTACAATCGGTGCTACCACCCCCAGCTACTCACAATGCAAGAAAATATTCAATAAATTTCACTCCTTTCAACTTCCATTACATCAAACACAACCCAACAACCTAAACAACTAAATCAAAATCATAACCCTAACCCAATCCATCATTAAATCTTTGTAAATCGAAATATAAAATGGAAAGGGGAGATACACATACCTAGACGAAATGTCAAGAGGAGGAGGAGGAAGAGGATGATCTGTGGCGGAGAAGATGTTAATGCCAGAGGAAGAAGATAGTGTTAATGGCGGGAAGAAGAAGATGTCTAGGACGGAGGAAGAAGAAGATACAGAAGAAGATGATGATGATGTAGACGAAGCTTACAACTAGGGGAGGGATCTGTTAATGTGGCGGGAGGAGGAAGAAGAAGGTGTTTGGGTTTGTTTGCAAGAATTTTGGTTCTTTGGGGACATATTATAATTTTTAAAAGATTACACAAAACTTCATTAATCCTAATTAACCTCTAATCATGTTTAATTAACCTTAATTAAAAAAAAAAGACTATTTACTTAACACTTTCAAACTACATGGTATTTTAATTAAATTTGAACTCTATATGGTCTTTTAATAAAATGCTCCTAGTATGTTAATAGAGGAGGATGGGGGATGAAAAAAAAAAAGAGAGATGGGAGGACAATTTGGTAATGATGTTACTTTAAGGGTAAATGTATGGAGTTTACGAAAGGCCATTTTGCTTAGCCTTAGGTGGGAACATGCCGTTTACTCATAATAGATATAAATTAATAAAATAACGATATAAATAACCCAAAAGAAACAGCGATGCTCTCTCCTTTCTTATTACTGGTTCATAAACGTCTTCATAGTCAGTCACAAACATCTTCTGCTCTAAATTTATTGTCAATTCAGCTGGCACTTAACTCTATGCCTTGTTGACTCTCGACATTCAATTGCCTCTCATCATTTTCAGAGCCCAAACTTCAAGGTCACTTTCACCTTCCATAAAGTAAGCTCCCTCCTTCGGTAAAAAAGGACATCATTTAATAGCTACAAAAAGAGAACACATCTTCTCTCTTCCCCAATTCACCTACGCCTACACCTTTCCTTTCTTCCCTTCATCTCTTTGAATATCAGATCCAACCCACAAAAGTTGCTTCTTGTTGATCGCCCTTCTAGGGTTTTTGAGCTGTAAGACAATCCCTTCCCATGCAGATGGGCATAAGAACGAAACAGTTGGTTTGGTTTTCTCTACTGCTTCTGGTGCTGCTACTCATAGCTAAAACTACATCTTCTGATAATAAATACGGGAGCTTCAACTCTGTGTCTACTTCTTCTGATCGGTTGAGTGCTACTTCTTTGGAAAGTAATGAGGGGTTTGGAAGAAATACAAATGAAGATGGTGATCCAAGTTTAAGTGATGAGAAGAGGAGAATATACAGTGGTCCAAATCCCTTACATAATAGATAAGTATTAAGATAGCCACAATCTTCATCATTTTTGTTTTTTGTTCAAAGCTACGTGTAAGGAAGCTTTCCCGAAGAAATTCCTTGTCGAGTAAGTTCCGACCTGCACAGAAGGTGTAACGATCTAGGCACTGTCTCGGAGAGAGGGCCGGTACTCCCTTGATTTTTGTTTTAGATATGAAATTGAATGAATAAAACTTTGGTTTGTAGTTTGTCCATAGGAATGTCCAAGCAGTGGCTTACTGATGAGGTTTTGTTGTTAACAGTGTATATTATTAATTTGGCTGTTACATAGAAGGAATTGATAAAGGTTTTTTTAAGTATCATGATTTTGCTTCCAAAAAGGGAATAGAAACTTCGGTGTTATGGCATGGATGTAATTAATTTGGTATGTTCCACTTTGATACATGAACATGATAATCGTTAATCAATTAATCACAAACTATATATTAAGCTATGTGCGAATTCATAATCACCATTTATATGCCTACAACTACAAGGTTGCCTAAAACCTTGTGAATTAAAGAATAGGTTCCGTTATGCCTAATAATCCGGGGATAACAAGGTCATATAAAAATATTTATAATAATGAACTACTCGAATTGATATTGACATAATATATAAGTTTTAACAATATTTAATCATTTTTTCAATGTTAACTTTGTCTATCAACATTTAAGATTACGATTAAGAGGTATGAAGATGTGACATACCAAGAAAAGGATTAAGGAAATATTTAAACGATTTACAAGGGTATATGACTTTGGTTATTTGATATTAATTTATACTTTTTCAATGATTTTCTTTCTTGTTTTCTCAATCTCTTACTTGTTTTAGTTATGCAATTATAAAACAAAACAAGTTAAAACAATTCGTTACTTAACTTACTAATTTAAGTACTTATTTAAGAAAGTTGTAAAAAATCCAATTAATTGGACCTAAAGCCCATTTAACTCTTATATTTAATGGGCCTAATTTTAAAAAGTTAACTTTGAAATTAAGTACTCATTCGATAAAGTTTAATATATTAATCAGATTAATTTTACATTAAAATTCTATACAATTAAGACATTGCATGTGTTGATAACATCAATAATTAGAATTATGAGAAACTAGAGTATTGCGTGGGTATGTTTATTATATTTTTTTACATTATTATCGGTTAATTTTGTGTTTTAAATATATATTTTTTGCATTGAAGTTCATTTTATATTGAATTGATAATTAAAAAATCAATAACTAAAATATCCACAAATCTAACTCAAAGTCTATATCATTATGATTGTTCTCAAATATGTTATCATTTGACATTTGCATCAAAAGTTTAAAACTTTGTCAAGAAAAGCAAGAAAAATTTGCATGATTACTCACTGGGTATTATTTATAAGTCTATGAATCAATTAGAGAAAGAAAAACCTTGTTGAAAAATGTGAACTTTTAAGCAAGAGACTAACAGAGCCAAAGGAAAAATTTGATTTTGATTATTGAGAAGAGAAAATGAATTATTATTATTATTATTATTATTATTATTTTAGAAATTAAAAAATAATAATAAAGAATGTTGAGAAGAGAACTCACATAGAAAGCAACAACAACTCCAACAATATAATCTGCAGGCAACTTAATTGAGGTATTGAAGAAGCCACGAAGATAAATGTCCTGTGACACAAATTCATTTGCTGCAATTAGAATTTACCAGTTTACCACCACATATAGCAAAAAAAGAATTTAATCATAACATCCTAAAGAAAGACGATAATTGTAAACCCCACAAATCAAATAACAAAATCAATCCAAAAACCAACAAAAAGTGATGAAACAAATACAATTAAAACTAAATATCAATATTTGTTTTCTTTTGTCATCACTAAAATTGAATTTATTTTATGTGTGTGGTGATAAAATGAATGGTTTGTCAGTAGGTCTATAGTTATCCAAATTCATCATATAATATATCAAATTAAAGTCCTATCTTTCTAGTTTCCAAATATTCAAACCGTCCATCAATTGGATTTTTATTGAGCAATTATGACTAACTTACTATTGACTGTTCAGTAGAAATCGAGAAACGTGAGACACCAAAATGTGTGATATGATAAAGTGAATGGTTTGGAAGTAGGGTTACAGTTATCGAAATTAAGCATATAATATATCAAATTAAAGCCCTGTTTGTCTAGTTTCTAAAGGTTCAAATAGCTCATCAATTGGGTTTTTATTGAGCAAGTTATAATCAATTTACTACTGATTATTCAGTGAAAACCAAAATATGTGTGATGATAAAATGAATGGTTCAGCAGTGGGGCTACAATTATCTAAATTAAGCGTATATATATCAAATTAAAGCCTGTCTGTCTGGTTTCTAAAGATTCAAACCACTCATCAATTAAATTTTTATTGAGAAAGTTATGGTCAATTTATTATTGATTGTTCAGTAAAAACTAAAACGTGTGTAATGATAAAAGGAATGGTTCAACAGTGGGGCTACAGTTATCTAAATTAAGCGTATAATATATCAAATTAAGCTCTATCTGTCTAGTTTCTAAAAATTCAAACCTCTCATCAATTGGATTTTTGTTGAGCAAGTTATGGTCAATTTACTACTGATTATTTAGTAAAAATCTAAATGTATGTGATGATAAAATGAATGGTTTACTAAAGCTACATAGTTCGGCATCAAACATCAGTTGATATTTGTTAAATAAATGAAATTAGTTATATTTAGCAACAACCTCTTTTTATGATATATGTCTATAAGTAATTGATCTACCATACGCAACGGAAAACAAAAAATTCAATCAGTAAATCAATTACCTTTATTTGCCAAGATCCGAATATAGATTATACCGTTTGCATGTTTATAAACAAAATCTGTATAAAGGTAAATCCATTCAAGGATTAGAATACTTACGTACGTTTGTAGGCTCCTTCAAATATCTCTGACTTTGGACACGAATACTATTCACCGATTACTGTTCATGGTTATTGTTCACTATCTACTGTTCACGTTATGCTTCGCTAATCGATCCAAAGTAGGATCGCACTCACGGAAGTCCACACGAAGATATTCCGCAGAACCCTTGATTATTTTGCTAGAACACTCAAGGGCTTTAAGAATCAAGAAAGAAGAACAAAAAAAAAATTTCTTCTTCTTCTTCTTCGAGAGAGATAGGGTGGCTAAGGTTTTAATTGAATGAATAATTCTATTATGTTTTAATTTTAAGTTGCACTTATATAGTGCAACAATTAAAACCCTATTCTACTTAGGAATAGTCATGGGCTCCAACCCTAGTTCACCCTTGCAACCAAACACACCCTTTATGGTATTTTAATTAATTAATTATTATTATAATTAAAATCAATTAATATCTAATAATATATTAATATTTAATTAATAATAATAATAATTCATTTAAATATATACAGAGATTAGAGGTGGAAAAGTAACCCACCCGGCCCGACCCGACCCGGGCCGTGGCGGGTTACTTCTTTTGGCGGGTTGGTCCTAACCCGCCCGCCAACAAAGGCAGGCCGGGTTAGTCCCGCCATTTTTGGGGTAATGGCTGGCCCAACCCGGCCCACCAACCCTAACCCGCCGGGTTAGGCTACGGGTCGAGCCGGGTTAACCCTATTTTTTTATTATTATCTTTTTGTTTTATTTAGTTAACTTTTCAAATAAATAATTAACGATTTATAAATGAATAAATGTAATTGCTTTTAGTTAACTTTTCAAATATCAATAATTCTATTAAATTAATTAATTTTTTATTAACATTTCAAATATTAATTCAATTTTAATACAATAAAATTGTAATATAAGAAAAATTAGATTTATTCATTCAATTGATGAAACTTTAGCATAAGAATGAATTATATTTTATACAAGACATGGAAATTTAAGAATAAGACTTCAGTATTTAATTTTTTTATATTTTACGTACCATAAAAAATAATAATAACAATGTGTCAAATATTACGAAGTTTTATACATTTTAATATTTGTGATTTAGAAGTATAGTTTAATATTATTGTGTAAAATTATTGTAAGAGTTCAATTATAATAGTTTAATTAAAAGAATTAAAAAAATGGGGGAACTTGAAAAAAATAATTAATTAATTTTTTTTTAATTTTTTTTGGGCCAACCCGGCGGGTTGGCTATTGTAAACAAATAGCAACCCGCCGGGTTGGCGGGTTGCCATATAGCAACCCGACCCACTCGGGGGTTACATGCGGGTTGAACCCTCTCTAATGCGGGCTGGGTTAGGGTTGACCCGCCTAACCCGACCTATTGGTTCCACCTCTAACAGAGATATATTTAAATATAATCTTACTAATTTAATTTTAATATTAAAATTAACCCGCCGGGTTGGCGGGTTGCCATATAGCAACCCGGCCCCCTCGGGGGTTGCATGCGGGTTGAACCCTCTCTAATGCGGGCCGGGTTAGGGTTGACCCGCCTAACCCGACCCATTTGTTCCACCTCTAACAGAGATATATTTAAATATAATCTTACTAATTTAATTTTAATATTAAAATTAAATATAGGCAACAACCTCAATAAATTTAATTGCACTGTGAGATTACCAAAATACCCTCTTGTCATAAATGACAAAAATACCCTTCTCACAAATTGATTCTTAAATTATCTTCTAAGTGTGTGACTCATAGGCTCCTCATCATATCGACAGTGTGTAGTATCGCGATTAACACCCATTAATCGTCTCACAACACACAGATCAAGATTGGTCCCTAGTAAGACATCATGGCTACCCGATAGATTCGGATTCAACGAAACCACAACTTGTCAACGATATGGTTACCGTGCAATCAAATCTTTTCATCAACTATTATCTCATCGAGACTGAGGTACATAAATAGTGTCAATCTTAGATATCATCGACATGTTTGTATTCAATTACTGGATCAATGACAGGAATATTAAATTGGATTGAGCATCAACTCAATCCCACTGTGGCCACAGATTTAGTGTCATTACCATTTACTGAATTACCTAGTGAGATAACTTCTCCCGTAACCAAGAGTGATGAATTCTTTGTCGATCCACCATAGTCTCGATACACTTCTCATTTCTCAATGTAGTCAATCACTACCGTATTAATAGCTTCGAATAAAACTACGTTGGGCTAGTGTCAAACTACACCAATTTGTGCACAAGACGCTCCGGTGATCTGAAGTCTAAGGATCACATGCACCACCATCCGTTAGAGGATTTATTCCATAGACACAGGGGTTACCATCCATATGGAATCCTCTGGTGGGTCTATCTAGTGAATTCGCCCCTAGCAAGCACCCATGTGTTGCACTAGATTATCGGCAAACAACCTTGACAAGTGAGATCAGTCACTGCCTTTCGACAGGGTCGTTCAATACTATGATAGCCTTATCGTATTATCTGTGTCCTTGGTCAAAATAATACTGGGGCTATAGACATTTCTAAAATGGCCATCATATATGATCATAGGGTTCTCACTATCAAGATTTAAAATACTTGATACCCTTGTCACGGTTCTACCATTCTAGGGGCATATATTATAACATACACGATATAGAAGAATATGTCTTTTATTGATAAATAAACATTTATTACAGAATCAATTTTATAATAACTGATTTACTCTAGGGCACATACTCTAACAATATGTATGTAATATAAAAACATATCAACAAAAAAAGATTAAACAATTACAATTAAAACAATATATCAATATTTGTTTTCTTTTAAGGATAACAATAATGGTTCGATATATTATAAATGGTTTACAAAAGCTACATGGTTTGGCAACAACCATCAAATGATATTTTTGATACAAATAAAATTGGTTATATTCAGCAACAATCGGTTTTTATGATATATGTATGTAACATAAAAAAAATATCAACAAAAAGAGATAGAACAAATACAATTAAACCTACATATCAATATTTGTTTTCCTCTATCATCACTAAAATTGAATTTGTTTTATATGTATGATGATAAATGAATGGTTCGACAATAGATCTATAGTTATCCAAATTCATCGTATAATATATAAAATTAAATCTCTATCTTTCTAGTTTCCAAAGATTCAAACCACTCATCAATTGGATTTTTATTGAGTAAGTTATGATCAATTTACTGCTAATTGTTCAGTGGAAAATGAGAAACAGGGGAAACCAAAATATGTATGATGATAAAAGGAATGGTTCAGAGGTGGGGCTACATTTATCCAAATTAAGTGTATAATATATAAAATTAAAGCCCTATCTGTCTAGTTTCTAAATATTTAAACCTCACATCAATTGGAGTTTTATTGAACAAATTATTTTCAATTTACTACTGACTGTTCAGTGAAAACTGAAAGTATGTGATAATAAAAGGAATGGTTCAGAAATGGAGCTATAGTTATCCAAATTAAGCATATAATATATAAAATTAAAGTCATATCTGTCTAGTTTTTAAAGATTTAAAATGCTCATCAATTGAATTTTTATTGAGCAAGTTATGGTTAATTTACTACTGACTGTTCAATAAAAATCGAGAAACAAGGGAAACTAAAATGTGTATGATGATAAAAGGGATTGTTTGGAAGTGGGGCTACAGTTATCCAAATTAAGTGTATAATATATTAATTTAAACCCCTGTTCGTCTAGTTTCTAAAGATTTAAACCTCTCCTCAATTGGATTTTTTTTGAGTTAGTTATGGTCAATTTACTACTGATTGTTCAGTGGAAGCTGAAATGTATGTGATGATAAAAGGAATGGTTCGGCAATGTGGCTACAGTTATCCAAATTAAGCGTTCAATATATCAAATTAAAGCACGGTCTATCTAGTTTCTAAAGATTCAATCCTCTGATCAATTAGATTTTTATTGAACAAGTTATAGTCAATTTCCTATTGATTGTTTAATAGAAACTGAAATGTGTGTGATGATAAAATGAATGGTTTACTTAACCCAAATTTAAGGGATTATCATATTAGAACTAATAAGAAATATTTCAAATAACACCTATTAATTGGAAAACGGAATCAGCCAAAATTAATTCATTTAACATATATACTCGTAAATCAGCAGGACATAACTATCAATCATTCATAAAACAAATTAAAATACACGAATGTTTTTACAGAAAACATATTCAACACAAATGAATTATTTCTACTAATATAGATATGACACATACTTACAGTTCAACTGACAATAACATCATCATCGATTTGATCTTAGTAAAGTACATGAACAATTTCTTGAAAACAAACATAACAAAATTTAATCGATTTTCGTGTTAAGATTGTTAATGAGCAATTATTCATTTGTATAACAACTGTTATCAGGGATGTAGCCATGATTCTGAGTCAATGGGTTCAAAACATCAAAGTTGATAAATTTACAATAAAATATATACTGAAGTAATAAGCATAAAAAATGTACTTTTAAAAGTTATATATACCAAATTATCAATTCTACAATTGTCCTCGACGATTTTTCATATTTTGAAAACGTTGCATAATTGTTTCATTGACAATTACATCAAATATCTCTCTCTCAATATATGTAATAAGACAATCATTTAACAATTGATCTCCCATTCGATTCCGTAGTCGATTTTTCATAATCTTCATTGCAGAAAATGCTCTTTCAACACTTGCAGTTGCAACATGTAATATCAATGCTAATTTCATGTCTAAAAAGATAACAACACAAACAAAAACACCCTCCTTTTCTACACTATACTTCAACCAATTTGCATATTTTCTAAATCAAATGGGATTAAAATGACGCATTAAATTCTCAATTGCTCACTTTTTAAAATTATGATTGCGTGGTTGGCCAGGTCATTTTTGCAAGTATGCCTTTCTCACTTTGTCTCTATCATTAGGATGATATTCTAAAATTTTAATTCTCAATACAGGATCTACATGAAGACTACTTAAGTTAAGCTTAACATATGTTTGTCTTGAACTAGATTCCATAGACTTGTTGTGAACACTATTGTGGCGTCTTATATTTTGTTCAATTGATGGTTCTTCATTAGAAAATTTAATTTTGATAAAAAAATTGTCCATAACTAAAAAGAATAAAAGAATTTTTATTATCAAAAATATAATTTATTTGTAATTACAATTAAAAAAACAACACAAATTTATCAAAATTCAACTCTTAACTTAGGTTTTTCAAACAATTTCTACTAACTCAATAAAATTAAACTCATAAACCCATAAAAACTTATCAAATCTAACTCTAAATACCAAGCAACTAACCAATATATCGAAATTAAACCAAATCTCCAAATCTCTACAACTTAGGGTTTCATCAATTCTTTAAGTCATATTCAAAATTAACTCAATAACTAACCACAATTTATCAAATCCAACTTAAAACAACAATTAATTAACTCATACCTCAACATAAACAAGATTAAATCAGAACCCACATCAAAATCTAAGAATTATTTGAAACTCATTTATTAAACTCAACAAAAATTCATAACTCATGATCTTTCATTAATTAAGAAAGCTAAAAGAAAAGAATTAAATTTAAGTAAAAAAATAAAAATAAAATTAGTATCATTCTACCTTGTAATCCAAATGAGTAGCCCTTCTTGAGTATCCAACCAAATAAAAAATATAATATGAAAGCAAAAGAGAGGAAATAAAGAAAAGAAAAAAGTTTAAAAAATATTAATTAATAATTTATTTTGTGGGGTCAACATGAAGTTAAATGGAGTTAAAATTGTAAAATCTATAAACTATTAATATTTTTTTTGAAATTGTTGAAAAGTTCAACGGGTTCAATTGAACCCACAAGCCACTATGTGGCTACATGCCTGACTGTTACTTGAAAACGAAATCAACAAAAATTAATTAATCTTTATATTAAAATTGTTAAGGAATACACTTATAGTTCAGTATAACTAACACAATTAATAATTTAAATTGATTGACTGAACAAAAACAATTATTTAATCAAATAATGATCGTTAAAATAGTTAGGAGATATACTTATAGTTTCTTATTAACATAGTTTGAAGATATACTTACAGAGTTACAGTTAAGAAAAATGACTCAAAATAACAACTTATTTGACATTGTCAATCGAACATCCTACCTTTATTCTATGCCAATTCATGAATCTTTAACTCGTAAACAACAACAGAAACATAAATAAATAAAAAATCATCGATTAACAAAATTATGAATAACAAACGTACTATTGACACAAACTAACATGACCTATAAACAATTAACAAAATACTAGACATATTATTGACACCAACTAACATATTGCGATAATACACAACTGAACATACACCCCTTTTATAACCCCTTATTTAGATCTTTCGAATGCCAATGGAATTAAATACGAATTGAATACGACGAAAAGTTTGTAATGTCAATACAATGCACCTATATAATTATTAATAGCAATCCTAGATAGATGTCATTAAACCACAATTATTAATAACAATCCAATGCACTTGTATACTTATTTTTAGTGCACATCTAACGTGTCAAAATAGTTACAACTTTATAATACAAATGCAATGCACTTATATTATTATTAATTATTAATACAAATCTAATAATTTTTATTAATTATTAATTATAGATAAAACAATAAATATAAATCCAATGTATCAAGATGAAGTAATTTTATAAATCCAATGTATCAAGATGAAGTAATTTGAGTGGGCTCGTTAAATCACAAATCCTATTTGTCAACCTAATGTGTCAAGATGGAACAAGTTTACAATTTCAATTTCAAAATGAGTGCTAAAATATGCTAGGTGTCAGGTATTCAACTATATATATATATATATATATATATATATAATCGAATTTAGTTATTAAAAACTTGGCAAATTTATAATTTAATTAATTGTAAAATTTAATTAATTATAAAATTCTTTTTTTACAGGAAAATTAATCAAAAAATAGGAAATACCCTGACAAGTGACAACCCTACTCTAGCACCCATAAACAAGGATAGCTGAGATAGGAGGCTAACCAATTGGACACTTGAATAAAAGCATTCCCGCTGCGGAGGAGTTTACCAGAGAAGTGATAAACGGTGTCGCTTTAGCTAGGGCAAAAAACAAAAAATAAACAATAAAAAAATAAGAAAAAACTCTCAAGCGCGTTGCAAGTGATCAATTGACAAGCTTGCTCCTTGTTCGTAGCTTAGGTTACGCATTGTGCTCTTGTTGGGATTTTGTCTTCTACGCCTTTGAAGCCCTGAATATTTGCGCTTCAGGTACTTTCTTCTTTGAAATCATATTTACACCTTAATTTTGCTTTTCACCCGAATGAATTTGGCGCATTTGCTTGTTAGGGTTTGAAATTTGTGCTGGCATCAGTTTGAACTGACAGCAATTGAATTTTTAATTTGTTTTTAGTCGTGAAGCATCCGCCCACTCTTTTTTTGTAGATTCAGTGACACTCTTTGCATGATTCAATTTTGTTTGGTAATTTCATTAGTTTCTTTTTTTATTTTGATAGCTACTTGAGAATTTATGGTCCCCAGTTCTTGTGTGGTACTAAACTTTGTAGGCAATGAGATGAGTTCTGCAGAAGAAACTGGTATGGGAGTGCAATTGGATGCTGACCTCAATAATCCGGGGACATCAGCTTGTGCTACTGCTATTCAGACTTCGTATTGCTCTGGGGTTGAGTGTTCGGGCCAAGAATCGGACAAAACCTTATGCAGTGGACATGATTTTGAAATGTCGGATGTTGGCCTTTCTTTTGATATTCTTAGCCCAGCTGAGGGTTCCTCAGTTGTGCAGTGCAATGACCCCATTAGATTGAGAGGCTTGACCACACTTGACATGGTTGGCAAGGAGTTTGATTCTCTTAAAAAAGCTGAGTTATTCTACTGCACATACTCAAAAGTTGTCGGGTTTAGTGTAAGGAAAGATGATTTGCGCCGTAACAAGTATGGTGCAACTATCTTGAGAAGGTGGGTTTGTTCAAAGCAAGGCCAACGTCCTAAGAAGTGGCTGGAAAAACGTGACCGTATACGGGAACCTAGAGCATTGACACGAGTAGGGTGTCGTGCATCTTTTCGTGTTAATTACCATCGTGAAACATCCAAATGGGTTGTTAAGGAATTTGTTACAGAACATACTCATGAATTGCCATCTGCATGTGAGATTCAGGGTCTTCGGTCTAATTGTGGCATCCAAGATACAAATGTGGCTAAAGCCAAACCAATACGTAGTGTGAGTGCCAAATCAGGTCAAGTAGTGGATTATATGATAGACCAATCAGGGAGTTGTACGAATATTGGGTTAGTTAGGGAAGATTTACAAAATAAAATTGATGTTGCCTGTCAGTCTGACATAACAGATGCTGACTCGGAAACTGTTATTGCCTACTTATTTGGCAAAGCTGACATGGATCCAGGTTTTTTTTGTAAATACACAGTGGACGAGAATAAAAGGTTGGGGAACTTGTTTTGGACAGACTCTATAAGTCGGTTTGATTACAGTTGTTTTGGGGATGTTTTAGCATTTGATTCCACCTACAAGATTAATGCATACCAAAAGCCACTTGTTATATTGGTTGGGACAAATCACCACCACAGAACAACTGTGTTTGGTTTCGGGTTGCTAAAGGATGAAACGTTGGACACATACACTTGGCTACTAGAGACCTTCCTGTCTGCAATGAACAACAAGAAACCATTGTCAATAATAACTGATTGTGATAAGGTTATCCGCCAGGCAATCAAGAAAATTCTACCTGAGTCTACCCATCGGTTTTGTAGCTGGCATGTTGAGAGGAATGCTCAGGAAAACGTGCAGGATGAGCAGTTTATAGAGTCATTTAAGGATTGTATGTTGAACCATATGACACCTGAAGAATTTGAACAACAGTGGATGACATTGGTTGAAAAGTTTGGTTTGCAGGATAATGACTGGGTCAACAAGATGTACAAAAAGCGTGACCTATGGGCAGAATCCTTCTTACGAGGGCAGTTCTTTGCTGGGATGCATTGCAGCCAACTTTGTCAGAGTATGAACTCATACCTGAACTGTTTTTTGCAGTCTCGGTTGAAGATGTTTGAATTTGTCCGTCAAATTGATAAGGCAGTATCATGGATACGCTACAATGAAGCAAAGGATGACTTTGAGTCGAGCTCTATTCCGGTCTTGAGTACCCACCTTGAACGTTTGGAAAAACATGCTGTGCAGATTTATACCCGAAATGTCTTCTACATGGTCCGCAGCGAGATCCAAGATGAGACTTTGTTGATTGTATCTGGTTGTGCCAATGAGGTAGATAGACGTGTGTATACACTGACTAAATTCAGAAATGCTCACATGAGATGGATAGTGGTTTACTGGAGAAAAGATCATCGTATACAATGCTCCTGCAAGGGATTTGAGACAGTTGGACTACCATGTAGCCATTCTTTTTCTGTCATGAAAGCCGAGCACCTACTCAGTATACCTGACAACCTAATTCTAAGGAGGTGGACCAAAGATGCCAAGGACAGCAAAGACTTAGCTGTCAACTCCTGTCAAAGCCCAAATGATTTTATAGAAATGTTGCGGTTTGCCGCATTGACTGCTGACTGCCGTAAATTATGTTTTTATGCATCCAAGACTACTGAAGGGTATAGAAAGGCAAAAATGGAGATATATCAACTAACACGGCGCATGGAGGAGTCTAGTAAAATCAAGGGTGGCAGCATCTCATCGGTGGGATTTTCAGAGAGGAGGTCCAGTATTGTTAGTGATCCTGCAAGAAAACCAAGGACTGAAATTCACAATTGATGCTTGCTTCTGGCGTTAATCGGATTTTTTCTTTTTTATTTTTTAGGTTTGATCTCTTCTTTTGGCGAATCTTTGAGATCAATCCTATGTGTTTATAAATTTATAAATCTATGTTTTACTTCTACTTAAGAGCCAGTATAAATTGACACTGTACAAATATGAAATCATAATCCAGCTTTTGGTTAATGAACCTGTTATCTTTCGCTGATTGCATTACATATTTACCTTACTGTTGGGAATTGTTATTGAAATCCCAACTGAACCTATAGCAAGAAATGAAGCTCAGAATCGAGAAAGGGAGGAGGCGATCTGAGAATTGAGAGAAGGAAAGAAAGATATTAATTCCAGTTTGTTGCTTAAACTGTGGACAGGTAACTTTTGTCTCAGAGTATATTGATTTAATAATATTCTAATCTTTTGATTTCAAATTGTTTTAGGTTTTAAATATGTTTTTAGGTCACTGGAAACAAGTGGGATACACACCTTCACATTCTCCAGGCAAACTAGATTGGAGGGTGAGAAATTAATTTGATTTCTTCTTTAACGCTTCCATGCTAATTAATTTTGCAATTTCGTTCCACTATTAAAACTGTTTCTCATGGTAGATTTTTATAGTGATGAAACATCAGGGAGTTAAAGTGTGTTGTTAATAAATCTTGTACATCGTTAATTGTTACTTTTGTAAAGAAAATTTGGTGAATAATTACTCTTTCTTGTTTCTTCCGGCATGCCTTATTTCTATTAACTTGGAATGTTTTCAGGATACTTGGTTTCTGCTTGGAATGCCTTGGATCCAAAGTTGAACATATAATTATGTGATGGGCATCTTTGTTAGCATTGTTCAAGTGGTTTATTCGTCTTGTTAGGAATAACAAATTTTGTGCCGCATTGCAATGAATGTACACTGCTTCTTTTTGTAATTAGCATTACTGTTTACAGTTTCTTCACCCAATTGTCAATGAACCATAGAACAAGCACACGAATATTTGATAATAATCGTGTCTAAAATGTGCAGAGATTATATGTATAATAGGAGTTCCCTAGCTACTGCTATGTTAGATATGGATGAATGTTCATCTTTGAACTCAAGTAATGTTGTCTGATGCATATATAACAGTAAAGTCATCTGAAGCATGTATCTCGTAGCTTAATAACTTGTAACTTTATGCATAGAGCCACTTGATGTAATGGGTTTGGTACATTTTACTGTAGGTGAACGCTCATGAGTCGTGGACCTCCCTTGAAGGATTGAGTGATGTTGATTCATGATTGGGTTAGGAAGTTGGATCGGATGATATAGGACCAAATTAAGATATGGTTGGTAAATATTTAATCTGCAATTGATATGAGAAATTAGTGGGAAATTGTTGTTGAGCCATCTGTCCCAATCCAATCATTCTGTTATCACACCGACACCGCATTTTTCTTCTAGTTATGCCCAGAAATTATCAACTTGAAAATACTATACAGGATTCTATTTTTCATTTTCAATCAAGTTAAAACTAATCACAGCATAATTGCAAGCAAAACAAGTATTAAAAAGGGCTACAAACACTAACGTATTATTCAAAGACTTAAAAAACAGAAACAATTTCAATCCATTCCAGAGCTGGATAAGAAATGGGCAGAGCAGAACATGACCCAAGTCCATATGTCTAGTATTAGCATTGTTGCAAGAAAACAAAGTGCCACGTGGTAAGGTAAACCCATATTTCCAGCTCTTCTGGAATGGACAACACTCTGTATTTATTTACATCTTCAATGATGCCAATTGCCATTCCATATATAAAATGTGCTAAAAAAAGTTAAAACTGTAAACACCTTAATAATACCAAAATAAACATATCCCATAACTAGACAAAATCATAATTTATTTGATATTTTTATTTTTAATTTCGACTTTCTCCATGCAATTATCACTTTTCTTCCATAATTGACTTTATTCATCATTTTTCTTTTTCTCAATAAACTCATTTTTCTTCATTTTACCAATTTAGTTGAATTTGATTGATCTATCCTCTGCTTTTGCTTGTTGCACATGGTTTGTCTTGTTTTATGCATTACTCTTTTGCTCTTCTTTCCCATTTCTTTTTTTAATTTTGTAAGAAGTGATGAAAAAACTAATAATTAAATATTGTATTCTTTTATATAGGTGTACATAATGTCACAATTGAGAGGACAAGAGAGGTAATTTGAAAAAAAATTAAAGTATACTCGAGAGATATCTTTGAGAAGGCAAAAGAGACAATTGAAAAATCTGAGTATGCTCAAGAGATATCTTTAAATGAATTCAATTGTGTCCTTTTTTTTTTAATTGTGAATACATCACCTATTTATACAAAAGTTTAGGTATATAATAAGGAAGCAAAATAATGTAATTATACTCAATCAGGAAATTGATTAATTAATTGATTTTGGGTGATTTGCTATAATAATGATATTTATATTTTATCACATAGTAATGGTTTTTAATTTTCATTTGACTTTCCATTTGCACAGGAGTATTAAGTTTAAGTAATGCAACTTGTTAGTTGAAGAGTTATAATATAACTGAATTTAATTTATGCTAAATAAGTTTACATCTTATAATGAGAGAATCTTATTAAAATAGGGAAATAAGAGGTGAACCAAATAATTTGTCAAAATCTTAGAAGCACAAGTATAGTAATATTACTTGGTGTGAGACCGACAAAAACTGAGAACCCATTTTAGTAATTCCAAGGAAATGGAGGGCTACATAATACGTACTATACAACACAGCACATGTCCTTTTATTATCACCAGAGTTTAACTGTTCTTCTCTGTCATTCCACATACCCCAAGAAAAAAGATAATGGAACACCACAGAAGCCTACCATTAATCTTCCTCTTCATCTCTCTTCTCTCCCTTTTAGGATCGGCTCAGGCTTACAAGAACTACACCGTTGGTGACTCGTTGGGCTGGTACGACAACACTGAAAAGTCTAATGTCAATTATCAGAAATGGGCTGATGCCAAGAACTTCAGTCTCGGAGATTTCCTCAGTAAGTTTGACTGCTTTTATATGAGTTTCTTTTTTCGGTCAAGCTGTTAATTTGTGTTGAACGAAATTAAGTAATAGTCAGATCTTTTGGGATATATTGATTGTTTCTGAAAGTAATTCAAATACTGACCCAGATCTTTTAGCTCTCTTTTGATCTTCTGAATTTTTAAGAAGCCAGATTACTTCCATGTTGAATGTGTGTGTGCTGCGTTCAATAGCTCAAATTCTGGTCAATCTATTGGGATTAGTTTGTAATTAAATTAGTGTAGTTGATTGTGTGGAAGTAGTGAGGATAAGAATATCTTTTTAGAAATGAGATATGATGTTTCGTTCCAGCAAATCATGTGATTACCATGAAATTGAGTGCTCAATTAAACTAAAGTTTACGTACTGCTACTCCAAGGCTAATATTTTACCAGTGTATGTAAAACCTAACCTAGCTTTAATTCCATTATACCTATTGAAAGAAATTAAAAAGATACTTGGTGCATTGGTTTGTCTTCCCATGTGCCATAAAAGGATGATTGCTGCATTCTTTACAACGCGGTTAAGTAGTGGGCACTACCCAACTGTTTAGAAATTTTTATTTATTAATAATTGATCATTAATCTATTATTCCACCATGTGAAATTTCATCCCTTCACCATTTCATTTTCACGTTACATCACATGCACTAATTATCATTTACTCACAATTCTGCTGTTTTCTTTTGTTAATGCAGTTTTCAACACTGATACAAACCATTCGGTTGTGCAAACATACAATTTCACCACATACAAGCTTTGTGACTATGACGATGCCCTAGACAGTGACACCAAAATATGGTCGGCCGCCGACCCTTCGAACACGGCAACAGTTGCCGTGACAGTACCGGTACCTCTACTGAAAGAAGGAACCACTTATTTCTTCTCCAGCGATTATGATGGAGATCAATGCAACAACGGGCAACATTTTAAGATATATGTAAGTCATGGAAAAGGGTTGCCGGATAGTTTGAAAAGTCCGTCGGAACAAGCCCCAGCTCCCAATAGTCCTGATTATAATAACGATGAGTCAGCTCCTGATATAGTTGTACCTTCCAATTTCAATAATCCTCAAGGTGGTGATCATAAAAATGATGATGATAATGTTAAGAAGGCATCTGGGTCTGCTTCTTTATATGTTAATAGTATTATGGTTTTGTTTGCATACTTTTGTGAGTTACTATGATAGGTTTGTTTTTTTATTTTTATTTTTATTTTTTTAAATTTAATTATTATTATTATTTGGTCTGTATTGTATGATTATTATTAGATATTCAATGTTCTATTATATTGTATACTATATATTTTCATTGTTTATTAAATCTTGAGGAATTTATTTGGCTTGGCACGTACGCAAAGAGCAAAAGAAAAAGAGAATATGTAATCAGAAGTTTCACAGATTACAAAGGGAGTAGTCAATGATTTATTAAAGATTGATTAGTGACATTAATTTAACGGACGCAAGTAATACTATATTTTCAAATTCTCTCTAACAAATAATATGAAAAGAGCATTAAGTATTATAAATATTTGAAAGATAATAGATTTCTGCATTAAAAAAATTTAATTTGATAAATATAATAATTTCTACTTTTAGGCTTAATAAGTCATTTCTAAATAGATAAATAAACAGTAAAGCTTCTCTATAATGATACTCTATATAGAAATAAATTCTACATAGTAATAAAAAATTCTAGTCTGAATTTGAGATAGTTATAAATAAGAATAAAATCTACATTGTAATAAGTTATAACTTTTCTAATTCTTGCCTTAAGAAAAGTTGTCTCTACATAGTAATAATTATCTGTATATTACAAAAAAATATATGTCAAGTAAAATTAAAGGTTTAAAATGAAATAAAATATTTATTTAAAATTGTTTGGGACAATGATTTATGCTTTAGAGTTGTTATCACATCTTTTACCTTACGAGTACGTAATAGCTCGTTAGCATAGATACCTTCTTGTTGAAGCCAAAATATTTTTTAGTTTCTCAAGCATGTTTAAAGCTTCATGACACAAGATTTTTTGTATTTCCGTACCATTATCCTTAGGATTATTTCTTTTTTCTTCTTATCTAATTGCAACAATGATTTCTCATTTGGTTAAAGCATACACAATTTGTTGCTCGTTTGGATAATCGAAGAAGACATTAATATTCATTCGATTAGTGTAGTGAAGTTGTCGAATCTGAACACTCAATTCTATAGTGACTCTTTTATTCTCCTAATCCACTTCATTTGTAACTTACAATTCATTGACATTAGTGATCCTAATTTTGCAACGCTTAAAACCATTGACAATTGTCTGTGGCTTCACATTAATTGACCATGCATCAGCTGCATTTGCAATTCTATCAATGACACTTATTTTTGCTGGTTTTAAGAAACATTCTTTTATCCGTTTCAAAAGTAAGCAATTGAAGTGCTGAATTGAAATCTTAATATTACTAAAATATGAATTGAAATCCTAATACTGTACTACTAAAACATGAATTATAAAATAAGAAATCAAAACTATAATTTTTATAACTATACCTCCATTAAGTTATAACCTCCTTATAGTAATAAAATTAGTTCGTTTCACCATTATGACTATAGAGAGATTTTACTGTATATACAATACAAAAATAATATATCATTTCTTAAACAAAATGGAACATTTACCATGCCAAGCCCACAATCCAAATAAGTCCAACGATATCAAGTTTTATACTTTTAATGGGCCTAGAAAAATCGGCCTGCTACATTTCATGTGAAAATATATTTTCTTAAATTACAAAGGGACCCATCAAACATAATTATTTTGCCGCATTCCCCACAAGACACAAGTATATAATAGTGAGAGGGGAGACGGTGTTGCTTCTTGAATTTTGATTTTGCAGTTAGGTCTAGTTATCTTGTGGGAAAAGACATGGCGGAATCATCTTCAACTTCAACTGAAGAATTGCTGGACCGAATGTTGACGAGATTGGCTCTCTGCGACGATTCCAATCTCGAAGCTTTGATCTCCAAGCTCCTCCCTCTCACTATCTCTTCTCTCTCCTCTTCTCCCTCTAATTCCCTCCGCAATAAGGCAATTCATTTTACTTTATTTTATTAACCATCCATTTAGGAATACCATACCTAACTTCTGTTGTTAAATGCTTACTATCCTGTGCTATTACAATCATTACAATATTTCAGTACTTATGCTTTTTGAAATGACAGGCTCTTGAGATATTGAGTCATGTGAACAAGAGAGTAAAGCATCAGCCTGAGATTCGTTTGCCGTTGGCTGAGTTATGGAAAATGTATACAGAACCTAATGCTGCTCCAATGGTTAAGAACTTCTGTATTGTGTATATTGAGATGGCATTCGAGCGTGCTCATTTAAAGGTTCGCTTCTTCGTCTCTCTGGCGTTTTAGGGAACTGGGTTGGAAATTAAAGCTTGCTTGTGTTGCAGGAAAAGGAAGATATGGCACCTGAGCTTGTGAGAAGCATTTCAAAGCTTCCTCAACAACACCAAGATATTATCCTCAGAATTGCTGTTAGGGTATGTCTTGCTTTATCTACTACACCATTTAATTCTGTGTCCATAGTTATCAATCATGGATGGTTTTTTGAACTTTGTTACTATTAGTACTGAGCCTGACTGTGGTAGAATATGAATTTGAATATTAATGTGTTAAACGGAAGGAGGTTTCTACCTTTTTGTAACTACGAGGATTGTTTTAGGTCTTTGAGGGAATTTATTCAGGTGCCATTGTGAATTGTATTGTGGGTCTCGACATAGATTGTGTAAGATCCTGGTTGATTTGAATTTTGAATTACAGTAAGGATAGAAGTTGGTATTAAGCTACTGTTTGGAGGAAATCTGGTCTTCGGTTTGGAAACCTGGAAGACCATTTGGTGAGATGGTGCTTGTTTTATTATCTGTTTTTCCATTTGGCTAATGGGAGAAAATATTGTTTTACTATGATGTTTGGTTTACAGTTCTCAGATATGTATTTGATGATAATTGGAATTACAAGATTTCTATTGACTCCTTGCATTAGATGGTCATTTGGGGTGTTGCATAGGAATTTAAGGTTTTTAGCAAAATAAGTTGGTAGTTGAAAATACCTATATTCATCGTTAGTCATGCTTTATGTGGTCAAAGATGCTAGTCATGGGGCTCAATTTGTTTTGCTTGGGGTCTAAGTAATCCTTTTTTAGTAACAAAGTCCTCTATGGCGGCAGCTTTGGGTTAGATTCTAATGATAGAGAATATACTGAACAGGGTGATATTTATAGTTAGCTTGTGTATGCATAAAAGATGTGGCTAAACAGTGAACTGTTTACTTTCCAATTATTGTTCGATCAAGTGTTGTCTTCTGTTTTGAGGTCATATCAAGCCCAAATGGAGATGCCTTAATTTGAGGTAGAGGCAGAGAATGGAGAAGAGAGAAAGAAAGTGGTTATGAATTGCATATCTTATTTATTTGTCTCAATGGTAACAAGTAGCTTATCTTGACATTATTTATCTATTATTTTTTTTTTCCAGACCCAAAGAAATTGGCAGATCAAGTTAATAATATAAAGAGTAATCTTTCTTTAGGTAGGGAGCCAGAGGCAGCAAAATCTAAGGCTATAGAATCTAGTATCATCTCATATCAAACAAAAAGCAACCACAATTTCAGAAAATTAATCCAAGAGTCCTTCCCAGTCTAGATGGATGGAGAAGAACACAGTATTTTTAGAGTAAACACCTAAGGGTTGCTAGTAATCAAACTTCGCCCCACAAAAAAGACTAATGACTACTTAATCTCCTTCGGAAATTCTTCTTTTTTGTTTTTGCCAAATCACCAAAGTAGTCAAAACTGCACATTTTCACAACATTTATGCTTCCTTGCCATTACACAAAAGATTTTCTACTTTATCTCCTTAATAAATCCTTCTATTTGTTTTTTCTTTTTGCAAATTAAAGAATTAAAGTATAATTTGCAAATCTGTGGTGAGCAAAGTCTCCTAATTCTTTTATCCTCTCTTCATTAATTGAAACATTCTCCGCCAGTGCGGAAACCTTTGAAAGTACTGAAATCCTCTCTGTGAAGTTCTTCAAGAGTTGAATTGCAAGTAAATCAATAGTATAGCCTTAGTATCCTTGAATTGCCTACATACAAAAACATTTATTACTTCTAATTACAAAAACTTAGAACTACATGGATATTAGCTGCAGTTGTTTTCCCATGGACCTGTCAAATGATACTTATGAGTTCTTTTGGACTCTTTTTATAAGGGATTTTATAGCCATTTGTGCTTATTAACTATTACTTCGTTACAGGTGATAGGTGAATGCCATGCAAGTGGAATTGATGATGAAGTTGCTGCAAAGTATAGATTAATAAGTGGTTTGCAGGACAGGGAACAGTTTATTGAAATTTGCCTCCATTCGGTTTTGTATCAAATGCCTTCTCAAGGGTCTGGAACTAAGTTTATTGCTAGAGTCTTATAATCTTTGAATCTATTTGACATTTCCGAACTTAGAGATATATTCTTTGCAGAGGGGGAAGCCCGCCAGGGCTATCAGTTGCTCAAGCCAATCGTGTTATTGGAAAGCACCCATTGAAGAAGGATGTGATTTTAACAATAAAGGTGAAACTTAAACATTATAATCTTACATAGAAATAAAAAAAAAAAAAAAAATTATGATCTTTATATTTTTTTCTCCTTTAAGTAGTTAGGGATCCTGAATGTCATTGAAGCTATGGAGATGGAGCCTGAACTCGTTTATCCTTTGTATTTGTCAGCTTCTGTAGATTGGTATGTGTATTACCTTTTAATGTAGTATTCGAAGAAAATTAATTTTGTTTCTCAGTTCTTTATTCTTGTGCTTGAGATTGGAAACTATTTTTTTCGTTTGATGATTTCTTGAATCAAGCCAAGAGCCTGTTGTTAGAAGAGGAGAAGAACTTTTGAAGAAGAAGGCTTTTGCTGCAAATTTAGATGATCAGAAATTGATAAACAAACTGTTTTTACTTTTTAATGGTATGAATGCAGAATTATATTGCTAATTTCTATTAAGAAACTGAATACTGTTAGATTTCAAATGTCAAGCGTAGAACTGTTGATTTGTTATATTTTTCTTATTATCCATCATATGTGTTCTGCCTATCTTATCAAAGTTGCTGTGAGAACTGATTGCAATAGAAATACTGCAACCACTTTCTTCATCTCCTCTACCTCTAGATGTCTTTCCAACCAGTTAGCTTTGACTATAGAAATAGGAATCCAGTGTGGACCTTGAATTCAGTGCCTTGAAAATCCTTCTTCTAAATACAAATTTAGACACCTGTTCAGTTTACCTCTAAATGTCTTACAGTTAACTTTATTAATGATGTCTAATATCTGCTTTTCAGTTTTTCTATTATTATTTTTGTTCTTGCAGGTGGCTTCATTTATTAGTTTGACCATTATCCAATATTTCTTGATAGAAAATGTAGTTATGATATTTTTATACTAGATTGGGCATGGAGTATGTTGTCTTTCAGATGCTACAAAATTGAATGATGAGCTCTAGATCATACTCACAGAAAAAGAAATAGGAACATTCTCTGTTGTGTGGTCATCTAAATTACCATCTTTCCGTTTCTTTGAATTCCTCTATATAAATATGAAATTTGATAAAGGAAATATTATTCTTTAACTGCAATGTTGAATATTAACTGGGGTGAGCTGGACTATGTTTTATGCAGGTACTGTGGGAGCTGAAAATATAGCTCCTGAATTTAAAGTCAGTCCAGGAAATGCTGCTCTGAAGGCCAAACTGATGTCTATCTTTTGCCGGTCTATTACAGCAGCAAACAGTTTCCCTGCAACTTTGCAATGCATATTTGGCTGTATGTATGGTATGCAGAATCACTTTTTCTTTTTAGTACATGTTATTTAACTGCAAAATTGGGAATGATACCTTCCAAAGCTTGGCACTGTTTTAAGTGTAAGGAAATGGTTTGCTGGTAGGCTGTTTCTAGTGGAGAGTGAATTAGGTTCCAAATATGATGCAGACGAGGAAGAGGGAAAAAAGAAAAAAAAAACTGAAGATTTAACTTTTAAAACATTTAAAAGCTCTAAATTGTTTCTTTGGAATCCAACTCATGCATGAAATGCCCACATCAAGCTATGTGGTTCTTCTCTCCCCATTAATACGATAATGGACAGGGTGGTAAACTGCAAGCAATCAATACTCCTTTCCTGCGTGTTAATACTGCAAAATCTTCATCTACAGTTTATCTCTCTTTTTTTTTTTTTTGATTTTTTTTTATTTGCCACAAACCAATATATTCTTTCTACCCATTACCTTTATAAAGGAGCAACGGTGAAATTGTTATGGTTGTCCGATTTAAAAGTATTTCTCTTTACTTCAGTTTACTTCTTAACCTTTGAGTTGTTCTTTGTTAAAGTCGAGCTTAAGAATATATTTGTTCTATGTTAAGTTTGAACTTAAGAAAATTATTTATGTGCCATTAGTCCCTGTTAAACAAAGTAGGACAATTTTTATGGTTATTATTGCTAGAGAACAGCAGCTTTTGTTCATTAGCAAATATTATGTGTACTAAACAGATAGACTGCTTCTTATTGTCAGAGATCATGGAACTTTTGCTGTTAAGTAGATTATTGTGTCTGGTTTATTCAATTGAAAATGTTTGTATCCCAGATAATAATGGTGAGAAAATCATTAGCAGGTTGTTTGATGTGGTTCAGAAAATGAAAAAAATGAAAATGTTGATGAGGACTACATATTTTCGTTTTGTTTAACTTGTAGTTAGTTTTGGTGATGAAATAACCCTGAGTGCTTTTCTCTGTCCCTCCACTATATTATCTCAAGAATGGTGTTTATATGAAGTTTATTATATTTATGTATTCTGCTTAATTTTCTTAAGACCTGTTGCAAAATCAGACCGAGTTTGTGATATGGATTTCCTCTTCTAATTTCTTATCTTGCCTGTGAAATTATGCAATTTGATAGGAAGTGGTACCACCTTAAGGCTGAAGCAGCTGGGAATGGAATTCACTGTTTGGGTTTTCAAACATGTAAGGACCTGAGGGTTATGTTTTGCATTATGTTTATATCTGTTGAGGCTTTTACTGAAGGGGTGATGGTTTCTAATTTAAATACTAAATCTACAAGGACTATGCAAAAATCTACTGGAACATGAATTTCTGGTATGCTTTAATAGGATTGCTCAACTCCCAATCAGTCTTTACTTGAAGGATACATTAGGTATAGTTGAGAAATTAAAATTTACAGTCTACCTGAGATATTTGAAACACAAATTGTGGACTCATATGTAGAGTGCTGCAATTCCCAATGGAGAATGGGTAATAATGCCCTTAGAGAGATTCTTGTGGTGCTTTTTTCTGTCTGAATCAGTTTCTTTTTTCATGCTATCCATCTATGTGTCTGCACATGTTTATCTAGAATGGAGGGGAGAATAGAAGAGGAATAAGATAAACGAGAAAAATGAATGGAAAAGAGCAGAAATTTTAGAGAGAAAAATAGAAGATAGGGAGAGAAGAAAATCACAGAGGAGGAAGTAAATTTATTTACCACACACACTCATCCCACCTCCAAATGTGAACACAAACAAAATTGAATCCTCCATTTCCTGAGGTTTGTGGGTGGATTGATTCTTGAACCTCTGCAAAAGATTTAAGCAAGTACGTTTTCATCATGGTCACAGGATAAAGAATAAGAAGAGTGCAGTATTTTTTTGATCAGTTTGTTTCAAATGCATAACTTAAGGCCATATTGATGAGGCCAAGTCCTAATACAAAACAAATCAAATATAACAGATGTCATTGGTTATCTATACAGGCAAACCTTGATCAAATAAAGCTAATGGGGCCTGTTATACTAAATGGGATTCTGAAATTTCTTGATGGTTATTCATATTCAGAATCAGGTGTGCGATGAATTACAATTTTTTGTTTCTTTGAGATCCTTCTTTTTACATCTCCACTTGGTTGAGATTGACTGAATATATAACAGATGCAATTGCTAGGGAGACCAAAAGTTTTTCTTTTCAGGCAATTGGATTGCTTGCACAGCGCCTACCTCAGCTTTTCAGGTGTTTTACTTATCTCTTTGCTTTGTACAAGTTTCATCTACTTCTCTCTAGTTGAATGACCTTAAGGCTATTTTATCTCATCTCAGAGACAAGATTGAAATGGCTGTTCGCCTTTTTGATGCATTGAAAGTGGAGTCCCTGTATCTTCGTCTCGTTATCCAAGAGGCTACCAGTGCACTTGCTATTGCGTACAAGGTAATACTACCTCACTCATTATCCAAGAGCCTCTGTGAATCTCTATGCCCTTATCCCAATGAGGTAGATTTCAAACCTAGTCATTTTCTCCATCATTAAAGATGGAGGAATCACATAAAAGAAGAAGGGGGAGAAACAGTAGAAGTAATGGGAGAAATAACATAAGAAATTTTGGTGAAAACTATCACTGTAATGTCAATTCATCATCCAAGTCCTGGAAACTATACAAATAGGGCACTATTTTTGGAGGCCAAATCCTACTGTAACAAAACCCTAATCAGTAAGATAAAAAAAAGGTAAAAAATTACCTTGTCAAAACAAACCCTAAGATAATTAGATAAATGTCCTACAAACCCTGCATCTACATCACAAAGCTTTGTCAATAAACATATATTGAGATGCTTTCTTTCTCAATCTTCCTATGCTCGCCTAGCCATAGTTATAAGTTGTGGTAGTTTATTGAATCCCTTTTTCATTTATTTGGAATCTTTTTTTAATAGTTAGTGCATGACATCTTGGTGAAATCAGAGCCACTGAGTTAGGACATGTGGCATCTGTGTTTCATATTTCAATAACGTTTACACTTTGCAGTGCTTTTGATTTACATTATATTTCGGATGTCATTTGGTCTTTTATTAATGCAATATAGTTTTTTACTTTTATTATTTTGACTGGCTGTCCTAATATGGTTGTCACTGATACTGGCTATTCTTTGAGCATCAGGGAGCACCACCCACTGTATTGACAAATTTGGAGAAACTTCTGCTGAACAATTTTCAAGTGGTATGACACTTGTACTGTGACCTCTGTTTAGACATTGCTTAATTTATCCATGTTGTGCTGCTTAAAAGTGGAAATAGGGTTGGTTCTTTGACTTGATTTTTTGTTTCATACAACTTGGGATCACAATGTTAAATTAATATATTCTGCTGACCAGGAACAAAGTGAAGTACGTTTCTGTGCAGTAAGATGGGCGACATCTTTATTTGATTTGCAACATTGCCCTAGTCGCTTTGTCTGTATGCTTGGGGCAGCAGATTCTAAGCTGGACATAAGGTAATAGTGAATGTTAGATAAACATATGCTTCCTTGGCAGAAAGCTAAAATCTTGTATGTAGTTAATCACTTAAGGTACTTATAGCAGTAAGAAAGCAGTGGTGCTCTTGTGGAAAGATGAGAGATGGCCTTTTGCTTTGTAAGCCTCATGAAATGAATTGAATGGTAAATGACAACTGAAACTTATGAGTCTACGAAGTATACAAATAGAACTGATCTACCTTTTCTACTAGAAATGGCATTTTAAGTGATTTTAGGAGTGAAACAAATATAATGCTTTTTAACGAAAATCTTCTCCCGGCTCTGCTAAAAAGATGTGTTAAGATCCAATTCAGTGTTTGAGAAAGTGGTTTCCTTGATTAGCAAGTCTGAACATTGATTTAATTTCCTTAAAGGATATCATGCGGTGCTTTTCCTGTTGAAGTAGGTCCTGGCAAGGTCTTAGGTCCTATTTCGATAAAATCCATACTGAACATAATATGGTAAATTGGTTTATTATAGTATTCTTGCTTAATTGGCTCTTCACCCACAAGAGAAGAAATAATAGGAAAGTAGAATAAAGGGCCTCACTAAATTTAATTGTGAGTTGTGCTCAGCATATTTTTTTGCATAAATGGTTGTTTGGAAATTTCTTCCTAGCATTAAAAGTGGAGTTCACACCACAAACTCTGGTAGCCCTTTCATTTATGCTAATAATAAATAGACTTAAAAGAATTTTTTGTGAAATTATCTCAACTGGATCATAGATTTATATTAGCCTAACTTGTCAAATAACTTTGGGAATTGTCCTTTTCATTGCGTTTGAGTAGAAACTTCAGCGAACTGATCTTCTAACTTCACATATATAGTAGCATTTGTTTTCTCATATCTAAATCTCCAATAAAATGATTGTTTATCGCAATGTCCTTAGTTCTTTCTTGAAACATTGGATTTGGATAGACACAGTATTCTTTTCTGCCTGATTATAACAAAACATTTTTGATGGTTCATCACTTGAACTTCCATTTCTTCCAAGATACACTTTCTATAAAGCATTTTAAATACAGTAGGTGCTATGTTTTCATACTCAGTTTCAGTACCTGGTCTAGAATTGACATTTTGTTTCTTATCCTTTCTAGTCATTATATTTCCTTAGTAAAACCATAAATAAACCTTCTATTGATGCAACTTTGAGCCCATCTATATAGAAAAACCAACTCTATCAAACAGAGGAGAAACTTTGAATATTATTCCTTTTCAGGTGCACTCTTAAAGCATCTCAGTCTATGACATATAACATGTCTATGTTCTGGATGTGGTCTCAGCATAAATTGACCAGCAATTCTATCAAGAAATGAGATGTATAGTCAAGTTACCCACTAAACATCTGTATTTCCTTCATCTCTATAAACATCTCGCTATCATCACTGTTAATCTTTAAATTGAGCTTCATTGGTTAATCAATTGGTTTAGTTCCCACAGTCTAGTTATAGTTTTAGATTGCCTCAGTGCTAATCTTCTTCCATTCTTTTTATCATGTTGTAAGTGCTAATCATTAAACCTTTTAGTTACACGTGCTTCCAGTAGAATTTATATGTCAAAATAATTAAAAACCATATGATATTAAAAAAAGCCATATATTGAACATTTTGAACTTGTAAATGTTGCAATCTGGTTATCTGGAAATGAAAAGCTCTGTACTTTCTTTGTCTTTCTATTTACTGTATCTTTTTTTTAGCCTCCTTATTTAGAGACAACTGAACAAGTTTCTCTTCATTAATGTTTCCAAAAGCCTTTTATTTTTTTCCACGATCAATATTATAACTAATGGTTTCTCCTGGTTTGCCCCTCTAGAGAAATGGCACTTGAAGGTCTATTTCCTGGAAAAGATGAAGAACGAACAATTAATCAGAATCTTGATCTTAAATACCCAAAACTTAGAAGCATGTTAGACTATATTCTTGAGCAGCAGCCTGAGTTGGTACTTTCAACTGAAATGAGGGAACATAAGCTTCTTTTTCCATCAAAAATGTACGTGGCCATGATCCAATTTTTATTGAAGTGCTTTGAGTGGGAGTTGGAGGAAGACAAAGCTTTAAAAAGTTCATCTGAATTTCTTTCCTCAGTGGAAAAAATGTGTTTATTGCTAGAGCATGCCATGGCAGTTGAAGGGTCTGTTGAGTTGCATGCCACTGCATCCAAGGCATTGATTACTATTGGATCTCATCTTCAAGAGGTTGGTTTACAGATTTCTCATGCTTGATTGCTTTCTTATTTGGTTCTTTTGTGCTGCATATTTCTGCTCTGACAGACTATTACTGTAGATTATAGCATCACACTATGCCCTAAGAGTTTCATGGCTAAAGCAATTACTGAGTCACCTGGACTTAGATACTCGTCAGTCTGTGGCTCGATTACTTGGCATAGCTTCATCTGCTCTTCCCTCCTCCGAATCTGTTGCTCTTATAGGCGAGTTAGTTTCCGCAATTAGTGGAACAGACAAGTTGAGGTTTGTAAATTCTCTTCAAGAGTAATTTGACATAGACAATAGGTAGTTTCAAATTAGATAGTTACTTATTCTAGGCTTAATTTAACATATCATTCAGGTTCGAGGCAAAGCATGGAGCAGTATGTGCCATTGGATATGTTGCTGCAGATTCAATGTCAAGAACACCTCCTGTAAGTTGTATAATTTGATAATTAAGTTAATACATGGTGTTCCTATCTTCTATGTATGTTTGTTGGTCAGCTTGTAAGTACTCAATTTCTTGACTACACAAATACATACTGCAAGACCTATATTTTCTTGGGATCAATTTTAAGTTGCATTATTCTATCACCATGACATAATGGTTTTCTACTTTCCTTTGCTGGTTTAAACTACTTTAACTCGGCAGAGTTGTTTTTAGGTTATCAATTTCTTATAATTGTAGTCCTTGATGTGCTTAAAGATTGATCCTCCATATCTTATTTACTGTGACCATGCTCTACAGATGCACTAAAACCTTGGAAATTTGATGAAAAAAACCATAAAAAAAGGTTAAGAGATAATGTTCTAATAAAAGAAGTACAAATGTACCTAAACTAATGTACATATCTACGTTTCCTATTTCCAAAAAAAAAAAAAAAAAAAAATTGTACCTAAAGTAATACTTTAACAATTATAAATAGTGTATGCTACTTGTGGTAATTTGCATTGCTATCACTTAGACTTTTTAGTTTTTATACATGAGTTATTGGATAATTTTCGCAAAAATCTGTATAGTTCTTTAACCTTTATTCTCTGGATTAGAACTAATCTGCTACCTTTTTTTACAGATGCCAGAGACATTGTTTCAAAATACACTTAAATGTCTGATTGATGTGGTGAACTCCGAGATTGCAACATTAGCCTCTGTTGCTATGCAAGCATTAGGTCATATTGGGCTGCGTGTATCATTACCCCCTCTTGTTAATGATTCTGGTTCAGGTGAAATTGTTATATATGTGCTAGTGTCATGAATTGGTACTGTTCTTTGTAGGAATATTAGCCTTAACCAGCATGGGCGGCCTTTTTGAAAACTAGCAAGAATAAAATACCTTTACCAACCTAGCCAAAAAATGACATGGAAGAACCAAAATACTTCTCCTCACACTTTCTTCATCATCCTCTTCTTCTTTCTTCCTCCTCTTTTTCTCTCTCCATTTCTCTTCTTCTTTATTTGTCTTGTTCTTTGACAGTTTGACTTGCATATCTCCAGAGAAAAATGGGATGATTATTTGAGATGTTGGAGATGCGCGCATTTGCCAAGTGCCTTCATCTTCTTCTTAGTCTTCTCTCTTCACTTCTCTTCTTCTTTCTTTGTCTTGTCTTTTAGCACTTTGACTTGCATTCTTTTAGAGGAAAATTAGTATGATGATTTTAGATGTTATAGATAGACGCATTTGTCAAGCGCCTTTTTCTTCTTCTTTCTTCATTTATCTTCTTTGTCTTGTCTTGATCTTTAACACTTTTAACTTGCAGTTTTCTTAGTAAAAATGGGATTATGATTTTAGATGCTGCAGCTATGTGCTTTGTCAAGCATTTTTAAGTGCCATTGGGCAACTAGTTTGTGATAGTTCTTGACAAAAGCATGACTATAGAAGTTGAAGTAGATGTAAATTGGCACATTTTTATGTCTGGGGGATTGTTTGGAATTTTGATTTGCTTATTTTTAAAAGGCCCCTTAAAATAAGGTTATTTAAGCTAATTTCCCTTTGTTTTAATATTTGTGCACCCAGAACGAATGAGTCACATTAACACAATTGAAACTGCAGTTGACATTCTAGAAATTTTACGTGAAAAGTTAAGCAAGCTACTCTCTGGTGGTGATACTAAAGCAATTCAAAAAATTGTCATTTCGCTTGGACATATCTGCATGAAGGAAACATCAACTTCACACCTGAATATTGCTCTCAATTTGATCTTGAGTCTTTGTCGATCAAAGGTGGGAATGAATAGTTGTTATTTGGTTATGGTACAATGTGCTAGTTGGTTTTTTCAGTTGCTTGTCCAATGAAGCAAATCATTAGCAAGGTGCTTCCTTTGGTTTAGATGTCAAATATGTCTAATGTCTGCTGTTCTGGAGTTGAACAGGTTGAGGATATCCTGTTTGCTGCTGGCGAGGCATTATCATTTATATGGGGTGGTGTTCCTGTGACAGCTGATATCATTCTCAAAACAAACTATACTTCACTTTCCATGACTTCAAACTTCCTTATGGGAGACATTAGCTCATCATGGTCAAAATATGGCTCTAATGGGAAAAATGAAGCAGAGGAAGATTACCATGCTAGTGTCAGAGATTCAATTACTAGAAAGCTTTTTGATGATCTTTTATACAGTAGCAGAAAAGAAGAGCGCTGTGCCGGATCTGTTTGGCTACTATCACTAACAATGTACTGTGGCCATCATCCAACCATCCAACAATTGCTTCCAGAAATTCAGGTTTGCATTTATTTCTCAAGGATAAATATCTATATCTTTTTTATTTTATTTTTTTATTTTTATGCTTTTCTAACATCTTCGTGAATTGACCTATATGTATGTTGCAATTCAATTTTAAAGGAAAACAAGGTCATTACATTATTCTATTGCAACTTTCTATGAGAAACTTGTACTTCACCTTGATTTTTAATCTACTTTGCTTGTGGGTAATTATTAATTTATGAGGTTTTTAAGTTTTTAGCATTAGCAAACTGTGGTTCCCCATTGAACAATGAGTTCTATGAGCCTATTAGATAAGATTTGTGATCTGCAGCTCTTGAGAATGCTACCTGAAATAGTACATTCCTGCATTTGAGAATTCCTAGTTTGTGTTCTATCACAGTTGTTCACGACTGTAAAGTGGGAAGGCAGAAGAGTCTTTTTTTTTTTTCTCTTTTTTTCAATAGGAAATGGTAAAATTTTTATTTATATAAAAAAGGGATTACACACAGTAGGATGAACCAGTGGTCTACCACATTTGCAAGAAGTTAATGGAGCAAAATTTTCTACTGTGTATTCTTTATATGTGATTCAGCTTCACATTTTAGTGCAATCCAGCTTCTATCTTATATAAAAAAGTAAAGAACAATCGGGAAATTCTTTAGCAGCAGATAATGATAAAGGGACCAGCATAGTAACTCTGTCCCATGAAAAATTTAAATCGTTAAGGATTCATTTGATCCTTCTGTTTGAAATCACCGCACGGATTTCCAGCACTGGACTTCTCAGATTACCTTATAGCATTTTTCCCTGCACAAAAGGACAAAAGTTCTCAAGGAATAGGCATGCTTAAGATTCAAACAACCCGTCAGCTTTTTAATGTTCAAGACAGCCTACCTCAATCTCTTTTAAATATAGTTTAAAAGTTTATTATAAAAACAAAAGAAAAAAAAAAAAAAAAAGAGATCTGGCACAAGGTACACTAAGGGACAGTGAAGAAAAATATGTTTACTACTCTCACCATCTTGTTTTGTGCATGACATTCAATGCGGACGCAAGGAAGTCTCCCATCTCTTTTGGAAATTAAAATGTGTTGATTCTACCTAAAGCTACTTGCCCATGATTGAATTTTAACTTGGGACTGTGGCTTCCAAATCATTTCATCAGAAGAAATGGAGTGTAGGATGAATCCTTTGTCAACCGGTTCACATAACCTTTTGTTGAAAAACTGCCTGAAAGCTAGATGTTCCAAACCCTGCTGTCTATCCTTGAATTATTTAGGGAGACCATTTCCAGTTTAACCGGAGGACCTTAAGTTGCCTCTTTATTGTTTAATTTTTGAAGAAATCAATAATCCATGCCCTTGAAACCAAGGAAACATCCATTCTGCTCCTGCTAGAAATATATAGCCAATAAAGGCAAGGATACAATGCATGCAAGGGGTCTCTCCCTGCCTAATCTTTCCAAAATTTTAACTTACTACCAAGAACATCCCCAGCTTCAAGCTTGATGAAGATTACCCTTGAGATATACCAAATTCTTCTAATTCTTTTATATTCAGGGAACTTAGACCAGATTCCTTCTCTTCTAGAATAGTATGATTAAAGTCAACTAACACTTGTCCCTAGAGGTGCGTTGCATAAAAATGTGAAGTCATTAGAATATTTTCTTTTTAATAGAATTATAAATCCCTTCTGTGGCACCCTTTGATTTCTTAACCTCTCTTATTAGTTCAGATGCTTGATTTTTCCTGATCACAACAGGTCAATAGCAAGGCTCTCCACAATATGCTATATTGTGCTTTATGATTTCCTAATTAATTGTGTTTTTGGGGTGGGTTAAAAATGGTATAACAGTCGAATTAAGTCTTTCTTTTGAAAATGGTTGAGATAGGTGCTAGTTTCAAGTCTTTCATTTGCTGAAATTGATATATCTGTTGTAAGAATCCAGTGATAAAGCTTAAAACGAAAGTTTAAGGATCGTAACTAAGGCTATTTACTTTTTGTTTTCTTAAGTAGGTGTAGGTTAATGTCCCTATTTTCTGTTTCCTATGGACTTGACCACAATATATAAGGCCTTATTTTTTAATAAAAAATATTTGATGGATTATTAAATATTGAATAATTGCTTTTTCTCTTCCAAATTCCTATGCTTTCTTCTGCATTTTCATTCTTTAATGTATCTCCCTTTTCCCCCACATTCTGTCTATTTTCTTCTCCCTGGTTTCCTGTCCTACTTGTCTTACATCCTATACTCTCTATCAAGGTTCACATTTTCTGTGTAAAACCATTTAGTTCTTTCTGTATTGTACTAATGCCATTTTTGTCGATGAAGATTTGATAAGTGTTATATATCTTGTGAACAGTCAAATCTTTTTCTTTCGGATTTTTTAAGTCAACAGATCTCTTTATTGGTACCTCCTATTCTTAGCTAATACTTAAGTTGTGGACTCAGGGTATTAAGGTAACAAATTTTCAAATTAATGCAGGAGGCTTTTTCACACTTACTTGGTGAACAGAATGAACTTACACAGGAGCTGGCATCCCAAGGCATGAGTATTGTCTATGAACTTGGTGATGCATCAATGAAGAAAAACTTGGTAGATGCTTTTGTAACTACTTTGACTGGTTCAGGGAAGAGGAAAAGAGCTATCAAGGTAAAAAATGAGTTTTAATCACTCTTAACTAAATAAATAGACTGGGTCCAAATTAGTTTTGACGTTTTTATTATAGTTTCCTTTCTCATTTTTTTAAGTGAATATTTATGGTAGCTGGTTGAAGACTCTGAGGTGTTCCAAGAGGGGGCTGTTGGTGAAAGTCCCAGTGGAGGGAAACTTAGCACTTACAAGGAGCTTTGCAGTCTGGCAAATGAGATGGGGCAACCAGACCTAATCTATAAGTTTATGGACCTGGCTAATTATCAGGCATCTCTAAATTCCAAGAGGGGTGCAGCTTTTGGGTTTTCTAAAATAGCCAAGCAAGCAGGGGATGCTCTCCAGCCACACTTGCATTCATTGATTCCAAGGCTTGTCCGATATCAATATGATCCTGATAAAAATGTTCAGGTAAGCATCCATGAGTGCTTGGTATCAAGAGAAAACATTTGGCTCTTCAACTATTTGCTGGATAAAGTTTCTCTCATCTAGCTTCTAATATGCATATTTTGACAAGCAAAAATTGTTTCCCTAAATATTTTTTTATCTTTTCCGGATCTATGAAAAATTATGATATTATACTTTACTTTTTTGCTCTGCCTATTAGTTTAGTTTATCCTATAGTGATTGCTCTGTTCTTTGATGTTCTTAGGATGCAATGGCACACATATGGAAGTCACTAGTGGATGATCCTAAGAGAACTATAGATGAGCATCTGGACCTTATTTTTGATGATTTGTTAGTACAAAGTGGATCTAGGCTTTGGCGTTCCCGTGAGGCTTCATGTCTAGCCTTGGCTGATATTATCCAGGGGCGAAAATTTGATCAGGTTAAACATGTTACATCTTATTGTTCTTTTATCCTCAGCGATTTCAACAGTTTAAGCTTTGTTAAATGGGGTGTAAATAATCTCATTCCCCTGCCTTGTTGGCAAGATGCATACATAAGTATTTTTGCTTAAATTTCCATTATGATCCATATTTGTTATGTTAGGATTCATTTACTGTATTCTTGTCATATAGGTCGGGAAGCATTTGAGAAAAATATGGACAGCTGCTTTTCGTGCCATGGATGACATAAAGGAGACTGTGCGAATTTCTGGCGATAAGTTATGCCGTTCTGTAACTTCATTAACAATACGGCTATGTGATGTTACACTTACTGGAATATCAGATGCAAGCCAAGCAATGGAAATTGTTCTACCTTTTCTGCTTGCAGAAGGAATATTAAGTAAAGTTGACAGCATTTGTAAGGCTTCAATTGGAGTTGTTATGAAGCTCGTGAAGGTTAGCTATATTGTTGGCTTCTAGGGTGTTAAAGTTTTAGCTTCTTTTTGGTGTTCAATTTAATCTATAGAGTTGCTTTCATAAAAGAGTATTGATCTTATTGAAAGTTGATAATTGTATGATTTCTAGGTGTCTTCTGATGTATGGCATGCTGATCCTAAATATTCGCCTTCTATGTAAACAAATATGTTTTTGATGGTGGTTGCATCAGGCTTTTATAGATTAAAATTTTCCTGCTTATATGTCTTTCAGTCCTAAGTGGATAAGTGGGATGATATGTTCAATAAAAAGGAAAAGCATCACTCTTTGTGCTACTAGTTACGTATAGTGGCCAGTTGGATGTGATGACAATTTGGATTACTATCTAATAGCAATTAACAATAAAAGAGAATTGTCTTGCCATTTGGCTTGAGCAATATATATATATATATATATATATATATTGCAGATTAAGCTTTCATGTTGGCTTTTGAACATTATGGCTGATGAGACATGTTGATTGGTTTGTTCTTTGAGTGTCATGCAATTTACTTTAGGATGTTAGTGATCATTTACTCCTCTTCGTGGAAAATGTTAACCTATTGTTACTTACCTATAGTTTTAAAAGGATATACTGTTATTCAGTTTACTGTATTAATTTGGGATTTTGTTTTTCCTTTACAGGGTGCAGGGATTGCAGTTCGTCCACACTTATCTGATTTAGTTTGCTGTATGCTGGAAAGCTTGTCAAGCCTTGAAGACCAAGGGCTCAATTATGTTGAGGTTTGATATAATTTTTGTCATTTAAACATTATAAAAACATTTTAGACTTGAATCATTTGTCTGGTGTATTTACTTTTCCTCTTGTAGTTGCATGCAGCAAATGCTGGAATACAAACTGAGAAGCTTGAAAATTTGAGAATTTCAATTGCAAAAGGCTCTCCAATGTGGGATACTCTTGACCTCTGCATAAATGTTGTAGATACTGAATCACTTGATTTGTTGGTTCCTCGTCTTGCTCGTTTGGTTCGTTCTGGTGTAGGTCTTAACACAAGGTAGGCAAATAAATAAATTTCATTGTAATTCACAATTTGGGTTAATGATATTGATGTGTAACTTCTTATCCAAAAATATTTAGATTTGTACTGTAACTTTCTTATCTATACTGACACTGAAGAGATTAGGAATATGGTTCAAAAGGAACACACGGGCACCCATTATTGATGTTGTTTTATGCATTGCTAAGTAGGCTCACTAGTTTGAATTTCAATTCAGTGCATTTACTGTTGGGCACTGGGCTGTACCTTAAAGTTGAATAATTCCTCAACAAACCTCATGATGGACTGTTGTTGGACATGCTGTTTACCTTATTAGCTGTTAGGATATGGACCAATAAAATGTTTAAATCTAACTTGCTCCCAGTATGCATGACTTTTGTCTGTTGTACATATCTCATAGATCTATATACACATACATGGATCCAGAGACAAACAAACTTATAATTTTGGGCCTGTTGGTTTGTGATTTCTAAAATATTTTCAAAAATTAAGATACAGTCTAAATTTGTATTGTATCTCAGTATTTTAATAATTTAAAATCACATTTGATAAAATATCCAAAAGTTGTTTCCTGCATTGTTTCCATGGATCATGCCAAAAAAGAATATATCTGTGGATTGTAGTGTCCTTCTCATGTAAACTAGTGCAAATGTAGCAAACATTATTGTGCCATCAATGAATTTTAATTTTTACTGTTCCAGGGTTGGTATTGCCAGCTTTATTAGTTTATTGGTTCAGAAGGTTGGTACAGATATTAAGCCATTTACAAGCAAGCTAGTGAGGCTGCTGTTTCCAGTTGTAAAAGAGGAAAAAAGTACTGCTGCAAAACGTGCTTTTGCAAGTGCTTGTGCGGCAGTTCTGAAATATGCAACTCCCTCTCAGGCCCAAACATTGATTGAGGAAACTGCTGCTTTGCATATCGATGATAGGAATGCTCAAATTTCTTGTGCAATTCTACTAAAAGCCTATTCATCCATGGCCTCAGATGTTTTGAGTGGATATCATGCAGTCATTATTCCAGTTATATTTATTTCTAGGTCTGAATCAGATCCTTCTCTTACTCTTAGGTTAATTTAATACATCATCTATTCTGTGACCAGTTTATTACTTATGCTTTTGTCATGATGTTGAGACTCTAATTTTGACTTGATATATGGTGTATAGTTTTTAGGCAACTTTTTCAGAAATGAATATTACAAATGCCAAACATTCAAACACATGAAAAGAGCCAGATAACAATATATTCCGAATTAACAGAAATCATTTAGCTCAAAGCTTTTCATGACCTGAGAGTTCTCTCTAAATTCTTAAAGAATTGTGAAATTTCAAGCACAAGGGTTTATTAGGTAATAACTATGTCATGTACTCTGCTTTAATTTTATTTTTCCCGAATCTAATCTATTATCAAGCATTCCAATTTCGCAAAATGGTTACTAGATTAGATCCCATCTTAGAAATTATCAACACCTTAAATAATTGTTAGTCAGAAAAATTCAGCTACTGTACTGAAACCCTTTTACTTATCTGTTCCATTTTGTTTCTTTTAATATTTTTGTTTTATATAGCTTGTCAATTAAGATGAAATGTATGTTAATCCTTATACAGATTTGAGGATGACAAGTATGTTTCTGGGCTTTTTGAGGAGCTGTGGGAAGAAAATACAAGTGGTGACCGAGTCACCTTGCAATTATATTTGGGAGAAATTGTATCTCTTATCTGCGAGTGCATTGCATCATCATCATGGGCAAGTAAAAGAAAGGTGAGGCCTTTAATTTCTTTTTCCTTGGGCATTCATTCTATTTTCCTGTGGATCAAAGTTTTTTTTTTTTTGTTTCTTTTGAGTCATTTTATTTTTATTTTTTTTATGCCTATTCGTTTTTGTAAGATGTTTGTTCACTTGTTTCAGTCAGCCAAGGGAGTTTGCAAGCTTGGTGAAGTTTTGGGTGAATCTCTGTCTTCTCATCAACATATTCTCCTTGAATCTGTTATGAAGGAAGTTCCAGGTCGTTTGTGGGAGGTAGGAAGATCTCTTCTTCGGCTTTAGAATAGAATGTTGGACTTAAACTTTTTTAAAGATATTCACCTTATGCTCTTGCCAAATATGTGATCATATTAACTTTCAAAGTATTGTTTAGCACTTTATGATAGTAATTCATTATGAAAATGTGTTGGGTTCTGTATCATTTTTTAATGTGATAGACATTCTTGTAGTTTGTGTTACAGTGTTAGTTGCCTTAGAAATGGTTTCAAATGTCACAGGGAAAGGAATCACTTCTATATGCAATAGGTGCTATTTCTATATCATGCCACAAAGCAATCTCCATTGAAGATTCTGCCACTCCATTGGCCATTTTGAATATGGTATCCTCTGCATGCGCAAAGAAAGTGAAGAAATATCGTGAAGCAGCTTTCTCCTGTCTGGATCAGGTAAATATTCCTCGTTGCTAAGTGTTTACCAAAATGCTATCTTTATTTCAAAATACGTTAAGCTGTGGCTCCCTTAACATGTTAAAGTAGGAATGTTCATTTAAACATTTTGCAGCTCTAACGTCTACTTCTTGTGCTAAAAACATTATTAAAGTATGAACTAGCTAATGGGGATCATATACCTTTGTTATTACAGATTGACCACTGTCATGCAATGTATTATCATAACTCCAAGCTTTGCTTTATCTAGGCTGTCAGAATATGATCTCATATTGAGTGCTTATTTTTTATGAGAAACTATCAATTGAGATGAAAAAATGCAGTCGTAGACTAGATGTCGCAAAAGAATTTAATAGACCAAGTAGAAACAAATCTATAATATTAATCACACCTAATCTGAATCAAAACCTAAAAATATGCAAAATCAATTCAAACCCCATTTCCAATTTAGATTAATAAAGAAAAAAAAAGTCTTGAATTTGCTGTCAATCAAAGCCCAGAGGGAAATGAAAAGGCAGACTCTACCCCGCAACTTGTTATGGCTTTCTTCTATTTTTCATCAAAAAACCTGTTACTCAATTCTAGCCAAATCACCCAAAGAAATGCTGAACAAAGCATCTCATAAGAGATTTGTTTTTCTTTCCTCTCTCGAAGGCACCAACATTCTCCTTAATTGCACTAGAAACATACTGAATGTTCATCTTATACCTGTATTAGTTCTTTTCCTAACATCCAGTTTAACATTTAACTGTTCTTGTTTCTTATTGGAAATTACTTCTTCATGCGTCAGGTTATAAAAGCCTTTGGTGATCCAGAGTTCTTCAATATCATTTTTCCATTGTTATTGGAGATGTGCAATTCAGCAGTTATTGATAGATCTGGGCAGGCATCTTTAGCTGGGGATGGTACTAAACAAGGTCCTTACGTAACCCTAGTTTTCAATTCAGATGTCAGAATTTTTGTTTTTGCTAGGAGTTATGAGATTAAAACAGGCTGAGATAGAGATATAGAGATATTGAGATAATGTTTTATTACGTAATTATGAATATGTTGTTAAATTTGGCTGTGAAAATATGCTACCTTGGATTGGTTCATTAATGTAAGCCAAATGTTACAGACATCTAACAGATGTTTAAGTTTAACCAGGCATCCTCCCTTAAACCGTTTATTAATGGATTTATTTTATGAGCTGCCTGGACCATGCTGATTGGTCTTCTTTCCTTGTTATTGTTTGTTAGAGTTTAGATGTTTTACTTTTGGGTATTAACCTTAAGCTTTTGCTTCGAGTGTTAGCCTAACGTGCTATTAAAATTAAGTTGATCAAGGGGTCTTATGTTAAGGTGCCATATAATAACTAAATTATTAACTTATTTGTGTTTTCATTTCTGATCGTATTTGATCTATGTGCGAGGCTTTCACATAAGCAGCCATGTTAGGATACTTATTAGCTTCAGTTTTTAGGTTAAACACTAACTTAAAACTATTCAAGTATTAGTATAGCTGATGCCATCACTCAATGGTTTTGTATTTGATGTGGTTCTTGTGGAGCATGGTTATATTTCCAACGCATGGTACTCAATACAGGTGCTGTTATTTCTTTCATTTCTTTTTCTTTGCGATAATACTAGCAGGTTTCTAATGGCCCCGTTAAAAATGAATTCAATGATAAAGTAATGAAAAAATCAAGCATACATACATTTAACTACTGGTGAAAAATGACACTACTCTTTTGCCTCTCTGCTTCTCACGCCTCTATTCATTGGATTACTATGAATCAGACATTTCTGCTTTACAAGTTGTATTAATAATCTGAGTATGCTTCTATGCACAGAATCAGATGATGGAAATGTCTGATTACTATGAATCAGACATTTCTGCTTTACAAGTTGTATTAGTAATCTGAGTATGCTTCTATGCACAGAATCAGATGATGGAAATGCCTCTGTCCCCCTTGACAAAGTTCTGGACTGCGTGACATCATGCATTCATGTGGCACATGTAAATCATATGCTTGAACATAAAAAGAACTTGGTGCAGGTGCTCTTGATTTCCTTGTCATCTGGATTTCAGTGGACAGGTATTTTATTTGTACCTTTTTCTTCCTTTGGGTATTTGCGATGTTAGGACCTTTGTCAATTCCATTGTTATGGCAGTCAAAATGTCCGCATTTTCATCAATTAAAGAACTTAGCTCAAGACTTCAAAAAAGTTTGAACAACTCCGAGGGAACCTCTTCACATGCCGGCATAAGTTCTCTAGTGCAGGAGGTAATAAGAGCCCATATCATTCATTTAATAGAACATTGAAGTAGATGCCTTGTCTCTGACTAATATTCTTTCTGTTCAGTTGTTGCACTCTGTGTCACCCAAAGTAATAGAGTGTATAAGCACTGTAAAGATTGCCCAGGTATGTTATTACTTTTCTTGGTGACAAAAACCAAAGTCTTGGCTTTTTTTAGGAATTAATATGATTGGGATATTATTTATTTTAATCACGATTATTACTTGGTTGAATGAGATGTTACAAATTTAAGTTAGATATGGCTCTCCTAAATTTGGTATTGATATTTGAGAAGGATTTCAATATATATTAGGAGTATATTTGTAGTCTCCTATTTTGTTTAGGAATTCCCCATTATAGATGAGGCCTTAAGTTATATTTTTGAAGGAATAAAGTATGGAATAATACGATGAACTAATTGTCTTCTCCAAATTTATTCCTTCTTTTTGTAACTTTTTCTCCTTTGAAGCTGAATTCTCTCTCTAATTTCTGTCGTACATCACTTTATTTAGTTTATTGTCCAGTTACAATCACTTTTCTGGAAAATGATCATTTGGGCACAAGTAAAAAACTTGTCTGATGCTTATAACTCTGTAGAACTTACATGGCTTTCAAATAAGAAACAGGGGCACAAGTTACCAATGTAGTCAATGCAGTTTTCAGAAGAAAACTTTTGACAGAGAGCCAAAGCTTCGTCCAATGATTCTGTTAGAACTAGCTTTCAGTTTGTGACTGTGATGTTCTTTGACTTGATTTTATCTTATGATCAGTCCACCTAACACTAACTCGTACAATTTGTTTAATCTATCCTTTTATTAGTTTACGTGATTAATTTCTGTGCCCAATTCAGGTTCACATAACTGCTTCAGAGTGCCTCCTGGAAATCTTTAAGCTGTGCAAACAAATTTCACCAGCCTGTTCCACAGATGTTGCGTTCAAGGGTGAGCTTCTTCATCAGTATGAGGTGGAAAAAACTGTGGAGGCAAAATCATTGCTAAAACAATGTATTGATATCCTTGAAAACCAGGAACTAGAAAAAGTGGAAGCTACCTGAAGTCATATGCCAGAACGAAGTGTATCAATGTAATTTTCTTAGAATAGCAGCTTATAAAGATCGATGAAGAAGTTTTATAGAATGAAAATCAAAAGCAACTTGAATGGTTTGAAGAAGCTTTATAGAATGAAAAACAAAAGCAACTTGAATGTACGTTTATATTTATGGAAAAGGGAAGGCATTGTTTGATTTGAGTGTGGAAAGTTTAAAATAAATAAAAGTTATTACTTGTGTCTTAAGAATCTTGGTAGAGGTAACCTTCTTATTTAAGTTGCGATAAGAGGGGCGAAACAAGGGGATTTGTTACATTACATGGTTGTAACGTGAAACTTGTAATGGATGGTATTGTAGTTGATGCTCTCTAAGATGCATGTTTCGGAAGTGCATTAGTTGTAAAAAGTAATAAACTGATAAATAGAGTATGGTTTCATGAGGATGGAGTTACTAAGCACTGTTTTAAAACTCGGATTGGATTGGGACTTGGCGGTCTCTTCGGTTCAGGTTCTCTGAATTTTTTTGCTATATTTCAAAATTATTGGGACTACTGGTAATTTTTAGAGGTGTTTTTGTAACATTTCAAAACTTTAGGGACTAACAAGTTTTTGGGCATTTTTTAAATAAATTAAAATTTTAGGATCTAATTAAATTTTTTGTAATATACTAAAACTTAAGGGAATAATTTATAATTTTTTTAAAAGTAATTTTTTTTGTTGATGTCATCTGTTCAATCGTTTGGTCCAATCCGTTGGATCGGTCGACTCGTGATTTGGTCACCTTGTCGAGTCTTACAACATCTCATGTTTTAAAACAATGTTATTAAGTATTGAATTCCCTAGTTTTTTTTTTTTAATGCTAATTGAAGAATCAAACAATCAACTAACGGAATATTAAAAATCTAAAGAAAAGATTAACTAATGAATTAGAAGAACGTAAAGTAAAACCCAATATTGCAATCAACAAACAATAATAAAAATCCTAGGGTATTTGATTTCACCTAGTTATGCTAGTTCAATTTATAGATTCTATTACCTAAGCTCTAATTTTTGATTGAAAATTGAATTCCCTAAATTGTTTGATACTCTTTCTCAAGATATATCAAAACCACCTATTCCTATTAACCTTTTGCACCAAAAAATTAAACTTTAATAGTTCAAAGTCTATTAAGCTTAATTGAATTCATCCTAGATTTTATAGATTGCGTTTGTCTATCTCTAGATTTCATGAACCACTTCTCAGCTTCATCATGAACAACATATCATTTGAATGGTTATCAAGCATCCAAAGACAATAAGTATATAAATATACACACAAATCATGAAATTAGAACTAAAAGCAACTCAAACATATAAGTTGAACTATTGTATCAAGGGTTACATCAAAACCTTAATTCAATAGTTTAGTTCATGCTTAAAATTGAAATAAAACAAGAGGAACAAGAATAATCTAGGTTCATTATTGAAAATAAACACAAAAGATGAAGAATCTTCTCTAGATCTTTTTCAATCTTCACTTCTCTTCTTATTCCTTGTTGATTTCTTCCAAAAACGAACCAAAGACCTTCCACCCTACTCTCTTCATTTTTGCTTTAATTTATACCCCTCTCACTTAAAGACGAAGCCCTAATAAGCTAAAACGTGCCGTTTTATTTTTTTCGCATTAGACGAAGTTCTGCTCCAGCAAAACTTTTTCTTTGTTGCAATGAAGATTAAATGGCCAAAATGAGCACTATAGCGTATGAATCTAAAAAAGTAGTAAACATAAGAATTGTAACCCTTTCCATTATATTTCCAATAGTTCAAGAATAATCTCAATCTGAGGTCTAAAGCTCAAGGTATAGCCAAAATATTGAGCACGTTCTAAAAGACGTTTTCTTTAGTTTGCAACGTGCTGTTGACAACTTAAAGCCAAGTTTTCACTCTCTTTTAGTCAGAATTAAGAAAAACCCAAAACATGAAAGTTGCAGTTTTGCTTCTTAGATTTCCGTAGCTTCTGAATTCAGATCATTCCGAGTTGAAAAACTCAAGGTACATCATTTATGCTCAAAACCGTCATTTTATGCTGAAAATCGTTCAGACCTATAAAGCACAATTAATAGAGTTAAGTATTAATTATGACCCAAAATGTAGAAAGGTATCATAAATTCTATTAAAATTCAATGCAAAATCTCTATAAAAAATACGATTATCAGTGGCCATAGTGTAATTTCTTGAAAAGTACAACTCAAATAAACATTTTTTTTTTTTTTTTTTTGGCAATTCAATAGCAATCATTAATCTAGAAAAAATATTTAGTAAATATATGAGGAATATATAGAACCCTCAGAACTAGTCAACCTTTTGATGTTAGAATATGAAATAATAGAACAGACTAATTTTTATTAATTCATCTCACTATGCTATGTTACATCTATCTAGTTAAAGGAAAAGCAAACCCACCAATAAGGCTTCGTTTGTTTCAGTTTTGGGAATACTACTTTTAGTATTTCCAAAAAAGTTAAACAGTAAAATACCCAAAAGCTCAGATTTTTGGGAATATTACTCCAAATATTATTTAATTTTTTTTAAACCCCTTAAATTTGATAATTTAATTAAATACCCCTAAATATTTTTTTTAAAATTACAAAAACACCCCAATAATCTACATTTACCAGATTCCGGCCACCACCACCGGAAAATGGCCGGAATCTGGTAGGATGGCGCACTACCGGCTGAATCTGGCCGGTAGTACGCCGATCTAGCCTTTTCTGGCCAGATCCACGGTGGATCTGGCCGGAAAAGGCCAGATCTAAGGCCAAAGATCTGGCTGTTGACGGCCAGATCTTTGGCCGTAATAGTCGGTCACGACGGCCAACAAACGGTCATCGTTGACCATCAACGACGACCGTTTGTTGGCCGTCGTTGACAGCAAATACGGCCAGATCTGGCGGTTAATGGCCAGATCTGGTCGTAGATCTGGCCTTTGCCGGCCAGATCCACTGTGGATCTGGCCGGAAAAGGCCATATCGGCGCATGACCGGTAAGATCCAACCGGTTATGCGCCCATAAGGTGACTTCGGCCACCTCCGGTGGTGGTGGCCGACTGGGGGTGTTTGAGGGTGGATTAGGGGTATTTTTGTTAACTTTTAATATTTTATTATAGGGGGTATTTTGTAAAAAAATAAATATATAGGGTATTTTATTAATTTATAAATCCTACATCGTAATACCCGTCCAATTCAACTTTTTTTTAACTTTTTTTAAAAAACTTTTCCTAAAACCCCCAAATTTTGAACCAAATGGAGCCCTAATGTTTTAATAACCAATCCGGTGTAAAATCTGATAAAAGGGTCGGGTCTTGGGTTGACCGGTTGTACAGGTCAGATTGATAACGTCATCACGAAAAAAATAATCCAGATTTAAAAAAAAAATCATTGACAAAGGAACAAACATCAATCCCTAGATTAAAGTTCATAACTAATTGCAAAATATCCAATCTCTTCTTGTCCTTTCTCTATCTCTATAATAGCGAGTACCAACAAAGCAAGTAACCAAAGTCTCCTACTCCCATCCAATCTCCTCCACCCACAACGCCTCCTTTTTCTCCTTCATTACAATTACACTAATAGAAAAGTAGTGTCAGTATTAACATTTCTTTGATTGGCTTCAACCACTTTCTTCTATGGCAACTTACCCTCCCAGCTTCTTCAGCTCTCGTTCTTTTTGTCTTCTTTTGATCCTTTACCACCGACCCATCACTCGATTTCATCTTCTTCTCATCTTTCTTCACTGTCTTTTATAACCCACTTTTTATTATTTTTTCTTTCTTTCTTTTTTTCTATAGCTTCTTTGTTGAAAGAGTTCGTGTTTGTTTTAAGAGATTTTGACGATGGCATGGTATATATATACCATGTGGTGGGGGGATCTGACGGCGGGGATGCTAGAGCTGGTGGAGTTTTATGAGACAGAGACGGTGGAGGCGGTTAAAGATGTAAGGAAGATAATGAAAGATGAAATGAATTTGTTGCTGAAGTGAAGATGAAATGAAGATGCAATGAAGCTGCTGCTGAAGTGAAGATGAAATGAAGAAATCGACAGTGGAAGAGAGAAAATATGGGTTAGGGCTCGATACAAATGGAAAAATGGTGAAAAAGAGATGTAGAATTCGATTTATGGATTAAAACTGGGGGTAAGAGTTAACCTAGTTTTGACCCTAAACCGGTTGGATCGGCGGTTGGCTACAGTAACCTCGATCCAATCGCATGTCATACTGGATGAATTCATATCTCTGCTTTTCTAGCCAGCCCGGTTCGGCTCAATGGCCAGTTCTTGGTCAAACCAATTGAACTAGCTAGGCCAGCCGGGTTTTAAAACATTGCAAATAACCTTAAATGGGATTAAGTTTAACTTTAAAATTAAATTCTAGATACTCCTAGATTCTTTCTAAGTTCAAACTCCTTATTACTGATTTCCTATACTCCACCTCAAGCTGGGGAAAAAATATCTAGTATTCCTATCTTGGAAGTTAGACTACCAAAGAGTGGTCTAGAAAACTCTTTTGTAAGAATATCTGCTACTTGATGAATTGTAGGAATATAGACAACACACAAAAGCTTTCCTTCTATCTTCTCTTTAATGAAATGACAATCTACTTTCACATGCTTGGTTCGGTCATGATGCACTAGGTTATGTGCAATGCTGATAACAACCTTCTTATCACAATAGAGCCTTATAAGATCCTCCTGCCTAACATCCAACTCTGTCAACAACCGTTTAGCCATAGTAACTCTCATATACCTTGTGCCATAGCCCTAAACTCAGCTTCTACACTACTTCTTGCCACCACTGCTTGTTTTTTGCTTCTCCAATTGACCAGATTGCCCTAAACAAAAGTACAATACCCCGAAGTCGACCTGTTATCACTTATTGAGCCTGCTCAATCCGCACATGTAAATGCTTCCACATGTCTTTCACAACTCTTCTTCAGAAATAGTCCTTTCCCACGAGTCATCTTAAGATACCTTAATATCCATTTTACTACCTCCAAATGTCTCTCCTTTGGGTTATGCATATGCTTACTTGCAACAATCATCAAGAATGCTATATCAGATCTAGTATGAGGCAAATAAATCAATCGCCCAACAACCCTTTGATATATATCCTTATCCATTGGAGTATCACTATTATTCTGATCAATTCTAGAATTAAGCTCAAAACGCATTTCAATAGGTTTGCATCCTAACATACTCGTATCTTTTAGCAAATCTAAAACATACTTCCTTTGAGACACATAAAATCCCTTCTTGCTCCTAGCTACCTCCCTACCAAAGAAATACCTTAACTGCCCCAGATCTTTGACCTAAAAAACCCGAACAAGAGCCATTTTAACCCTCTCTATTTATTTAAGATTATCCCTTGTAAGAATAATGTCATCAACATACACTATTAAAGTTGTAATCTTACCATTAACCTTTTTGAAGAATAGGGTATGATCTTATTGTCCTTGAGTAAACACATCATTCTTAATAGCCTTAGTAAATCTATCAATTCAGGCCCCAGGAGACTACTTTAAGCCATACAATGATTTCCTTAGCCCACACACCTTACTCTCCTCTTGTTTGCTTTCAAAATTTGATGGTAAATCCATGTAAACCTCTTTTGCCAGATCCCATTGTGCGCTACTGTTGCTCTTTGTCACGGCGATGTCGTGAGCCACCAGCCACGACAGCAAGCACCACCACACACTAGTGGTGCTGAGGGTTTCAACATTTTTCTCTGATTTCACCAAAAATCAGATCCAACACAACAAATTTCAATATTCTCCCAAACACAACAATCTAAGTTTCATTTCAATTAATCCAAATCAAATCAATCAAAACAAAACCCTAAACGTTCAATCTTCAAATCAAATACTTCTAGCATAAAATCAAACATCGAAAACTCATATAAGAGGCTCTAATACCACTATTAATGTTTTAATCAAAGATAAACGCAGTGGAAAATAAAAATTTACCGATTAAACACTAGCCTCAAAATCCATGTATGAGTATAACAATGTTCATATGCTACAAATCAATCAAGACCCATGAATGATTTAGAATCTTACTCACGTTTGGAGGCTCCACCTCTTTTTCAGGATCCTAGTGAAAAATGCTCACGATCCAAGTGTAGGATCGAACCAACGATATCTACACAAAGGCAAGATTCGACATAAAAGATTTACTAGATAATTTGTGTAGTCTAAAGAAGATGAGTAAGATTAAGGTTGAGAGAAAAAGTTCTCTCAATGAACCTATGCTCTCCATGGCCCAGAGAAGAAGAATGAGAGATTATTTGATTTTTAGGGAAAAGTTCCCTTTTATAGGGTTGCCCTAAAAATCCCTTAAAGGGTTATTTACCATAATGCCCTTCCATTAATTAAATCATTAGTGTCCATGATTCCGGAACAAAATCATATACTGGGTATTGAGTAATTATTATAGTTATCCTTTAGTAACATTCATTCAATATTTAAAACATATATACACTGATATATACATTTAAATATTGATGGTCTATTTATTTACAATATATATACACAATATACATATTTAAATAAATAACCAATCTTGCATATTAAATCCAATACGGGATTGGATCCATGCAACAACCTTTCCAACAAATTTAACTGCTTCGTAAGATTTACCAAAATACCCCTTCTTCAACAAATGACCAAAATGCCCCTCAAATATTATCTTCTTTAGATGGCCTTTTATTGAGTGACCTGAAGGGTCCTCATCATGTCGATAGTGTGTAATATTGCGATCGACACCCAATCAATAATCTCATTACACATAGACCAAGATTGACCCTTAGTAAGGCATCATGGCCATTGACAGATTCATATTTAGCGAATTTGCTACCTATCAATAGTATGGTTACCATGCAATCAAATATTTTCATCATCTATTATCTCATCAAGGTTTGAAGCATAGAAGTAATTTCGGCTTCAAATATAAACCACCTTGACATGTTCAGATTTGTTTATCGGACCAATCGACCAATCGAGCTTCAACTCGATTCCATTGTGGCCACAGATTCCAAGGCCGTTGTCCTTCCGTGAAATCTCACTGAGATAATAGCTCCTGTACACAACAGTGATGAACCCTTTGTCGATCAACCATAGTCGTGATATACTTCTTGATGTAGCCAATCGCTCCCATACTAATAACCCTTTTAGGATTATGTTTGGTTAGTGTCAAACTACACCAATAGGTACACATGGTGCACCGATGATCTTAAGTCTAAGGACCACATGAACCATCATCTGTTAGAGGATTTATTCCATGGACATTGGTGTTACCATCTATATGGACTCCTTTGCTGGGTCAATCCAGTGAACTTGTGATTAATAAGCACCCATGTGTCGCACCAAGTTGTCACCAAACGACCTTAACATGTGAGATCAGTCATTACCTTTCGGTAGAGTCGTTCAACGTTATGATAGCCTTACTGCATTATCTGTGCCCTAGGTCAGGATAATGCTTCGGCTATGGACGTTTCTAGAATGACCACCATAAATGATCATAAGGATCTCACAATCAAAACTTATCACTATTTGATTCCCTTGTTATGGTTCAACCATTCTAAAGGCATATATTAATACATACATATGAAATATGATTTACATAATATAATCAATGCCTTTCATATATTGAATATTCATGATCCATAGAGTCAACATACAACAATATGATTAGTTCAAGGGCAATTACACTAACAAAGTCATGGTACAATATCCCACATATGGTTAAGAGCTAGAGCATTAAGTTCTTTCTCCATTGCTTGTTGCCATTGGGAATGTTGTACTGCCTCAGAATAGGATGTCAGCTCTTGTGCTTCAGAGATTTGATTGATGCATATTCTATGTGAAGGGGAAAGATGATCATACACTACATAATTAGAAACATGGTAGATGGTAGAGTTAGAAATTGTAGGACAAATATAATCTGTACTCTAGATAGGTGGTTTGATTGTGTGGGATGAACGACACACAGGTGCTTGTTCTAGTTTCGAAGGTGAAGATATTGGTGAAAGACCTTTAATTGGATGATTCTTTTCTGAAATTGCTAAGACAATACTGTCATTTTCCTCTGAAGCAGTTTTTATTTATTTATTTATTTTTTTGTAGATGGTATTTCTTAGGCTTTATATGTAATCAGAATCACTGTTAGATAAGGAGACATGACAACTTCAAGTGCTTTAGAAATCTACTAAGAAGTAGGTTTTTAATTTATTTTTATATGAATGGAAAGGCTTCTTCATAAAATACCACATCTTGAATAGTGAAAAAAATATCCTGATTTGGATCATACAACTGGTATCCCTTTCGTATCATTATATACCCCATAAAGATACATTAGCTCGAGCATCAAGCTTGTCCTTTGATGGTACAACAACATCATAGCATAAACATCCAAATACTTTGAGATGGATGATATCAGGTTTCTTGTCGAATAAAAGTTCATAAGGTGTTTTTCCTTGTAGAACTGTAGTTGGCATCTGGTTGATTAGATAGGTTGTCGTGACCACACATTCACCTAAGAAAAAATTTGGAATGTTGGCTTGGTGTTTTAGCGCCCAAGCTAGCTCTAGTAAGTGTTGGTGTTTTCTCTCAACTACACCGTGTTGCTGAGGTGTGTATGTGCAGGAACTTTCATGAAGAATTCCATGGGAAATGAATATTATTGTGTTTTGGTTATTAAAGAATTTAAGGGCATTATTAGTACGGATACATTGCACTTTTGTTTGGAATTGGGTTTGAACCATGGTTAGGAATTGCACACTATGTGTATGAGTTTGAGCTTTGGTGTTTATAAGAAAAACTCATGTTCCTCTAGAGTTGTTATCGATAATAGTCAGAAAGTAATGTGATCCATCATGATTAGGGGTATGATGAAGACCCCAAATGTCCATGTGAACTAGGGAAAATGGTTTTGTGGTTATAGACGTACTAACAAGAAAACTTGGACTTGTTTGTTTGGCAAGTGGACAAATTGGATAATTGTTGTAAGGAATAGTGCTACTATGACCCAATTGCTCATGAGAAATAAAAGAGTTTTTTTATTGCTATCATTTGTATTACATAGATAAATATTTTTATTGGTAATACACTTATTTAACTCTTTTATTGTGGTTAACTCTTTAGGGATGGATGACCAGTAGTATAACCCTTGACGAATCCTACCCAAACCCTTCAGTTTGCTAGTCAAACGATCCTGAAAGGTACACATAGTAGGTAAGAATTGGACGGAACAATGGTTGTCGGTACAAATCTTGGATATGAAGATGAGGTTAAAAGTAAAAGTCATGACACATAGGACGTTTTTCAATACTAACTGTTTTGTGAGTTTAACATTCCCTATATGTGTTGCTAAAGCAAAATTCTCGTTTGGTGTTTTGACTGGTGTGGTTGGTAAAATTGGTTCAATTTTTTAAATAATTTTTGGGTGCAAATAATATGGTCAATAGCTCATGAATCAACAATCCTTGTATCAACAGAAAAAAGAGTATTCAGATAGAAAGATGTACACTGCATAGGTTCTTAAGGCGCTATCAGTTTTAAGGATCTAATTTAGGATTTGAAGGAGTTGACTGTATTGGTCTTGATTGAGTGTAGACATTAGAAGTTGATTTCTTGAAGTCGTTATGACTTGGTTGGCCATCTATGTTTCACTCTTTCTTTTGGTGGAACTTGGCTGTCGATGTAATTTCTAGCATGTGTCTTGAATGTATTTTTTCGTTTACAATAATCATATTACACCTTACCCTTTTTTTTTATTTTCTCCCTCAGGGTTGAAATTGCGATTGTTTGAACTTTTAGAATATTCTGTGAAAACAACACATTCTACGGACTATTCAAGATGCTATACTTTGAGGGCCATTTGGATATTTTACCAAAGCAACTAGATTAAAACCGTTGGATTGCAATGATGATATGGACTGTTCATTTGTTCACATATACAACGACTCTTTTGTTGCAACCCTAATGCCATTTCTTCTCCTCCTTTTTTGAAAAAAAAATTTTATTTGCCGTGAAACTCACCACCTGTTGATTCTCATCCTGCATCGCCAACTGATAAAGAGGACGAAGATTTGGAGTTGTTGAAGCGGCAAGCACTTGGGTCTGGAAAGGAAGAAAGCCCTCATTCAACTCCATTAAACATTTTGTGACTCGCCTTTGATCTTAAATTTCTTGGTATTGTTTCAGTGTTTTCAAATGGTCCATGTACAGATGTTTCGATGACATCCAGCTCAGTCCATATGCTGAAAGTTTGCTAAAATAGGAAGCAACAGTTGAGTTGCCTTGTCAGAGATCAGCAAGGCTTTGGTGTAATGAAAAAAATTTCGCAGATCTAACGTCTCGTGCATCTCCTTTATAAATTCCCATGGTTCTCTGGCATCTTTGGCTGCTGGTAAACCAGTGGCCACCTCGTGAGTCATACAATTTGTGTCCACGATCGAACAAAAGTGTTCAAACGTTCCCATAATTTTTGAAGATTTGGTTCAGATGGCATGGGAACAGTGCCATCAATACAACCGAGTTAACCTTGGTGATGAGAGCTCATTGAAAATTGCAAGCCCAAGAGGTATAAGTCTCCAGTCCAACGACAGGTTGTTTTACAAGGACCAAATCTGGAACGTCTAATGGTGAGGCATACAGGGGATCATCGGGTTCAAGGCGGCTCGGATTGTTGAATGGAACAGCCTGAATGGGAATTGAGGACGGGTTTTGACCCGACTGATTTTGGTTTTGGCTCATAAAGAAGATGGGTGGTGTTTGAGGGTTTTGGTTTTGGTTGGGGTTTGAGTCAGAACCTTGGTTTATTTTAGAAGTCTAAAATGAATAGGTTAGAGATTTTGAGCTGGTTGGATCCATTTGTGTTTGAATCTTGGTCATTTTGGCTGGGAGAGTTTTGGTTTTGATCTTCGGTATCCTGAGCAGTCTTTTGTTCTTTTGCAAGAAATGGATACAATAACCAGAGAGGATAAACCGAATAATTTCAGAAAAACAAGCAGAAGATCAGAGTGGGCTCTGATACTTTGTCAGAAAAAAGAGACTGATCTAGAGATGGCAAGAATACCAGAGAAAGCTCAAAATAAAGCTAAAGAAATAATTTTTATATTTCTTTTCTGTGTATCATTCTTGTACAATTGCTACATTCTTATACAAAAAGAAAATGTAACAAAAAGGAAAGAAATGGTTTTTAGCAATACAATTTGCATAATATTACAAGTAATAATTAAGGTACAGAAATGGAAGTCAATCCTTGATTTGCGCCATCCTTCCAATAATGTTAAGATAATTATGGAAAATAGGAAGATTAATTTGTGTTTTAGCCCTTTTGGAAGGGACCAACTAAAAAACCACTATTAATTCCCAATATTTTCAATTTCAACACAAAATTTCATACACGACTAATGCTTCAATTATTACATCTCAACCAAAAGAAATAAGAATCGCCTAAAAATTGAAGCAAGTTCATTACTATGTAAAGCTTTGATACTATGTTAATTAATCACAAAATTTAAAGCATAAATCGACTTTCACGATTATACAATACGGTAATGAACCCTACCGAATTTATAATGTTCCAGGGTTTGGCTTGAGCAGTTGAATAATACATCTATCTTAACTCAGGGCATTGGGTTAGAAAAGGTTTGCAGGCCACATTCGGTATAAAGAAAACCATTTGGTCATCTACATGTGAGTTTTTAGTTTAAGAATTTAAGTAACTCTACATTTCTATATTTGCTTTTTACAATTTGGAACAGAATGTATGAAAACTAATTAAATAAAAATCACATGGTTCAAAGAGCCAATGTTATAAAACAAGCTACTAGGGGTGGTGTATACATCAGTGGTACTGCACTACCGTCTATTATATTAATTAGTTGTATAAATGACATAAATACATTTGTTTGTGATATAACTAATTTGGTGCGTCCGTTGGATTATGAAAATTTTTACTAGATGTTATACCTTTATGATATTCTAAATTTTTCTGAAACAAACATAACGTTGATTGAACAAGCATTTGTTGTGAGAAATTTTATATATTCATACCTGGGAGAAAGATAGCATCTTGATGCAATATCTGCAAATTAAGATCGAAATTAGCGAATTACAAATAAAAAGTGCTAAAAGATTTAAACATTTAATTTATTATATTATTTTGTAAGAAAGTATTACATTTTGCAATATGATTTAATGAATTCATTCCTATTTGTTGAAAAAATTATTCATGACACTTACACTGCGCCTCCTCCAGCAAGACCAACAGCTTTGCAAAGTGACATTGTAGTTGTAGCAATTCCATTAGCAGCTCCTCTTTGATCCTGGTCCTATTTTTTTTTTTTTTACCATATTTGATCAAATCAATTTGAGACATAGATATACATGGAAATTGTCTACGGATCGTGAACTTTTTTCATTAATGGTGGTAATAAACACTAAACGATAATTTTACAGTTTTCAATGTAAAAAATAAGTTTGTATTTTAGAAAGTAGGACTCTATATCCACACTTGAAATTGATTATAGATATAATTTGGAAATGATAGAAAATTACCATTGCTCTATTTTGTAGAAGGAACAATCCTGAAATAATGGACACATTGTTATCAAAAAAAAAATAAAAAAAAATGAAGAATTAATTTCGAAAATATGGCACCTGAAGGAAAATTATTAATTAAATTAATGTTAGCTTAGAGTATCTTTTCGTCCTTACGGATAAAATATTCTTCGTCACAGAAGCACAATTTAGCAAGAAGGCAAGGGTGAATCCTTGTATGGATAAAACTTGTGGATAGGAAATCTAGTCAACTTAAACATGCAGGCAAATATTTTCAGATTTTTGTTCTCATAAATAAACGTTTTAAATTAACGGATAAACTAAAAGAAATTCTCAATGGTGTTTAAAATTTGAATAATATTACATATACAAATNAAAAAAAAAAAAAAAAAAAAAAAAAAAAGTACCTCCTCTCAACTTATTTTTTTTTGCTTATAAACTCAACTTATAAGCTCAAAAAAATTATAAATAAATATATGAGCTTAATTTTAGAACTTGTAAGTTAGTTTGACCAACTTATAAGCGTAGAAAAACACCCCCTTAGAAAGAAGGCAAGGGTGAATCCTTGTATGGATAAAACTTGTGGATAGGAAATCTAGTCAACTTAAACATGCGGGCAAATATTTTCAGATTTTTGTTCTCATAAATAAACATTTTAAATTAACAGATAAACTAAAAGAAATGCTAAATGGTGTTTAAGATTTGAATAGTATTACATATACAAATTAAAGTAGTTTTATAAAGAAATTTATACAAAGTGGTGTTACATAAAATGAATGAAAGAGTGAATATATATAATTAGAATTTATTAACTGAGGATGGATGATTTTACCCCTGCAATGTGTGCAGCTGTTATTGGTCCAAAAATCCTCACTACAAAATACAAATGGATATAGACAAAGTTGATAGATTATGAGGCTGAACCTTGTAAGCTCAATAATTAGGAAAAAAAATTCATATTTGTTAAAGATGATTAAATATAAAAGAGGCATTGCATGTAAGAAATTTGTTGTTCTTTGACGACATCTGTTCCAACATAGACAACTTTCGTCGGAAAACCACTTGCTCTGACACTGGCATGCGTCACTGAAATATTGTTATCTTCCGACGATTATATATTAATATGAGTATAAAATTTATACTTGTGACTGCAAGAACTTCACCAACATCTTCAGTTGAACAATTCAGACCCTCATACTTCCTAGGGCTAACAGCCTACAATGAAAAAATCTACGGAAGCAAGACCAGTTTCATCTAATCAATTAATTTGATTATTAGCAGAAGTAAAAATATTATTCACCATCTAAAATCAGATAGAAAGGTACCTCAGTGTAAGCCATATCATGAAGTGAAAGACATAGTAAATGAAAATGGAAGACATCAAAGGCCGATTCTTCATGAGGCTTTTCCTAGAGCTAGATGCATTGATTCTCTCTTTGTTTATCAAATTCTGAACTAGACTCATAGGATGCAGATTCCAAAGCATCATATGAGAGGTCACGAGATATATTACTCTCTTAATTGTGCATGTGCAACGTCTCCTACATTAACCAAATATATTTCAGGACAACATTTCGAAAAAATCATCCCTACAACGAATGTTGATACAACCATCCAATCATGGAGTGATATGTCACTGCGAGTGATATATACTTGCTCTCTTATTGGGTGATTGTACCAACATCCATTATAGGAGAGATAGATCAAGATTCTCTCCTGATCTGAATTTTTATTTGATTTTTTAAAAGCTTGTGATTGGTAATGATTGAATATAAATATATTAAACAAACATATTTAAACCATAAATAAACGAAAAATGCACAGGTGTTTTGAGATCTGTAAAACTCCGGAAAGCTCAGGAGAATATCTTAATTAGGGAAGATCGATTTGGTTAATAATGGCATCAATGATTCATTATAATTGTTGGTTTTAAGAGCCGGTGAACTCTAAGGAAAGATGAGGAGATAATGAAAAGAGTTGAACTTGTATTTTCATTACACTGCTACTAGCATTATATACAACAAAGACATACTGTTTTACCACCTGCAACAACCATTCAGACTTTTAAAAATTAAAAAACAAAGTTGGCAACTAATACAACCTTAATCTAAGCTGAATTTCACCTAAACATGTCACTAAAAACAACTACTACAGCAGCTTCAATTTCGGCAAACATGGAGGAATGCAGCAGCTGCTTGGCGCCAAAACATATTCAAAACCAAACTAACTCTTAACTGAATTTCCAGAAAATTATCAATGTTTCAACACTCCTCCTTGATAATTTTGCTGGAAACACCAAGTCTGATCTTGAAGCCTTCAAACTTGGTTTTGGATAATCCCTTAGTTAGGATGTCAACCACTTGATCATCACCATTGCAGTGGACCAGTTTTACTTCCCTTTCTTGCTCAGCTTCTCTCACTGCATGAAATTTGATCTTTATATGTTTAGTTCTACCATGATGGATTGGATTCTTAGCCATAGCCACAGCCGATTGATTGTCACACATTATCATAGTAGGATGCCTCTACTTCAGCTTCAAATCTTCCAGGATTTTTCTCAACCAGACAGCTTGGCTCACAACAGTTGCAGTCGCAATGTATTCTGCTTCTACTGTGGATTGTGCAATCGTTTCTTGTTTCTTTGATAGCCAACAGATTGCACCATGATTCAGGAAGAAAGCATACCCTGAAGTGCTCTTCATGTATTCCACAAAACCACCCCAGTCACTATTAGAGAATCCTTTTAGGCCAAAGTTTTCTGACCTCCTAAACCATACTCCAAAGTTGGTGCTCCCTTTCACATACCTAAGTACTCTTTTTGCAGCTTTAAAATGTGTTTCCTTGGGCTGATTCATGAACCTGGACATTAAACTAGTTGCAAACATGATATCAGGCCTAGTTGCTGTTAGGTACAGCAAGCAACCAACCAAGCTTTGGTACTGTCCCTCATCAACACTCTCTGTATTATCATCCTTTGTTAGCTTCAGATAGGGGTGAGCACGGGTAGCAGGTAGAACCGGAACCGGGGGTAAGAACCGGAACCGGAACCGGAACCAGAACCTACCCAGAACCTGTACTATGGGGGTAGGTTTCGGTTCCGGTTCTTGCATGTGGAGGAACCGAAACCGGAACCGGAACCTGTAAAAAGGGTACCCTGTTTGGAACCTGTAGGGGGTACCCGGTTTGGAACCTGTTTGGAACCTATTTTGGAACCTATTTGGAACCTGCTTTGGAACCTACTTTGGAACCTGTTTTGGAACTTGTTTTGGAACCTATTTGGAACCTGCTTTGGAACCTGTTTTGGAACCTGTTTGGAACCTGTTTTGGAACCTGTTTTTGGAACCTGTTTAGAACCTATTTTGGAACCTGGACTATAATGAAATATTTGTGAAATGTAAATAATGGGGGAGTTTCTATTATTTTACATATAAAAAAATTTTAAAATAGAAAAAATAAATTTTAGAATAACCTAATTAAATAATATACGAATACAATTATACTTATTACATAAAAATACACCATATTAAAAGCTTTAATATATATAATACATTAATATTAAGTTTGATCAAATAGTGATAATTGGAATTATGATCCAATTAAAAGTGTTTTACATTTTTAATGTTATTAAAGAATTATTTTTGAATAAAATAGTATATTTGATTGAGTAATAATATATTTAGTTATTACTTCAATTATCAAGTTCAAGTATACTATAATAAATGTAATTAATTAATTATAATGATAATTGATAAATAATAATTACTAGTTAAATATATTCTAATCAATTATAACATATAATATAGTTAAATGATTACTTAATTAATTATAATTTTATAACATTACTTAATTGATTTATAGTATAATTAATTATAGCATTAATTAATTGATTACTACTTATTATGACTTATAAGTTATAAACAAATTAAATAGTTAATTAATTGACTATAATTAGAAATTTAATCAACTATAGCATTACGTTATAGATTTATAGTATAATTCTAATCAATTATAATATTCCATTAAACATTAGTACAAACTTAATTAATGATTAAAAATTATTAATTATAATATTACATTAAAAATTTATAGTGATTACTTAATAATTAATTCACTATAACATTACATTATAGTATGATATATAATTAATTATAACATTAGATATTAAATAATTACTTAATTGATTATGTCATATATTAAATATTAGCAATACTAATTTACTACATAAACATTAGCATGATACTTAATTAAATGATAAGAAATTTAATTAATTATAACATACCTTATAAACATTTCATTATAAACATTAATTAATCATTACATTATAGTTAAATAATTACTAAATTAAATTATAATATTATTATATTACATTATATATTATGATCACTTACTTAATTATAGCATTATATAGTTAAATGATTACTAATTACATAATTAGTTATGAATTTATAACATTACATTAGAAACATTAGTAATTTACTAATTTGTTATATTGTTACATACTTAATTAAACGATTAAAAATTTAATTAATTATAACTACCTTATATATTTATAATATGATTATTTAATCAATATAACATTCCATTATAAACATATATATTAATCAAATGATTTGAAATTTAATTAATTATGATATTAAATATAGATTTATAGTATGATTACTTAATCATTATAACATTACATTATACTATTATAGTATCTATAATAATATACATTACATAATTAATGTACTTAATTGATTATGAGTTATGATATTATGTTTTAAACATTAGAATTACTATTTACTACATAAACATTAGCACAATACTTAATTAAATGATAAAAAATTAATTAATTATAACATTACCTTATAAACATTTCATTATAAACATTAATTAAAAATTAAATTTAGTAAATAATTACTCAATTATTAAATAATATTATACATTTTATATATGATCACTTACTTAATTATAGCATTACTAGTTAAAGATTACATAATTACTTAATTAGTTATGAATTTATAACATTACATTATAACATTAGTAATTTACTATATTATTACATACTTAATAAACAATTAAAAATTTAATTAATTATAACATTACCTTAACTATTTTATATAATTACTTAATCAATTAAACATTCCATTATAAACATTAGTATATTAATCAAATGATTTGAAATTTAATTATATATATAAATTATAGATTTATAGTATGATACTTAATTCATTATAACATTACATTATACTATTATAGTGATCATATAATATAATAACTTACATAATTAAATGATTACTTAATTGATTATGAGTTATGCTATAGTTTTAAACATTAGTAATTACTATTTAACATAACATTAACACATATTTAATTAAATGATAAAAAATTTAATTAATTATAACATTACCTTATAAACATCAATGAAGCATTACATATAGTTAAATATTAATCTACACTGAATTATAATATTATATATTACATATATATTATGATCACTTACTTAATTATGTATTACATAGTTAAATGATTACATAATTACATATTAGTTATGAATTTATAACATTACATTATAAACATTGTAATTTACTAATTTACTATATTATTACATTACTTAATAAACGATTAAAATTTAATTAATTATAACATACCTTATATTTTATAATATGATTACTTAATCAATTATATATTCCTTATAAACATTAGTATATAATCAAATGATTTGAAATTAATTATTATAATATTAAATTATAGATTTATAGTATGATTACTTAATTCATTATAACCTTACATTATACTATTATAGTATGATCATATAATTAATATAACATTACATAATTAAATGATTACTTAATTGATTATGAGTTATGATATTAGTTTTAAACATTAGTAATTACTAATTTCTAAATAAACATTGCACGAACTTATTAAATGATAAGAATTTAATTAATTATAACATTACTTATAAACATTTCATAAAACTTAATAAGCATATATTAAGTTAAATAATTACTCAATTAAATTATAATATTATTATATTACATTATTTATGATACTACTTAATATAGCATATATAGTTAAATGATTACATAATACTTAATTAGTTATGAATTATAACATTACATATAAACATTGTAATTCACTATACTATTACATATTTAATTAAAAGATTAAAAATTTAATAATTATAACATACTTTATATATTTGTAATATGATTACTTAATCAATTAAAATTCTATTATAAAAATAGTATATTAATTAAATGATTGAAATTTAATTAATTATAATATTAAATTATAGATTATAGTATGATTACTAATTCATTATAACATTACATTACTATTATAATGATATATAATTAATATAACATACATAATTAAATGATTACTTAATTGATTATGACATTATATTAAAACATTATAATTTACTAATTTACACAATACTTAATCAAATTATTATAATTTAGTAATTATAACATTATATTATAAATTTATGGTATGATTATTTAATTAATTATAACATTCTATTATAAACAATATTACAATACTTAATTAAATGATTAACAATTCAAGTGTTGCTTAGAGATTATAGGTTATGAATTAAATTGGACACAAATGAATGAATAATGAAAATTTGTTAGGGGTGTATTTGTAAACTTATAAGGTGTTTTTGTTATTTTTAAACTAATAGGGGGGATATTGATTTTTTACAGGGTACCCTGGAAAGGAACCGGAACCTATATTTTAGGTTCCGGTTCCTTGAATTGAAGAACCTACACTGTGCGGTTCCGGTTCCTTTTTTTGGGAATCTGCACTGTGCGGTTCCGGTTCCGGTTCCCCCAGAAAATGCAGGGTACCCGGAACCGCTCACCCCTAGCTTCAGATTTGGAACCAAAGCAACATCCATTGATTTGCAGTTTTCCATATGGAATTTCCTCAAAACCTCAATTGCATACTTCTCTTGATTAACAAAAATTCCTGCTGAGTTTTGATGAACCTGCATCCTAAGAAAGTAAGCCATTTCACCTAAATCTGTCATCTCAAACTCATCAAGCATGGATCTTTTGAATTCCTCCAGCTGAGTTGGTTTGCTCCCTGTCACAAGTAGATCATCAACATACAAAGGGATGATCATAACATCCTCATCAATCTCCCTAACATACAATGTGTGCTCATTTGGACTTCTTACAAAATCCAAACTCAGCAAATGATCATTTATTCTGCTGTACCAGGCCCTTGGTGCCTGTTTCAGGCCATACAAGGCCTTCCTTAGGAGATAGACTTTGTCTTCCTTTCCCTTGACTTTGTACCCTTCCGACTGTTCAACATATATCTCCTCATTCAGCCATCCATTTAGGAATGTAGATTTGATGTCCAACTGAAATATTTTCTACGCAAATTGGGCTACGACTGCAGGTAATAACTTGATTGTGTCATGCCTTGCAACTGGTGCAAAGGTGTCCAGAAAATCAACTCCATACTACAAAGCAAAACCTTTAACAACTAGCCTTGCTTTGTGCTTAAGGAATGAACCATCTGAATTGAGCTTCTTCTTGAAAATCCATTTAACTTGGATCACTTTCCTGTTCTGAGGTCTGTCTACTAGGTTCCATGTTTGATTCTTCTCAATCATTGCAAGCTGCTTTTTCATGGCAGCTTTCCAAACTTCTGATTTTGCAGCCTCAAAGTAACATGTTGGCTCAAGTGAGGCTATGTTACAACTCTCATAAACCTCAGCTAAAGGTCTGGTACCTCTAACCGAAATTTCTTCTTCTGCATCACTCTCAACATCATCATAAATCTGATCATCTGCAGCTTCTGTCCAGCTTGGTTTTGTCTCCACCTCAGCTCTATTTTCTTCCCAATTCCATACTCCATCCTCAACAATTTTGACATCCCTAGAAATCTGAATTTTTCTAGCTTCTGGAACATACACTCTATAGGCTTTAGATTGACTCCTATAGCCTATAAAAATGCCAATTAAGGCATTTTCATCCAGCTTGGACCTTTTTGCTGCTGTAACCAGAATGTAGCATATACTTCCGAATATTTTGAGCCTATCCACTGCTGGTTTAACTCCATACCATGGTTCATAGGGTGTTTTGCTGTCTAAGGCTTTTGTGGGAAGCCTATTGAGCAGAAACACTGCTATATTGATAGCTTCTGCCCAAAATTTCTTTGGTAACCTCTTCTCAGCTACCATACATCTAGCCATCTCTACAACTGATCTATTCTTCCTCTCACTAACTCCATTTTTCTGTGGAGTGTAGGGGTTGTTGTATTGATGCTTAATTCCAACATCCTTGCACATTTGTTCAAACTCTTGAGAAATGTATTCTATACCATTATCACTTCTCAAGATTTTTATACTTTTTCCAGCTTGATTTTCCACCAGCAGCTTAAACTGCTTGAATACACCAACAACTTCTCCTTTTTACTTCAGAAAATACACCCAACACATCCTAGAATGGTCATCAATAAACAACACAAAGTACCTACTTCCACTCAATGACAAAGTTTCCATAGGACCACATACATCTGTATGAATGAGCTGCAATTTTTCAGTTGCTCTCCAGGCTTGGTTTGCAGGGAAGGATTGCCTACTCAACTTGCCAAGTTGACAGGCTTGACATATGGTATTACTCTCCTCTAATTCTGGCAGATTTTGGACCAGTTTGTTGGTTTGAATTTCCTTTAGTCCTTGGTAATGAATAGGGCCAAGTCTCTTATACCATTTCACAAACTCATCCACTCTTACACTGTAGGCTCTATGTTCAGTTTTTTTCAGCTTGATGGGAAAGCTTTTTCCCACCATTTTGACTCTCATTAACTCACACCCATTACTATCTAGAATTTGGCAGATATGATTTTCAAAATGCAAGACATAATGGTTTTCTAGCATTTGTCCTACATTTAAAAGGCTTTGAGTGATTTCGGGTGAATGAGTACATTTGAGATGAGTTTTGTACCTGTGGAGGTCTGAATTGCAACATCTCATTTCCCCTTTGCTTCAACATAGTCACCATTTGCAATTTTAATCCTGGACCGATGTGCTGAGTTTAATCTAAAAAAATTATGTAGATGTGGTGTCATATGATTTGTACACCCACTTTCAACCAGCTAGCCATCATAGCATGTTGGTGGTGCACTGCAGGAGGCCATAAACAACTGTTCTGCCCCTTGTTTAGGTTGTTGGTCATCTGTCACTTGTTCTTGTTGTTGGGGTTGCTCTCCTTTGTTCTTGCATACCCTCTCTATATGACCAAATTGTTTACAAGCCCTGCACTGTATTCCTGGCCTAAACCAACATCTCTTTTCAGAATGCCCTTTCCTTTTATAGTAATAGCAAGGTGGATATTCCTTCATCCCACCTGGTTTTCCCCATTGGCCATTGCTCATTTCTTTCCCCTTCTTCTCACCGACATACCTCATATTGTTCCCTTGAGCTGGTTTGGTTTTGTGAGTTGCCATCATTGCACCCTCACTTACATCTTCTTGCCTCAAGAGCCTTCTTTGCTCTTGTGCTTGCAGTGCATGAACCAGCTATGTGAGTGTAACCTGCCCCATGTCTCTTGAGTCCTCTAGAGATGAGATTTTGGACTCAAATCTTTCAGGTAGGCTAACTAGAACTTTCTCCACCACTCTCCGGTCTGTCAACTTCACTTCCAACAGCTTTATTTTGTTGACAACACTCATCAATCTGTCAACATAGTCCTTAACCTTCTCTGATTCTTGCATCCTCTGCATCTCAAACTCTCTCCTTAAATTTAGCACATGCATGTTCCTTGTTGTGGTGTTGCCCATGTACTCTTCTCTCAGCTTATCCCATGCCACTTTTGGAGTCTCATATGCCATGATCTTTGTTAATACAAGGTCTGTTACAGCAGCATGAATGTGGGAAAGGGCTTTTGATGCTTTTGCTGTTTCTTCCTCATGCAGTCTCATCTGATTCAGGGTAGGATTTGGTCCTAATGGAGCTGGCTGCCTATTTTCTTCCACATACTGCCACAACCCCTGACCCCGGAGGAAGGCTTTCATCTTTACAGCCCATATATAGTAATGTTCCCCATTAAATAGTGGGGGTGACATCAAGGCTAATTGAGTAGCCATTGTTTCAATTTTTGTGTCTAACGCAAGAAAATAAGAGGGTAGATGCAGACTGTTTTTGGGCTGAGATGGGAGGTGTTCTTGAGTTGAGGTTGAAGATTGAATGCAAGAGAGATTTCACGTTGTTTTTGTGTGTGGCTCTGATACCATTTGTTGGTTTTAAGAGCTGGTGAACTCTAAAGAAAGATGAGGAGAGAATGAAAAGAGTTGAACTTGTATTTTTATTACACTGCAACTAGCATTATATAAAACAAAGGCATATTGTTTTACCACCTGCAACAACCATTCAAACTTTTAAAAATTAAAAAACAAAGTTGGCAACTAATACAACCTTAATCTAAGCTGAATTTCACCTAAACATGTCACTAAAAACAACTACTACAACAACTTCAATTTCGATAGACATGGAGGAATGCAACAGCTGCTTGGCGCCAAAACATATTCAAAACCAAACTAACTCAACTTAATTTCCAGCAAATTATCAATGTTTCAACAATAATAAGTCATAAAAAATAACAATAATAGAATCACGTACTGGAAGCCAGCAAGGAGAAATGGTTACCCCCAAAGCAAAGAGTGATATACAAAGGCAGGGCAAGAAATATGGAAATCTGCATTAATTTTATATTCAAAATCAACATATTTTAAACATCTTAACAGAAAAGATTTGAATTAAAAAAAAAAAAAATAACTTTCACTTACTTCCTGAACAAGGATTCTTTGGAAAATATATTTGGATTATTTCTCTGCTGGTTGAATTGCAAAATTATCCAGAAAAAAAAAACTTCACAACTAGAAAGAAAAATGAAAAATGGAGATAGATGATCAAAGAAAAAAAAAATGCTTAGAGTAGTAATCTTGGCTCTATTTTCATTAGATACATATAAATTTAAAATTGGATCCATGTTACAAGGTGAGAAAAATTGTTAGACTTAAATATTCAAATCAGATCCTTACATAATAATAACTTTGTTGGCCAAATGGTTCACTTAAACTAGGAAAAAGAAATTAATGTGTCATGAATATTTTATAGATGTTACAAATTACCCCTGAAAATGGAATATTTTTCAATAATAGCTGGAAAAAAAAAAAACTATTTTCTACAAGATGTATTTGTTTGCATAAGAAGCTAAAAGTATAGATATTTACATGAGATAGAAAACCACTGATAGCTGGACCAATGATCAATCCTATGTAGACTTGACAAAACGGGTCCAGACCCGCGGGTCGGCTCGTACCCGGGTAAAAAATATAGGGTACAGGTCCAATATATTAAACCCATTTTTTAGACCCGTACCCGGCCCGACCCGTATAGCTGAGGGGTTATATAGGTGAACCCGTGGGCACCCGTTTTTGCAAATCCCTAACCCTAACTCAGTAACTCTATCCCGCCTCTCAATCTTCAACATAACAATTCTCTCTCGCCTCTCAATCTCTCATCAGTCAACTCCCTCTTCGATTAATCATCAGTCATCAGTACCTCACCTGATTCATTCATTCTGTAAACTCTCAATCTCTCATCTAGTCCGTCATCCCCATTCCCAGTACCACCAATGTCGGTCGCCCTCACTCATCCTCGTCGGTTGGCCATCTCCTCTCTCTCACGTCGTCGGGACTCGGGCATCGGCTCGTCATCTCCTAAACTCCGGTTCTTGGAGCTCCTATTACCTTAGTAAGCTCATTTTCTCTTGAAAATATCAAGAAAATATCTACGCATTAGTTGTATTATTTGATTATGTTTTGTGTTTGTGAAAATTTGGCCGTGTTTGTTTTGGTGTTATGGATGGATTGAGAGTCGCAGATTCTGTTGAGACAATGATACTGTTTTTGAGTTTCAGCTCATAGATCTGTGATGGAGAATGTGTTTCTACACATTTCCTGTATTTTGCCTTGGTTTTTCTGTTTTTTCTTTCAAATTTTGTGTGTTTGTTTTTGTTTTTTTGACACATTTTGTGTTTTCTTTTTATATGTTATAAGAAGAAGAAAAAAAAAAAAACATACAGTTATTTAAATTCTTTATGTGTTCGATACTTTGTGAATTTGGAATGAATCCAATAACATACTTTCAGAACAAGCACTGAGCTAAATCATATTTAATTTCTGTAGGGTACCTTGAATAGACCAACATATGTATATATGATGAACTGAATAAGAATTCTTGTAATGTTTGCTTATGTTTGCATTTGTTGGTACCTGAATTTGGATGGTTAATATCTGAATACCAACTAATATCACATTGTATTTTATTCCCTTGCATTCTTCAATAAGTGTTTGTTGGTTTTCTCTTTGATCAATTATCTATAAGAATGAGAATAGTAGAAAGGTTGCCACATTATATAAATACTATGATAAAATGTATAAGAGATGAATGTTGTGGTTGAATAATAAGCTTACGGCGAGGGATGGCTGTAATAGATGGGTATAAGGTTCCCTGGTGTATCTTCTAAGCAGAGGAAGTGATCCCTTGTTATTAACGGAGGTTTATTTTGCTTGAATTTGTTAAGAGTTAATGAAATTGCGGTTTACTTATGGCTTTGTTTTGGCCTTGATGCTTTTGTATTGTTTTGCTGTATTTTTATACAACACCAACAAAATATTTAAACAATAAAGAATGGCGTACGTGAAATGGATAGAGAGGATTTTGTGTTAGAATGATAATGCAATGGTCAGTGTAAAAGGGAGCATAATCCCATGAAGATATGATTCAGAATAATCAATTTGAAAAGCAATGGAAGTAAACAGTATCATAACCATAAGACAAAAGGTCCAAAAATGAGTTAGATTAGAAGCCAGTTCAATATCTGAATCCAATATCTTTTAGAAATTAATGCTGTCCACTCTGTGTGCCATTGACATTGAACTCTTTGTCATTATCAATTAAAATATAGTTAATCCATTATCAATTAATATATAGTTAATCATCAATTAAAAAGCTCTTTGGCATTTCCCCGAAATCATGTTCCATTATCAAAGTTCAATAAATAGAAACATATATATAGACACGCATGTAGTAGTTACTAACTTGAATAGATTTTTGCATAGAGAAACATATATTCTCTCTTTCTTTTCCCAATCATTTTTGCATAGATTTAGATTAATATAAATACTTGATAATTGAATCGGTTGTTGAAACAAGTGTTAACTATTGATAATGCATGCTGATATAAATGTTAGTTTAGATTAATTTTATTCTGGTTATGGTGTCCTTAATGTTTGTTTCTTTATTTTATTGTATTATCCTTTGAGTGTGTGTGAGAGACCTAATATATATATATATATATATATATATTTTTTGTAGTCTTAAGCATTGACATGGTGGGACTGTGGAATCAAGAGACTCTATCACCCCCACTGTGGGATGAACATTTGCTACCCTAAGAATGTTTTTTGTTGAATATTGGATTATGTATTTGTTTATTTTAGTTGGTATTTATAGTTTATTGACTTATTTTGTTTGTTTATGTGTAATTGTGTATTAGTGATTATGTATTTGTTTATTTTGATTGGTATTTGTAGTTTTGTATTATATGTTATTGTTTGTTTATGTGTTATTTGTTTATTTTGGTTCCTATTTGTTTATATTCTAAATTGAATTGAATTTAGAGTAGTTGATTTAGGGGGTGTAAATGTAAAAAATTAAAATTGTAGGAATTTTAGGGGTATAACTGTCATAATTGAAAAATATTAGGGGTGAAAGGTAAAAGCTAAAACTTGGAGAGAGCAAAAATGGGTACCCGCGGGTCCACCTGTACCCGTATAGGGTAGGTTACGGGTCCAATACTTTGGACTCGTATTAGACCCATACCCGTTTGGCCCGTACCCGTGAAGACCTGACCGGTACCCGGCCCACCCACCCGTTTTGTCAGGTCTAATCCTATGCCCCATGCTGTACTAACCCGAGATTAAAATATACACTAGCTCTAAATTTTGATGCAACAGATTTTGTTAACTCAAATTATTCGTAGACAAATAATTAAGCTCACTGTTGACAGTCCTAGAGCTTGTTATTCTTTTAGGAAAACTTCAGTCTCATATGCTTGGAAATGAAAGAAGTTATGCAAGACAAGAGAGAGACTTAATGCACCCTGAGCTTTTGGTCCAATATTCAAGATCTTGAACTTTCAAATACCAGGAAATATTCCCTTCAAATTAACAACTGCTAATCACATCCCAACTCCGAAACAACATTTTTATGTAGAGACGAATAAATTATCCATTCTTCTCTTATGTGGGTTAATACTCGTTAAAATCAGGGAGGTAAATTCTAGTAGTTTAAACTACTAAATCTAGAATAGTATGGCCAAACCTCAAGCTGGTAAATGCAATTATCTCTAAGTTATAAATATTGGAATTTCAAAGAACTCAAATAAACAAGCTTTCAATACCTTGATTGGTCCAAGTAAACCATTCAAGCTCCCAAGAAGAAACCTTGTGATAATGGCCATCCAAAAATTTATACTCAACCCAAAGAGAGTGTTCAAAATAACCCTATAACCAAATTTTAAGCGACATAATTAAAAATTGTTTGAAAGTTAAGTATCAAAATCAAGTTATATACTTACCTGGAAAAAAAAAAAAAAAAAAAGTTACATATATAGGAAATTAGCAAGTACTAACACTACAAGAGTCCCAAAAATCACTACAGGTTTTCGGCCATATCGGTCAACGATTTTTCCCAAGAAGACAGAAGTCAAAGCTCTACCAAGCATAAATGAAGATCCTTCAACGTATTAAGAGGAAATAAAATGCGGTGATTATAAGAATAATTTTTTTTAATATATTTATATATGCCATTATTAAAGAGGAAGAAATAGAAAATAACTCACCTACATAGCCAACATAGTAGCCTATATCTTCCTCTCTCTTTGAAATATGAAAATCCCTAACCTAATATTCAATAATAAATAAAAGAGAAAACCTGTAAAAACCCTTGCATTAACAAGAAGTTTTGAAAAGGTTTTGCACTTCCATAGATTGGAGAAGATACTACTAAGGAAGTTGACCACAAGATTTGTGCAATTAATCAAGTTTGATAGACTCAAGGATGTTTAGCCATCCCTCTGTATTCAGCCTCAGCACTGGATCTAGCTACTACCTCTTGCTTCTTACTCTGCCAAGTAACTAGATTTCCACCCACAAATGTGAAATAACTGGATGTAGAACGTCTATCATCAACTGATCCAGCCAAATCAGCATCAGTATACCCTTTAATATCCAAGCTATTTCCTTTTGTAAACATAATACCCTTTCTAGGAGATGACTTTAAGTATTGCAAAATGTGAATAACAGCATTCATATGGTCTTCCTTTGGGGAATGCATGAATTGACTGACAACACTTAATGCATAAGCCAAATCTCGTCGAGTATGTCCAAGATACATTAGTCTGCTTACTAATCTCTGATAACGTTCTTTGTTAGCAGGGATTTGATTCGAATCCATACTTAGTTTCAAATTTTCCTCCATGGGAGTACTAACTGGACTACAAGCAGACATTTTTGTTTCATCTAATCAATCTAAGGCATATTTCCGTTGAGACAAGAAAATGCCTTTCTTCGACCTTGGCACTTCAATTCCTAGGAAGTACTTCAATGGACCCATATCTTTCATTTCAAATTCTTGAGTGAGATGACTTTGTAATGCAACCTTCTCTTCTGGATCATTTTTGGTCACTATCATTTCATCAACATACACAATAAGAGCAGTGATTTTCTCTTTATTATATTTCAAGAAGAGAGTATGATCTGAGTTACTTTGTTGATATCCAAAAACCTTCATAGTGCTAGTAAATCTTCCAAACCAGGCTCTAGGAGATTGCTTTAAACCATACAAAGACTTTCTCAATTTGCAAACCTGTTGACTTCCTTTAATCTGCATTTCACATCCGGGTGGCAATTCCATATATACTTCTTCTTGAAGTTCTCCATGCAAAAAAGCATTCTTTACATCAAACTGATGTAATGGCCAATCAAGATTTACCACCAGAGATAACAGGACACGAACAATATTGAATTTGGCAACAGGTGCAAACGTTTCCATATAATCAACTCCATAAGTTTGAGTATACCCTTTAGCGACAAGTCTGGCTTTGAATCATTTGATAGTTCCATCAGCTTTGTATTTAATATTGAAGACCCATCTACACCCTACTAGTGTCTTCCCTTTGGGTAAATCAACAACTTCCCATGTTGAATTCTTTTGGAGAGATTTCATTTCTTCATTCATCGCTTCTTTCCACCTAGGATCTTTCAAGGCTTCCTGCACACCATTAGGAATAGATACTACAGATAATGGATTCACAAAAGATTCACATTCCTTTGACAACCTATGGTAGGACACAACATTACTCATGGGATATTTAGGTTTGGAGGTAAGAGTAGGTTCATAATTTACTTTAGGTATACCTCTTATGACTCAATTTGGTAACACTTTTATATGGGTTTCAGAGTTTACCTGAGGTTCGTAGATGGACTCAGCTTGGGGAGACAATTGATTAAATGGTACAGATTGAGGAGAGGAAGTTGTTACTTCTGGTGATGAAGGGACTAGCGGTACTACTTCCATTTCATTCTCATTGTCTACAATATGACCTGCCTCATCATTTAAAGTATGACCAACCGCCTCATTTTGACTTTCCCAGTTGCCATTACTTGTAAAATCGTCCAGAGTCGACAGTTCATATCTACTCTTCCCTTGACATGGAGACTCAGGGACAAAATAATACATTTCATTTTCATAAAAGGTAACATCAAGTGTAACATACATCTTGCGAGAAGGAGGGTGATAACACCGATAGCCTTTTTGATACAAGCCATAGCCTACAAATTCACATCGAATAGCTCGAGGTGCCAGTTTATTTCTCCAAGATTTGTGAAGATGTACAAAGGCTACACATCCGAATACTCTAGGTGACAGATTTGGCACGGCAGGAGCACTTATAGTCTCATGAAGCACACAGAGAAGAGTCTTAAATTGTAATGAACTTGACGGTACATAGTTAATTAGATAGGCTGCAACTGTGACAGCTTCACCCTAGTAACTGGTAGGCATGTGAGCCCCAAATAAAGATGCACGTACAACTTCAAGAAGATGACGATTCTTGTGTTCTGCAACCCCATTTTGTTGGGGGAGTAGGGGCAAGTCGTTTGATGAGCAATACCATGTAAATTAAGATATTGTTTTAAGTCTTGATTAACAAACTCTCTACCGTTATCAGTGCGAAGAACCTGTATATGAGATTGACATTGAGTTGCTATCATCTTGTGAAATTTCTGAAACAAAGAACTAACTTCATTGTTTGATTTCATCAAACAAACCCAAGTCATATGTGGGTGATCATCAATAAATGAAACAAACCAGCGTGCACCATTTAGAGAAGAAATCTTTGCAGGACCCCATACATCCAAATGAACAACCATAAAAGGTACTGGACTTTTATTCATACTAATTGGAAAAGTAACACGATGACTTTTAGCCAATTCACAAATATCACACTTAAAACTAGAATCAGTCAACTGAGAAAACATCTTTGGAAATAATTTTTTTAAATATCCAAAAGAAGCATGGCCTAACCACTTATGCCATAACCAAATTTCAGAGTTTTGAACATTGCCAGATCTTTCAACTGAGAATGCTTGGGATGATTGATTCAAATTTGCCGGAGTCAACTCAAGATAATAGAGCTTCTCTTTTCTAGTACCATAACCAATTGTCCTCCGAGTCCGGATGTCTTTAAAAACACAAAAGTTAGGCCAAAATATCACAATACAATGCAAAGTACATGTTATTTGAGCAATAGACAATAAGTTATAGTTAAGAGAGTGAACAACCAAAATTGAATTCAAGTTTAAATTTTCGGTAAGAGTAATTGAGCTTTCTCCAATCACATGAGAAGGAGTACCATTGGCTGTGGAGACTTTAGATTGTTTGGATGATTTCATAGACTGAACATGATTAGTGTCAAAAGTCATGTGATCCGTAGCTCCATAATCAATTATCCAAGTACTATTACTATTAAGTGTGGAGACATTAAGAGCCTTACAAATATTACCTGAAGTAGTGATTAATGATGAAGATTCTTCAAGGTTGCTAGAAGGTTCGACCACAGCAGCATAAGCATGAGGCTTTGTTTTTGAATTCCGTTTGGGTGCTTTAGTAAGATCCCACAAATCTGGATACCCAATCAGTTCATAACACCTTGACTTGGTATGTCCAGTTCCACCACAATGAGAACACATGCGTTTTGATTTTGAAGTTCCTATTTCATAGCTGCGATTTTGCGATTCAGATGATTGGTTTTGATCAACAATTTGTTTTGAAGGTCTAGAGTTTTGTTGATTTGTATGCCCTTGTTGAGGTTTGTTCCAACGAGCTATCATAGCAGATGATTCATGATGATCAATTTCTCCATTTAATGTTGTTTTGCGGATAGCATCACAACGTACATACGCATATGTTTCTTCAAAATCCAGTGTTGGATCCTTTATGAGAATCTCTCCTCTGAGTTGTTCAAATTCTGCATCGAGTCCATTAAGAAAGATATGCACTCTCAAGCGTTTAACTGATTTATTATATGCAATAACATCATCTGGATCTTTCATTACAACCTTATCATGATAATCTAGCTCTTGAAAAATCTCTACAAGATCACCATAATAAGTTGATAGAGGACGACCAACCTGTTTAATGGAGAAAGCTCGTTGGTTTAATGCAAAGATTTGTGCTTCGTCTAACCCATCATAGAAAGCCTTGGCTAGGGCATTCCAGATTTCTCATGCGGTGCGTAACCTGAGATACCGCTTCATAATTTCAGGTGACATGGATGTCAATAACCAGCCCTTAACCTTTTGATTTTCTTCATACCACTTTGCATAGGAAGCATCAGTCTCCGTTGGTTGAGTTTTTTTTCCCATAATATACTCAAGCTTTTCACACCCTGCAATATGTATCTCCATGATTTGGGACCATACATCATAGTTCGTTTCATTAAGAATGATACCAGACTTGAAGCCAGCGTTTTCGGATTGCACATGTATGACTAGTGTAGGTGATTCAGGTTTGTTGTCAGTCATGGTACAAAGAATAGATGAAGATTCAAGTTGTAATGATACATATGGATGGTACGAACCTGCTCTAATACCATGTAAAGAATACTGGTACAGTAGAGAGCAAGAGTTGAATGAAAGGGAATTAAAACTTATGTATTATTCTCTTCCAACAATGGGATTAAATAGTTACAAGATACAGGCTTGTTCCTAAAGTTTAGGAACTGGAATGACTAATTATAGGAAGGAAATATGATAGTTATCCTAAGAAATATACAAAAGACAAAATAAAATATACAAGGGGAGAAAACATAGGAGACTGATAGCAATGATTTCGTAACAATCAGCAATATTGAGAAATTAGTAACATCGCCAGAATAGAGAAAGGTAATTTTTGTAAATTAAAACAAAAAAAAAAAAAAAAAAGTGAAAAGGCAAAGTTCAATCCACAATGTCTTGAGAAAAGTAAACCAATATATTAAGTAAACAATGTACCTGTAACCAAATACAAGACATATAAACAGGGAGGAAGAGTTCCAAACATCTAAATCATAGCTCATTAAACACAAAATTCAACAGGATTTTCAGGATCTACATTATCGAACACCTCAAATGTGAAAGGTCTTACTTCAATATTGTTTGCTGGTGCCCATCTGGGATTGCAAACAGAACAACAAGCTTTGAAGGTCTAGTGAATGGGACATCACATCTGTAGTAGCCCTTTCTCTCCAATTGCAAAATCTCTCCACGTTTTAGATTCTGCATGTTACAATCTCCAATTGCTAGAGTCTCAATCTTTGTCCATGGGTTAAGCACATCAAGGAAGTCTTCCCCTTCTTCGAGTTGCATCCATAATGGTAACAAGCATGAATCAATATGTCAATTCATTTTAGTGCACTAGCTAAAACAAGTATATATATGGATTATATGATGAATAATACAAATAATTATATTAACTAATAACTTCACATTAATATAAAAATACTGCAGGATTATAGAGTTTATAACAACAAAAATAACGCAATGAAAAGTTCTAATTATCAGTTTATTAAGTGTACCTTATTCTTTGTGATTAAAGGGTCAAATCCCATCAATGTGAGATTAAATAATTCATTTGTTTCAGGTTTCCAATGTTAGCGTCAACTTTGTGGTTTCGACGGTTCCTTCAAGATGCAAAATACATGTTAGATGTGCGACGTTCCCACTGTTAGGAAACGATCTAATTGAAAGCGGTGGAAAACAAAATTTTAGAGCGTAGATCGTTCCCATTAAAGCCAAGATCAGGGCACAAATTATACAGTTTATATGTTAAATCAGAATCTGTAGTAATATAAATAATCAAAGTATAGTTTAGAGTTCATACGCACGTTTGGAGGCTCTTTCAAACTTGTCTCTGACTGGGTTCGCTACCGATCCAAGAGTAGGATCGAACTAGGGGTAATCCATACTAAGATAACCTGAAGAGCTAAAGAGGGATTTGCTAGATCCTCTTTAGCTTCAAGAACCAAATCAAGAATCAAAGAAATTTTGATTTAATGAAGAAAGGTGGGGTGAGATAGAGAGAAAAGGGATGTTTTCTTTTCTTTCAATGAAAAGTGATTGAATGAAAAATTCTCTTCACTTGTTTAATGAAAATCACAAAACCTTGCACTTATATAGTGCTCATAAAACCCTATTCCATTAAGGAATAGGCTTGGGCTTCAACCCAAACAGCCCCTATATCCAAACACTCCCAATCATGATATTTTAATTATAATTATAATTATTTTCAATTAAACTCAATTAATGTATTTATAGAAATACATTAACATTTAATTAATAATAATAATCCATTTAAATATATGTGTACATATATTTAAATATAATCTTACTTATTTAATTTTAATATTAAATTAAATATAAGCAACAACCTCAGCAAATTTAATTGTATTGTGAGATTACCAAAATACCATTTCATCCTAAAAGACGAAAACGCACCTTGCACAAACTGATTCTTAAATTATCCTCTATGTGTGTGACCCGTAGGTTTCTTATCATATCGACAGTGTGTGGTATCGCGATTAACACCAATTAATCGTCTCACTACACACAGACCAAGATTGGCCCATAGCAAGGCATCATGGCCACCCGATAGATTCAGATTCAGTGAAACAGCTACCTGTTAACGATATGGTTACCGTACAATCTAATCCTTTCATCATCTATTATCTCATCGAGATTGAGGCATAGAAATAGTGTCAACCTCAGTTTGTATTCAGTTGCTGGACCAATGACCGGAATAATGAATTTGATTGAGCAACAACTCAATCTCACTATGATCACAAATTTACTGTCATTGTCATTAACTGAATTACGTTGTGAGATAACTTCTCCTGTACCCAGGAGCGATGAATCGTCTGTCGATTCACCATAGTCTTGATACACTCCTCGATGCAACCAATCACTATCGCATTGACAGCTCTGAATAGAACTGCGTTGGGTTAGTGTCAAACTACATCGATCGGTGCACAAGGCGCTCTGGTGATCTCAAGTCTAAGGATCACATGCACCACCATTCGTTAGAGATTTTGTTCCATAGACACTAGGGTTACTATCTATATGGAATCCTCTGGTGGGTTAGTCTAGTGAACTTGCCTATAGCAAGCACTCATGTGTTGCACCAGGTTGTCAGCAAACAACTTTAACAAGTGAGACCTGTCACTGCCTTTCTACAGAGTCGTTCAACACTATGATAGCCTTACCGTATTATCTGTGCCCTTGGTCAGAATAATATTGAGGCTACGGATGTTTCTAGAATGGCCACCATATGTGTTCATAAGGTTCTCACTATCAAGTTTTGAAACACTTGATACCATCATCATAGTTCTACAATTCTAAGGACATATATCAATATATACAATTATGATTTACATGATATAGTAGATAATGCCTTTTATTGATTAATAAATATTATTACAAAGAGTCAATTTCATAATAATTTATTGGCTTTAGGGCACCTATTCCAACACCCACGTGGGTCCCTACTTATTTCCTTTACTATGACATTCCCAAACCATTTAGCTAATTTACTCATCTACTAAGATGGATATGGCATCAGCTTGGTCTATCCATATCCTCCTTGTGTATGTTGTAGCTTTCTCTCTAGAACCTTTATATTTCTTATGGCTAGGAATGATGTGAACAAATAGTCCAAAGTTTGTCCCATTCCATGAGATTGAGATTTTTCAAAGCCCCCTGGAAAAAAGAAAAAGAACAAGGAAATTAGTATTTGCATTAAACAAACTATAATCATCTACCAGCATAACATTAATATATAACAGAAATTTCTTTACCTGTTCAAGTATAAACTGTGTCAATGCCTCAACTTTCAGAACCCTTTGCATAATTCTGATAGAACACCAAGTACCCAATTGAATTCTGGAGGGGTTATTGAGGGCATTAAGAAGGTTGTCACACAAGTGTACGTGATGAGGAAGAGAGGGAACAATGAGATCAAGTGCTAAGCTTACATCAAGTGCTGAGCTGGGGGTTGTTACCAGAATGAGCCACGTGGCACCATCAAAGGGGAACAGTTTGTTAGGGCAACTGGGGTGGAAGGAATAAATTGTGGGAACTTTTGTAATGGGATAAAGAATGATTAGTAGTGTATTACTGGGAGGTTCCTAACACCTCGAATGGCTAGAGTTATCTTTTTGCTTTAACTTTTCTTTCGTTTTGATCCTTACTGATTGTATTGCTTCGTATATATCAGTAAATCAATACAGAAATATAGAGAGTTCATTCACTGTTGTTTGCATTCAGTTTGATTATCTCGTTACAATTCCAGTAAAATCCTTAGGTTCCTGAGCCGGTGTGGGTTATGGTGAACACCAGAATGGAAGGAAGAATTGATGGACTGGAGAAGGATATGGTAAGTGTTAAGGAAGATATCGATAATAGTAAGGGGTATCTCATTCATGGAGTTGAGGGAGTGGATACGATTGAAGGACGAAAAAGAAGAGAGTGGAAATCGAGGGAGGGATAAGGGTGATACAATTGAAAATCAAACGAACAATGAAGGTAGTAGTCAGGGGCAATCGAGGGACAGTGAGACCAGTGGGGAGGATCGGAAGATAAAGAAACTGGAGTTACCCGTATTTAACGGCGAGGATCCATATGGATGGGCGTTTCGAGCCGAAAAATCGGTTTGCCGAAGGGGAGAAGGTGGAAGCAGCGGCGGTGTGCACGGAGAGGCGTGCTCTTAACTGGTACCAGTGGGTGGATTCGTGAGCTCCGTTTCCAATCTGGGGAGCTTTCAAAACTGCCTTAATAGAGAGATTCCGGCTGTCGTATAAAGGTTCGACGTATGAGTCATTGGTAGCTTTGAAACAAACGGGGACGGTGACAGAATTTCGTGAACAGTTTGAGATGTATACAGCGCCTTTGCGTGATGTGGGTGAAGACTGAAGAATTGCTAATGGGAACGTTTACAAACGGGTTGAAGGAGGAGATTCGGGCTGATCTGCGTTTGACCTGGCCCAATACACTATTGCAGAAGTGTAAAGAGCATAATTCTGATCAATAGATTGAGAGAATCTACAGGAGGCAAAAACCTCATCCTGGATGAATTTAAAAATGGATGTAATTAAAATGAGTAGCTGCTTCATTTTCCTTAAGGACAAAAGGGTTAATTAAAATATATAGATTTTTTTATATACATTATTAAATGTGAATATGGAACTGTATATCCCTGTGATGCAAAAATGGTCCATCGAGTTAGTGAGTGAAATATGAGTCTAAAAACTATCTTCTGACTGGAACTGAAATAATTTAAAATATATTTGTATGAGGATGAACGCTTAAGTTCTTTTTTCCCTATTTGTTGACAGTTTATGGAATACTTTGTACATTTCTTTTCCTACAAAAACTAATTATGGGGCCAAATCCCCATAATGTTTTGTGCTGCTATTTAGCCTTGATGTAATTAGTAGCAGTATGTTGAATTTCCTTTATCTTCGTAAATGCAGATACCAGCCTCTTCTTCCTGCTGATCAAGTGAAACCGTGGAATGAATTTGAGGATGAAGGAGGTGAACGGACTTCTTTTGTCTATAACTCTTAAGGCTTTGCTTCTTGCAAGAGTTGATTTTATATGCTCTTTTGTCGTATGATCTCAGAGGGTTCACCAAGGACACGAGGTAGGGGGCGTAGTGGCCGAGGAAGTGGCAGGGTTAGAGGTATGACTCTCTACTTTTGGACAGTTACTTGAATCACATCATGTTATATGCTTCCAAAATGGATTTATATTTACGTTCATTACAAATTGTATATTGCAAGTTCTTTTGTAAATAGAAGCTGGAATCAATTTCACAAAAGCAAAACAGGGTTCAAGTATTGAATGTTTTGAGCTTGTTATTGTATTTGATTTCAGAAAATCTGCTGTATTCACGTTGATTTCAAGAATTTGAGTATTGTCGTTCATTTAATCAGATAGGAAAAAGGTAAAAAAGGGGTTTAAATCTCAAGACCTTTTTCCTTTATTGAAAAGCTCTGCTGATTTTTTGGAGGACATTTTACTTCTATTATGTACATATTTGACAGCTAAATATAATAGCTGAAATGATCATGATCTGCTCATTTAATGTGTTAAGTAAATTAAAGTTCATCTAATATGAGCAGAGAGGGGTTATATGTATCAAGTAATGCATAATATGATTTAAAAAAGTTCCTTTGATTTTTAAACAATTTTTGTAAAGAAGCAATAGGTTTCATTAATCTCTTCTTGTGTTTGCACTAAATAATCTAGTATTTAGCGCTTGTATGTAGCAATAGCCACTTGCTCAGGTCGTATCTTAGTCCCAAAAGCGTTATTGTTCAGTAATGTTTATGAGGCCTTTAAAATGTTGCTTTGCTTTAAGTTTTTTTTTTTTTTAATCAATTGAACTGTTTCTTTGGATTTGGCGGCCAAGAGCATTAACCTCCCTTATTTTGAGCTTTGCCTATTCACTTGCATGGTTGCTGATGCTGATTCTTTCAAATAAATGTTTACTAGGGGTTTTGCAGGGCGTGGTCGTGGAAGGGGATGGGGACGTGGGCGTCGTCGTAATCCAGCGCCGATCAGCAACATTTTAAAGTAAGGTGTGAGGTTGAAAAATGATAAGTGGATGCCTGCTCTGCTTGTGTTTACATGAAGTTTGGTGATATTTATGGGCGTTGTCTTTCATTTCAAATTGTGAAGTTTGGCAGCGTAGGAACATTTTCTTAGTTATTCAATTTTGAAAAGTTTTTTACTTAGCAAGTTAGAAGATCGTACAATTTTTTTTTTTCTGCTTTGTTCATAGGAATTATAGAGTAGTACATTCTTTCATTCTTAATATAAGATGTCCCATGCTAACTTTTATTTTTTTTAATCAGTATTATTTTGGTGTTTACTTGTTGATTATAAACTTATCTTTCTAGTTATGAGCATTTTTCTGCCCTGTCTCTTGAATTCTAAAAGCTTAGCTTGGGGATTGTAAATTTCTCAACTGAGTTTGGTTCCATGGCATTTCTCATTGTTAGGCTTGAATGGCTTGGCCTTTAATATTGACAATCCCTATGGTGAAGTTGCATATTTCTAGTTGTTTGTATAAAGGGTCTGTTTGGTATTGTTTCTTCGGATAGTGTTCGGAACTAGAGTATATAGAATTAGAAATACGTATAGTCAGATGATTAATTGCGATATTGAGTTGTATAACTACGAAACATTCGTTATTAGTTGTACATGTACACAACAAAAAGAAAACAATTATTCAATATAAAAAGTTAGAAGAAGGTTTGAAAAACAAAAGGGTGTCAATGAAACACCAGTGTTGTCTTCTTGGTGTGTTATCATCTGTCCACTGTCTATTTTCTTCTACAATATTATTAATGCATAATTTTATTTTAAAGGAGGATTGAATATCTTCTTTAATAGTGCTTTAGAATGGCGTTTAAGTTAAGCAAAGGATAATTAAAGGAGAAAAAGAAGTTAAAAATAAACCAAAAATCATATACCTTTGCATTTGAAATCCACAAACATAATCTGGGTTTGGTCAAAAAGAATTATTTTAAACATAGAAAAAAGAAACAAAATGAGATTAATTTATATAATATATGTGATGCACGTCTATAATGGATTCTTTACTTTCATCTTTGAGCTTGGGGTGATGTAATATAATGAAAGATCCATTCTCTAATATCATCTCATTCACACTTCTGTTCATACATGTATATGACTCCAATTTTACATGATTTAATCCTCCAAACATTCACTCTATCGACAACCATTTGTTAATTCACAAATCAACCAGCTACTCCATTTGCTTCACACGTTTCAGGGACAGACTTATCTTCTTATTCATTAATCTTTATTATCATCTTGTATTGGATCTCTCTTTAGTTTGAACTACAGCTCTTTTTGTTTCTAGCTAGTTACTTGGCAGTCTTTTGTGTTATGATAATTGACATAAACACTCTTCGAAACACAGAGAATAAACACTTGACCCCCCACCAACTTTAAATTAAAACTACAATGGAGATGCCTTCCTGTTGGTTTTAGTCCTTATGGAGGATTGACTGGAGTTACCTTTTGAAAAGACCATATTACCCCTAAAGATTTATTAGATAAATATTTTTAATTTCAATATTTCTTCATTTTGGTAAAACGAAAAATAAATAAATCTTTAAGAGTATGATTTTTTTTTTTTTTAAATTGTCTTCTAAAACATTAAAAAAATTTCTATCAAAATATTTGAAAATTTTATAAATGTTGAAGAAAATAAATAAAAATCTAAGGTAAATTTAAATATTAAAAAAATATTAATTGTGTTTTTCGATTAACATTGATTATGATATGAGTTAATATTTAAAAATAAGTTGAGGGGATCTTCATTGTATTTTCTAAAGTTCTTGGGGTCAAGTAGTTTCCTAAGCTTTTAGGGGGTATATAGTTACCCTTATTTTCTATGATCTTATTAAGATTGTTTTGTAGTCTCATGTAATATGTATAGTCATTTGGCTTTCATTAATTCACTTTTTTTTAAAAAAAAAAATATGTATTGTGTTTTTATATTAACATTGATTGCTATGTAACAAATTAGGCTTTATATTATTTTACAAAAAACAAGACTTTATATAATAATTTAAATTTTCGACCACAATTTATAAGACATTGGCACTGGTCCAATGCAATTAAAAGACTTAGAATTTGTTATCTTGGAAGTAAAAATAAAAGTTAATTACATAGATTTCACCTAAGCTTTCAACATTTCGCAGGCGAATAAAAAAGATCATTATGTTAACATAAACACCTAGCCCCTTTCACTTATATTAAGGTTTTTCTCATTAAACGTCCTCTAACATTAAGAATTAACAAGTTGGCCCCTGTAATTTGCCACTTACACCCTTTACCTTCAATTTTTGGTGATAAAGTTATCTAAGGGAATGGCAAAAAAGACATTTTATGTTAAAGTACATCAAAGGTCTTTTTAAAAATTAAAACAAGTTATTAAAAACACGTACTTGTATTTCTTTTAGACTTGTTTTTTAATCCATGTAATTTGATAAAAAAATATTTAATATATTTCTTTTAAAAAAATGCATAAAAGGATTGAAACATTTTATTAAAAACATGTAATTATATTTCTTTTAACATTTATTTGTAAAGTAAAAAATTTTAAAATTTGAAATATGATTTTAACTTTTTTTCGTAAACTAATAAATACAAGATCAAAAGTTAAAATATTTTACAAAGTAAAAATATAGAAATTGAATATATATATAATTTTAAAATTTGAAAAATATAAATAAATAAATAAATAAATAAATATATATATATATATATATATACAAACATTTGTTATTATTTTGAAATATTTAATTTATAATTATATGTTTAATTATGAAAAGGTCTATTTTGCCCTTCTCTCAATTAACTTTGAGACTAAAAATTGATGGTAAAGGGTATAAGTGGCTAATTACAGGGCAACTGTTAGTTTTGTATGTTGGAGGGGGAGTAAGAATGGAAGTTAAAGGAGTGGGGTGTTTGTGTTAACCTAATAATCTTTTTATGTGGCTGTGAAATATTGGAACCTCAGAGTCGGTATGTGTAATTAACTCTAAAAATAGTTACACGAAAACAACTTATTTACAACAATTAATTTGCGTGAAGATAATAACATGGTTGTTTTTTTTTTTTTTTAATTAAAAATTTTCAACGACGGGCAGTTTGATTTGAAAAGAGAAGATTGATGGCCTCTCAAAGTTATCCAACTTTGGAATGGATATGAAGTTCGATTCATGGTTTTACTAAGTCTTTTGTTACAAATCAACCTCGTTATATTTGGTTCTCAGCGAAAATATAGAAGAAGAATTTGGATAAATGTCCTTGTTTGGTTGTCATACTTGACCGCAGATTGGGTTGCAACAGTTGCCCTCAGTGGCGGACCTAGGATTTTTGCCCGGGGGGGCCCCCTCGCTCTACCACTGCTTGCCAATCAACTAGTGAAAACATAAGAAAATAACATTCAATTCATAAAGAAACACAAAAAAATTGTTACGTGGAAAAACCTTTTCAATGTGAAGAGATAAAAACACCACGGGAATTTAACGATCCACTTAAATCCAATATAATCAAAAGAGTTTACTAATGCGTATTTTTGACAAACATGCAAATGTAGCAAGTGCACTGGTCGCAAAAAGTAATAAAGTGATAAGTAGAGTATCGTTCCCACAAGGATAGTATTACTAAGTACCGATTTCTCTAGTTTAAGTCCTAATTAAAGCAACAATAAATTGGATTGATGGAAAATTAACGAACTAAATATAATTTAAGAAAATGTAAATGAATTATAATGAAATTAAAGCAAAACCCAACAACTTAACTAATTAAACAAAATGCTAAAAAAAAAATGCTAGGGTGTTGATTTCACCTAGATACACTAATCCAAATCATAGAATATATTACCCAAGTTCTAATTCCTTAATTGAAAATTGAATTCCCTAAGTTGTAAAACATACCGTCTCAGGCTATATTTTCCTACTTCTCCCTATTAAGCTTCCGCACTCAACAAAATGAAGATTAATAGTTGAAAGTTTTGTAAGCTTTATGGAATTCTATCTAGATTTCATAAATCGGTAAACCTATCTCTAGCGTTTGCTTAATCTACGGTATTTATCCCAAGAGGTACAATCACAAATCACTTCTTAGTCTCATTGTGAAAAACACACATTTGAATGGTGATCAAGCATCCAAAAGTCATTAAGCAAAGAGATAAACACTCAATCATAAAATTAAAACTCAAAGTAAATCAATTCATATAAATTTGAATCATTGTATCAAGGTTACATCAAATCCTAGCTAAACAACTCAATTCATACTAAAAAACAAAACAAAAAAAAACAAAAACAAATTGAATCAAGATTCATTATTGAAAAACAAGCAAAAGATGGAGAAATCTTCTCTAATTTGAAGCCCAAATCTTCAATAATCTTCTCCTTCCAAGAGCTGCCTTCCAAATGACGAACCAAGACCCTTTTTCTTTCATTTTCGTGCTAATTTATACCTCTTTTACTTAAGGACTAAGCCCTAGCAAGCCAAAACACGTTGTTTTATTTTTCACATTTGACGCAGTTTCGCCGCGGCGAAGCTTTTTCTTTACTGCGGCGAGAATCTTTTGTGTCAAATTTGAGCATGAAAGAGTCTGAATATGGAAAAGTGTTAAACATATGAATTGTAGCCCTTTAAATTATCTTTCTACTCGTTTAAGAATCAGCACAATCAGAGGTCTAAAGTTCAAGTTATGACAGAAATACTGAAGTACATCCAAAGACGTTTTTCTTCAGTTTCCAACATTCTGTTCACGACTTCAAGCCAAGTTTTTACCCTTGTCCAGTCAGAATTAGGAAAAATCCAAAACATGAAAGTTGTAGCTCTGGTTCTTAGCTTTCCAAAGCTTCCAAAATCAGGTCATTGTGAGTTTCCAAGCTCAAGTTACGTAATTTACGCTTAAAATTGTCATTTATGCTCAAAATCATCGTTTAGGCTTGCAAAGACAAATTAATAGAATTAAGTAACAATTATGGTCCAAATTGTATGAGAAATATCCTAAATCCTATCGAAATTTAATGCAAAATCATAAGAAAAAATATGATTATCATTTACAACAACCACAAATCTACCAAAAATATTCTACACAAATTTGGCACTCAATCACAACTCTAATAAAAATAAAACACACAAAGGTTTACAAAAAGATGAATTACAATCACTCCAAATCCAGATCCGCATGTAAAAGGGAAGTTGGGAGTTGGGGAAGAAGAACTTGAATATGATAAAACCTAACTTTTTAATTTTTTAACTTTTCTTTTTTACCTTTTAATAAAAATTTTCAATTTATTTTTTAAAGTTGAGGGCAGGCCTGGGCCTACCCTCAAAGGGCAGGCCTGGGTCCGCCCCTGGTTGCCCTTGGCATCCTTGCTCGTAGCGAAGGATATTCCGAAGATAATTCTTTGCGATCAAACAGTGTACTTCAAGCATTTTGGGCACCATTCCTTCTCTTGCACCTTGGTGGTCTAGATACTATCACAGCTTACTCTTTAGAAGACAATGAGTTGTGGTTAAGGCACTTACTTGGATTTGTGATCCAAGTTGGGGTAGCATTTTACATCCTCGTACGATGCTACTGGGACAACAATACAACTTTTATATTCCTAGCCATTCCAGTATTTATCATTGGAGTAATCAAGTATGGAGAGAGAACTTTGGTCTTCCGGTCTTCAAGCGCCAAGCAACTTAAAGATTCATTGCGCTCATCTCTTGAAATTAGACCACAATATGATGAAATCGTGGAAGCATGTTATCGTGGAGAGACGTTGCAGAGAATAGAATCAGAGGCAACAGTTGTATCAAATGATGAAAGCATTAAACCAAAGGAATATTATCTCGTTGAGGCCAGTATGTTATTTGCGAGATTAAGGTGCCTCTTTGCAGATTTGGTTCTCGATCATAAGGAAAAAATAGAGCTACTCCCTCATTCACAACAAGCGACCAAAAGATGCTTTCAAATTAGTGGCTGTTCAGCTTGGATTCATGTATGATGTGCTCTATACCAAGGCAACAATAATTTATTCCAAATTCGGAATCTTTCTTCGTTGCTTCTGCTTTTTCTCTCATGTTTCTGTATCAATTGTCTTCTTATTTGCTGTCGATAAGCATGCCTATTCACCAATTGACATCTACATAACTTATGTACTCCTGCTTGGTGCTTTTTTCCTGGATCTTTATGCATTCGTCATGCTTCTGGTATCTGACTGGACAAAACTTTGGTTGATCAAGCGTAAATTTAATTACAATGGTTTACTTTTGAACAGTAACAGGAGGTGGTCAGAGTCAATGGGTCAGTACAGCCTATTGAGTTTGTCATCCAAAACTATTAGAGCTCCCAAGTTATTTGGCATCAACGAAATATTAGAGAAATACCTGTATTTGACATGGGAGGATGTGAATGCCGACCAACAAGAAGTGATATTTGAGAAGGTCCGACAGAATAGTAAGAAAATTGAAGGTGATCTTTTTGATATCAAGCTATGTAAAGAATTGTTGGGTCGGAGAGGTGATTATGCGCTTGGCAATTGGTTTAATAAATTTGGTTGGAGTACAACTGGGGTAGAATTTGATCATAGCATTCTTCTTTGGCACATTGCTACCGATCTTCTTTGGTATGTTGACTATGGTTGCAATGCACATGATAATGGAATTCATATAAACTGTAAAATAAGCAAGCAGTTATCAGATTATATGTTTTATCTCTTAGTCATATGTCCAAGTACCAAAGGGATTGGTGAGATAAGGTATAGGGAAACTGGGAAGAGGCCATGAAATTTTCAGAAGAAAAAGGGAGCGGCAAAGTATATCCATATTTCAAGAAATGAAGCCTGCCGAATGTTGCTTGGAGTGAATACTGGAGGATATTTTGGTGGATCGAAGTCCACACTGTGCTTTTACGGGTGCAGACTAGCAAGGACTTAAAGGCATTGAAGTCCGAACAATATGGTTGGAGTCATGAACGCGTATGGAAGATGGTAAGTGAAGTATGGATAGAAATGTTGACACATGCTGCAAGCTTTCATGGTGGGTGGAAAGAGCCTGGGCAGCAACTTGTTAAGGGTGGAGAGTTGCTCACTCATGTACGTCTTCTAATGAAAAATTGTGGCTTACGTGATCCACATCAAATCACCCCTCCCCTTTTTCCCATCGATCCCGAGCATGGATATAAAGGGGACTGATTTGAACATGAGAGGAAGAGAAAAGCGTAGAAAGGGGGAAAAATAAAAACAAGAAAAGAAGGAGAGAGAAGAAGCCAAAGATGTGAGTAGAAAATTTAATTTCATAAACAATGATTTTATAATTTATATTACTTAAATTACGTTTAAATTTTATATAGAGTATTGAATGTTTTATAGCAAATGTTTAGTCTAAGTATATTTGTTAGTGCTGAATCTTTTGGAGTTTTAATAATTCATGGGAGTTAAATTTAATGATATTTAATATTTTTCTGAGTTTGCTGCTTTAATAATTTTTGATATTTTTGGAGTTACATTATATATTTCGTTTTTAAGTATAAGTATTTAATTTAAATTTTTTTAATATATTAATATAATAATATATATATATTAATATATTATATATATATATATATATATATATATATATATATTCAATTGTCAAATATGATGAGTATTTTAGAGTTGAATGGTTGACTGCAAGAACTTAATTATTTTCTAATTGTTGCTAAAAAATGTTTCAGTGGAATAATAATTAATCTGGGTGTAAGTTAATAGTTAATATGATTAGGAATTTGTAAGTTAGTTAGCACCGAGTTTTATTTCTGGGTGACTATGGTTTAATGACTTTGAACTTAGGTTCTTCCGAATAGGGTTTATCTATTTTTCCCATTATAAGATCGTTATTAAAACACCCTGTAATTATCAAAAGCTGCCCGACAAGTATCAAACACACCTGAATTATAAAAAAACTAAGCTTGACAAACGGGTCCATCCTTTTGGACCCTTTTTTTACCGGTACCCGTTCGGTCTTTCTTTCAGGTGAGCCCGGTACACCCTAATTCTAAATCCAACTCTCTTGTCTCTTCCAGTCGACCGGAAATGTTCTCTATAACACACAAAGTCCTCTGCTGTCTCTGCACAAGTTTCTGAGATCTGATTGCTTTCAAGTTTATCCTTCCGATTCTTGCTGTAAGTTTCTGCACGTTCTTGGATTTCTTAAAATACATAGCATATTGTTCTTTTTTTTTTTTCTGCAAGGGTTGTTTTCTTTTCAGGAAAGTGTTTTGTGACCTAGAGATCAAATGTATTTGGTGTGAAATTACCTTTAGGAGCAAATGTTTTTTTGGGGCGGGGGTAGGGATTTTTTATATTATTTGGGAACAATTGTTTTATTGCTTCGGTTTAGTTTGTAGTGGATTATTGTTTCTTGCTTTGATAGGAAATTAATTCTTGTATCTGAGTATAATGGCAATCCAAACAGGTCAATTTGGAGATATGGTTGGGTTTTTTAATCTTTACCCAAATTTCTATTTTTCATATGGGTTCTGTCGATATATGAAATTATATCGGTTTCCTCTACGTTGAGATAAAAAGTTAGAAATTTTTAGTATCCTATAATTTATGTTACAATATATACTAGGAAGCTCTGTTACCCCAAGGGATGGATTTAGTGGTAAAAGCCTTTGGTTTCAACTAAGAGGTAAAAGGGTTTAAATCCCTATAGAATTAGAGCCTATTACTTAATTGTGAATTAACATCCCACATATTTCTAGTCCTAAGGGTGTTATTTGTGTTCTTTTTCTGCAAGGGCCTGTGTCTTTTCAGGAAAGTGTTTGTGACTTAAAGATCAAATGTTATTTGGTGTGAAATTACCTTTAGGAGCAAATGTATTTTTGGGGGCGGGGTAGGGATTTTTTTTATTATATTATGGGAACAATACTTGTTTTATGCGTTCGGTTTAGTTTTGTAGTTGGATTATTGTTTCTTGCTTAATAGGAAATAATTCTTGTATCTCGAGTATAATGGCAATCCAAACAGGTCAATTTGGAGATATTTTCAAGTTATTCGAGTTGGGTTTTTTAATCTTTTACCCAAATTTCTATTTTTCATATGAGTTCTGTCAATATATGAGATTATATCGGTTTCCCTACGTTGAGATAAAAATGTGTAGAAATTTTTAGTATCTAGTTACAATACTATTTCTAGGAAGCTCTGTTATCCCCAAGGGATGGATTTAGTGGTAAAAGCCTTTGGTTTTGTTAGCCAGGCTGAAAAGAGGGCAGTTCGTAAAACTGCAAATCTACAAAAGAGAGAACGGGTCGTTTTGAGAGAGAGAAAAAAACTTTACTCTTTAGCTTATCGTTTAGCTGGGTTTTACTCTTAACATCAGTTTCTCTCTCTTCCTCTGTATATAAACAAATGTATCTCTTGAGAATAATAAGAAAAGATTCACGCATTTTTCAATTTTCTCTCCTTAGTTTTTCAGTTTCACATGGTATCCGAGCCTGAGACAAGCGTCGACGGCAACAATCTGAGCAATTGATTCTTTTTCTTTCTCTTCTCAGCTTCAATGGAGAAAATGCAAAACGTTCAGCTAATCCTCAGCTCTCAATTTTTTTGTCAAGTCTTCAGGTTGTCACTCCCAAACTGACGAGAGATAGCTACACTGATATTACCGATTCTGGCGATCGCAAGTCCTCTTCGCTGTAGGAGCTCATGAACTCGAAGAACATTGACAGGTTTAATTCCCGTCCAGCTCCTTTATTAGCTCTGTTCTGTTCAATTGAGTTGAGTGATAGTAAAGCATCTGAAACCTAGCTAAAGAAAAGCTTAATCCAGCTTATGTAATCTGGAAACGAACTGACAAGTTTCTTGTCACTTGGCTTCTTGCTCAATTTCTGAGTGCATGTTCTCTTGTTGCAAAATGTCAGTTTGCGTCTGAAGTATGGTTTACTAGAAGCTGAGTTTGTAACTGAGTCAAAGGCCAGAGCTACATGAAGAATTTGCTTCAGATAACTCCAAAGGCAATTTGAATATTCATGATTACGTTAAGAAAATGAAAGGCATTGCTGAAAGCCTGTCTGCGAGTGGTCAAGTGATCCAGATGAAGATCTTCTTCAACATATTTTAGATGGTTTAGGTCCAGAATTTGACGCTGTTGTTGTCAATCGACCTCAGAGTAGAATCTAAGGTTGATCCGGTTACTTGCAAGAGGCTCAGTTTTTGTTGCAAAAATATGAGTTGGGCTTGATAGGTTTAATTCTGTGGAGTTTCATAGAGGTTCGGTCAATGTGCTTCTCTTGAAAATTCAAATGGTGGTAAAAATTCAGTGCCTATCAATGCTAAGGTTCTTGCACCTATTGGTACTTCTAATTTGGTCACGAATAATCAGTCTCAATGCAAGGCTTACCTAATCCTCCCATAGGTTTCAGAGTTATCCTCAGTTTAGTTGGAATGATCCTGGATCAAACTTTGGAAATTTTGGTGGAAATTCAAGCCATTATTACTCTTCATACAGACCTGTTTTTGGAGAGGCAGAGGAAGAAACAATGGCAGGGCAAGCCATTTGTCAAGTTTGCAGTAAGATTGGCCATACAGCGGCTCACTGTTATCACCGCTACAATTCTACTTACACTGGTGTACCTCCTCAAATTAACATGCAGGACAAGGTGGTTCTAGTCCAGCCTTTCATAATGGATTTTATGGACCTCAGATTGGAAATCAGCAGCATTATAATATTGGCAGACCATATAGTTCTCATTCTGGAAGTCAGCATGTTGTTGGTCCCACTACTGGATCCTATGATCCCTCATCTCAGTCAACTACAAATCCAACTTACACAGTCAAAACAAACACATCAATCTGCAAGGCACACCATTTTTACTCATGATAGCAAGGGTTTCATGTCCTTAGTCAGCAAAACTCCTACCAAATACAATTCCTAACCAAGCTCCTAAACAAGCTTTTCTTGTGTCTAACCAACCACCCCCCAAACCATTATCCTCAAACACACATGACTGTTCCAGTTATTGCTTTTGTTGATCCAAACCTGGGACATGGACTCAGGATCTACTGCCATGTAACTCTGATCCTACTCAGCTAATTTCCAACAGACCTTATGATGGAGTTGAGCAACTACAAGTTGGTAACGGTGAGTCTCTCCATATATCTCATATAGGTTCCACTTAGTCCAATTCATTTCAGTCTAAGTGTTTACATTTGCTTAATGTGTTGTGTGTTCCTAGAATAACTAAAAATCTTCTTAGTATTTCTAGATTCACTAAAGATAATCAAGTAACTGTGGAATTTGACTCTGATTGTTGTGTGTTAAGGACAAGGCTACCAAGGCAGTGTTACTGCAGGGAGGACTTAAGGCTGGTATACCAATTGCACATACCTTCTTGCTTCTCTCGGTTACCTTCTGGTGGTCTAGAAAAGTCAACTGCTTTGAGTTCTAGGTTTTGTAATACTTGTCTTCAAATAAGCCAGGAGGTACTGATAATCAGTATAGTATAGGTTGCCTCAGTTATTAGTTCTCTGAATAACTTTCAAGATGCTATGCCAAGTGTAATACACTGATAGCAGTCCAATGAATTGCTGTTGTTATACAATCATGGATGCAAGGTCCACAATATTTGTAGCAAGCAAAGTCCTATCTCATATGCAAATGTTGTACTCCTGATTTCATTAATAAAACACAATGTTTAGAACACTCTGGTTTAAATCCTGATAATTCTGAGTCTGATATGTTTTGTTCTACTGCTGCTATTTCTAATGTCTGATATTTCTGCTAATAATAATAACATCTCTGATTTGGTTGATAATTCTGGCAGAATTTCTGATAATACTTCTGATCTTGATAATTATCTAGTCTGAACAAAACTAATTCTGTTCTGTCTTGCATGTTGCTTTGTGGTTAATACTAATGCACATTCTACATCTATATTGACAGATAATGAAAATTCTATGATTGATGTTAATGCAAATACTGATCTATGTTGATGATAATGAAAATTAGCTATGACAAAAGCTTTCTTGTTCACAATGCTGCCACAGTTTTTAGACTAGTAATACTAGGAACAATGCACTGTCCCTTTGGCATAATCGTTTAGGACACCCACATATTGATGTATTAAGTAAAATCCTATCAAACATTCATCCAAGACCTCAGAACCAGTCTCACAAGGTTTTGTGATGCATGCAAATTAGGAAAACTACATAGAAATCACTTTCCTAGTTCAACCTCTAGAGCTTCACGGCCATGAAATAGTTCATAGTGACATTTGGGGACCAGCACCAGTAGCTTCCTTAGAAGGTTTCAAATATTACATCATTTCATTGATGACTACAGTAGGTTACCTGGATGTTTCCCTTAGAACCAAAGCTGAAGTTCAGTCCACTTTTATCAAATTCACCATTAGTTGAAAGACAACTTGGTTATAAATCAAAATCTTACAGTCGACCAAGGAGGAGAATATAGGGGTCTAATTCCTTATCTTCCACTGCTGGAATCCAACTTAGACATTCTGTGCCTATTTACACCAACAAAATGGGAGAAGTGAACGGAAGCACAGACATATAGCAGAAACAGGTCTGACCTATTAGCCCATGCATCTATGCCGTTACATTTTTGGTGGTGTGCATTTGATACTGCTGTGTTCTTATAATAGAATGCTAGCTCCATTTTGGATTTTGTGTCACATATCAGGTTCTTTACAATAGAATTCCTGTATATTCTGAGTTAAAAAATTTGGTTGTGCTTGTTTTCCTTTTTTGAGAGATTTTTATAAAACACAAGTGAATTTTCATTCTTCTAAATGTGTTTTCCTGGGATATAGTTTAAGTCCTAAAGGGTACAAATGTCTTAGTTTAGAGGGAAAAATTGTCATTACTCCTGTGTTCAGTTTAATGAACTAGAGTTCCTTTTTGCTACTGGTTTTAGTCAACATGTGTCTAGTTCTGTCTTCTTCACTCAAAGCAGCAGTACCTCATAGCTCTTCTACTTGTGTCCTTTTTCCTTTTCTAATGGTACAACCAGCAAAGTCTCCTTACAGTGGACTGTTCTGTTCCTAATCCTTCTCTCACTACTAACAAGTCAACTCCTAGTTCCTCATTTCAGGACATTAATAACTCTAGTCACAGTCCATTATCCTAAACCATCCTCAAAAACTCCACCTAACAACCCTGATACCTATACTTCCTTATTACCTACTCTCATTTCATCTTCTATTTCACATACATTTCCATTAGAAATAGATCTATCTTGCTATCATCTTCCCAATTCCACAATTCCAAAGCCTTCTATAACTTCACATTTTACACAATCAGCTCAGAAACTCACTGATCACTCTCTTGTTGTTGACTTAACTCCATCACAGTGCATTCAATCTGAAATTCCTACCTGTGCACCTGAAATTCCTCATAATCAATCTACCACCAACTGATCACTAATACACATCCTATGCTCACTAGATCCAAAACTAGTAATTTACCCTCAACTAGTCTTACCCTGACCAGGCTTTACCCTTCCATCAGACCCTGTTTCAGTAAATGAAATACCTGCTCTTGTTGCTTCTGTTAACCACAATCACCTCACAAACAGGCCCTTATAACAACACTCACACCAGATAAAAAATCAGCAACTCAACATCCCTTGCCCTAGAGTCTTTCCCAGTAACTACAGCCTTGAATTACACCTACAAACCAGTCTCTTAACCCTAATACATCCACACAGTCACCAAGTCTCAAACAAGCAACTCATCTCAACTGTCCTTACCCTGGGCAAGTCTTCACCTGTTAAACTGAACCTGGTACAGTTATTGAAGCTCTTGCTTGTGATGAGTGGAAAAAGGCCAGCAAGATGAGTTCGATGCTCTTATTAGGAATGAAAATTGGAGCCTAGTTCCTCGGACTCTGATATGAACATGTGGTAATAAGTGGGTGTTTCGAATTAAGTTTCATGCTGATGGATTCTTCAAAAGTATAAGGCTGATTAGTTGCTAAAGGATTTCAACAAACTCCTGGCTTAGATTATTTGAAACTTTTAGCCCCGTTGTCAAACCAGCAACAATTCGAATCATTTCACATTGGCTGTCACTTATGGTTGGGATATACAACAAGTGGATATGAACAATGCCTTCTTAATGGTCATTTGGATGAAAACAGCAAATGAGACAACCAGAAGGGTTTGAGGTCTCACGTCTTCCATGTTTGTAAACTTAACAAGGCTCTATGGTCTTAAACAAGCCCTACGAGCCTGGTTTGACAAACTAAAACAAGATTGGGTTCACAAAGGATTTCAGAATTCAATATCTGATTCTAGCTTGTTCGTCTCAAGGACAACTCTGAAATTTATACGTTCTATATATGTGGATGGATATTAATAACTGGTTCCAGTTCGTCTAAAATTCAGCAGCTTGTTCATGATTTAAACAGCCAATTTGCCTTGAAAACTCTTGGGGCTATCACATATTTGGGCTTAGAAGCAACTAGGTCAGCTGGGGTCTAAACTTAAAACAAACTAATATATCCATGATTTACTTGTCAAAACCAAGATGCAAGAGGCACATGCCTGTCCTACTCCCATGGCAGCAAGAACCAAAACTATTTGCAGCTGATAGTGAGTTGTTAAAGACCCCAGTCTCTATAGAAGTTCTATTGGAGCTCTACAATATGTTACTTTAACCAGGCCTGATTCAGCTTTACAGTGAATAACTAGTCAGTACCTTCAGGCTACTGAGCTACAATGGCAGGCGTGTAAGAGAGTTCTAAGGTATCTTAAAGGTACTCAATTCCATGGTTTGCTGTTTAGACCAACAGCTCTCTTAAGGTTGAATGTTATACCGATGCAGATTGGGGAGGTAATTTAGATGATCGACGGTCTACTAGTGGATATTGTGTGTACCTAGGTCCTAATCTGGTTCAATGGAGTTCTCGTAAGCAAAAAGTAGTGGCATTATCATCTACAGAGGCTGAATATAGAGCACTAGCCCAAACAGCAATGAATTGGCCTGGTTGGACAATTTATTACTGAAATAGGGGTGTCTTTAAACACTTGTCCTGTCATTTGGTGTGACAATGTGAGTGCTGGAGCTTTGGCATCAAATCCAGTTTTCACGCAAGAAAACATATTGACATTGATACTCACTACATACGTGATCAAGTTCTTGCAAAAAAGGTTATGTGCAATAGTTCCCACCAAACTTTAAATTGCTGATATCTGACAAAAGCACTTTCTATTAGTCAGTTCAGGTTTTGAAACACAAACTTTGTGTTGTTGAGATCCCAAATTCAGAGATTAAAGTTGAATAGTCCAGGATCATCTTAAATTCTCAAAGCAGTGTAAAATTCTGCCCACATGTAAACAGAAGAATCAGAGATATGCTGTATGTTGAACTTCCAGTGTGCTGTTGTTTGTGGTGTGATGAAATGAATGCTGGTAGTAAGAATTATATTGCAGTAATGCAGAAGCATCGGAAAGAATATTGAAGTGTTGCTGTGTTGCTGTTTTGAGAAGATGTTTGTGCACATGTTGATAAATGGTACTATTGTTGCTGTTTTGAGCAGGTGTTTGTGGCATGATTGAGAATATTTTTTTTACTTACTTGATGTTTGGTATGAGAATATGAAGTATGGAGATAAGTGTTGAATCGAAGTGTTGAATCGAAGTGATGGTTGCATTATAATAGTGTAAGTTGTGCACTGTGATGAGTGCAGAGTGTATGAAGAAGATGAAGTATGAATGAGAAGGAGGGGAAATGTTGAATGTGATAATGTTAGTAAATGCTAGATGTTAGTAGGAATCTAGTAAGTGGTGATGAATTTTATTTGAAGTATTGAATATAAAGAGGTGAAGTGTTGAATTCTGGATGGATGTGATGTGATGATAATGCTTAGTAAATGCTGGATGTTGGTAGAAATCCAGTAATGTGGTGATGAAAATCAGTAGTAATGTTGGTAAAGTTGAATTCTGGATGTGATGTTTTGCAGAAGCAGATGCAATCCAGTAATGTGGTGATGAAAATTCAGTAGTAATGTTGGTAAAGTTGAATTCTGGATGTGATGTTTTGCAAAAGCAGATGCAATGTTGAATTCTGCTTCTGGTGTGCAGAAGCAAATGCAATGTTATTGAAAGTGCAGGAAATACAGACAAGCAAATGCAGTTTTTTGATAAAGCAGCAATGTTGGTAAAGTAGATTCTGGATGTGATGTTTTGAAGAAGCAGATGCAATGTTGAATTCTGCTTCTGGTGTGCAGAAGCAAATGCAATGTTATTAAAAGTGCAGGAAGTGCAGACAAGCAAATGCATTTTTTGATAAGGCAGGAAATGCAGATAAAGTGCAGGAAATGCAGAAAATTTTTGAAAGACAACCAACTGAAGTCTAGGAGACAATTCAGTAGAAATGGTGAAGAATTCAGTAACCATAGTGCAGTCTGAGGGGGAAGTAGCATAGCCAGGCTGAAAAGAGGGCAGTTTCGTAAAACTGCAAATCTACAAAAGAGAGAACGGCGTCGTTTTGAGAAGAGAAGAAAAACTTTACTCTTTAGCTTATCGTTTAGCTGGGTTTTACTCCTAACATCAGTTTCTTCTCTCTTCATCTGTATATAAACAAATGTATCTCTCTGAGAATAATAAGAAAAGATTCACGCATTTTTCAATTTTCTCTCCTTTAGTTTTTCAGTTTCACAGGTTTCAACTAAGAGGTAAAGGGTTTAAATCCCTATAGAATTAGAGCCTTTTACTTAATTGTGATATTACATCCCACATATTTTCTAGCTCCTAAGGTTGTTATTTGTGTGTCTTTTTTCTGCAAGGGCCTGTTTTCTTTTCAGGAAAGTGTTTTGTGACTTAGCGATCAAATGTTATTTGGTGTGAAATTACCTTTAGTTGAGTTCATATTTTCTGTTCATACATGGCAAAAATCCTGTTCAAACTGTTTTCAAATGGATGGGAATGTGTATTATTGTATCATTAATGTTTTATTAGATTTAACAGGAAAGCAAGAAGAAGATGTTTATAAGGCTGGAATCAATTTAATACAATATATCACTATTTCTGCAAGATTTTTAGCTTCTTAATAAACGAATTTAGAAGCATTGAAAATTGGTTAGATATTGCATTTGAAATTAGGATATGAAAAACGTATAGTCATTTTTTATTGGTACAATTTGTCATGTATCGCCACCGAATTAGAATACAGAGACAATCGGGAGAGGCCTTCAACTATAAGATCCTCCTTTCATTTGTTGATAGGTCTACCATTCAAACATACCCACGTGAATTTGTATCTGCATAATTCCAATAGTATAGATTTAGGGGTGCTGGTGTTAGTTTCAGAAATTTATGCAGCACCCCTAAATCTATATTATTAGAATTATGCAAATACAAATTCACGTTGGTAGGTTTGAATGATAGACCTGTCAACAAATGAAAGGAGGATTTTGTAGTTGAAGGCCTCTCCCGGTTGTCTCTGTATTCTAATTCGGTGGCGATACATGGCAAATTGTATAATAAAAAATGATTATACGTTTTTCATATCCTAATTTCAAATGCAATATCTAACCTATTTTCAATGCTTTTGAATTCGTTTATTAAGAAGCTAAAAATCTTGTAGAAATAGTGATATATTGTTAAAGGTGGAGAGTTGCTCACTCATGTACGTCTTCTAATGGCAAATTGTGGCTTACGTGATCCACATCAAATCACCCCTCCCCTTTTTCCCATCGATCCCAAAGCATAGGATATAAAGGGGACTGATTTGAACATGAGAGAAAGAGAAAAAGCGTAGAAAGGGGGAAAAAAAAAAGCAAGAAAAGGAGAGAGAAGAAGCCAAAGATGTGAGTAGAAAATTTAATTTCATAACAAATGATTTTATAAATTATATTTACTTTAATTACGTTTAAATTTTATTTAGATGTATTGAATGTCTTATAGCAAATGTTTAGTCTAAGTATATTTGTTAGTGCTGAATCTTTTGGAAGTTTTTAATAAATTCATGGCAGTTAAATTTAATGATATTTACTAATTTTTTAATATTTTTGGAATTACATTATATTTCGTTTTTGAGTAAAGTCTTTAAACCTTTTTAATATATATATTCAATTGTCAAATATGTTGAGTATTCTAGAGTTGAAATGGTTGATTGCAAGAACTTAATTATTTTCTAGTTGTTGCTAAAAAATGTTTCAGTGGAATAAATTAATTAATCTTGGGTTAAGTTAATTAGTTAATATGACTAGGAATTTTGTAAGTTTAGGGTTGAACGACATACACCCACCCAAGGTTTGAAGTAAAGACAATGTGGTACCCAAATAGTTTGGAAAAGACAAACAAATACTTTCCGTCATTCTCTGTTAGAAATTTCAGTCTATTAAAGGGTAATATAGTAATGGTATGTAGAGCAGTCAAATTTGAAATTTTAATTATCTTTCTTGATTAATGGAAGAAGCTTCTTTTGGAAGATTCATTGGGGGCTTGCCATGTGTCCTTAACAATTGACATTGAATAAAAAAAAAAAAGAATAAATGAAAGTCTATTGGCTTTTCGTTTGTTGTGGCTTTGTGTTATGTCTAGAGTTTGAGGCTTTGAGCAACTTAACGGCAACTATCGATGACGACCTAAATGAAACCATCAACGACAACCGGTGAAACATGAACCAGCGACAAGGGAGGACGAGTTAAAGCCGACGACCATGACGGAGTGATGGAAAACTATTTGCAACAAGTGAAGGGAAAAAACATTGAGAAGCAACATTTTTGGTGTACGACATAAGGAACAACAATGACATTTGATGACGTAGGGTTGTTTACGGGTTGATGGTAGATAAATCATCGACGACTGAACAGCAAAAAGCGAAGGTTTAATGGAGTAGGTAAATATTCATCAACCTTTTTTTTTTCTTTGAAAGTATCGAAAGTTGTATGATGGTTTGTTGATTGTCGTTAATAGTGTGTATGCGTGTAAGGTTTTGTGAAAAATATTTTCTGAGCGAAAATAACTGTGAAAGACGTTGTTCTTGGTTTTTCATATTTCACTACAGTACTAAGTCGGTTTGTGTTTGGTTCATAGGATTTGGAAGTGGTGGAGACCAAAAGTGGGTAGTGAAACAAAGCTCTAAGGCCAAGTGATATTTTTGTTAAGGTTGTTTATATTGTGGAATGTTGCTGATAACTCTGAGAGAAGGATATGAAAAGATCTCCAGAATTTGTTTCTTCAATTACTTTTATTCTATATCTAATATAATAAGTTTTTAGGTAGCCAATGACTAGAAACTAAATAAAACCGAAATCAATAGGAAGAAATAAAACTAAAAGAGGGAATTGGTGACTAGTCTTTGTTTTTTCCCTTTTGTTTAATGTAAAGTGGTGTTAATGGGATTTGTTTGATAGTAATTGAAATCAATGCACTTGTTGCATTTAGGATGGTGAACAGACTCTACTTCTTTACATAAACTTTTCCACGGTTGTTTTCAGACTTTCATGCTCGTGTTACCACTTGGACTAAGGGCTTAATTTATATTTGAAAAACCCTTAAAAAAATGTATAACCAAGTGCAAATGCAAGTTATCGAAATTCAAGTCTTTTTTACTTTATTGAGTCTTGTGATTTTTTGATTGTTGGGTTGTTTACAATACTTGCATGTACTTGGATTTAGTGTCCATCGGTTGTAACTGTTATCATTTTGGAGAAATTTCTTATAGGTATCATTTGCATCAGATAATTGTTATTTGTAAGCTTTTCATATCTTTGTATTTGTTTGTTTTTTTTTTCCTATTTTAATTTTTTATAAGTTTGATGTTAATATGGTTCATGTTGCTTGTTGAGCATTTTATGTAATTTTGTCCAATACTGAGGGCTCGTGTGATTTTGATTGATGGGTTGTTTCACAATGTTTGCATGTGGTGTTGACTTTACTTGTAGTGTGTATTTGTTGTAATTGTAATCAGTTTAGGATGAAAACAATATATTTTGCATCAGTTTGATAACCTTTTCATGTTGATATTTTAGGTTGTTTCTGGGTTGTAAGTATTATCTTTTGAGGGGAAATTTTGTATGACTCTGTAAGTTACTTATTGTATAGTAAGTGTTTGTGGTGATTGCATGAGATGAGTTTTGGTTTAAATTACATGTAGATTTGTGGCTTTTTTAATGTTAAGTTTTATGTGATTGATTGATGTGTTGTTTCACAATATATACTATGGATAATGTGGAGTGAGACTTGTTTACTACAATGAAAGAAAAATCCAGCCAAACGGTGGGGTTGGTTTGCTTGAATGTGCTATTAGGAGTGCCAGCGTGAATATCTTTTCATATAAAATTTTCATTTTGTAGGATGAAGCCGCAACTGTTTAATTTGATATTTCAGCTGTTTGGTATTGATCGTGAGATGTGGAATGTTGACCCTGATGAATTTAGTTATATAGTGTTAATAAAGGACATGAAAACCTGTGTTGCAGAAGAGAATGAGATAGTTCAACTATATCCTGATGAGAAGTTTATGGTAGAGGCTAAGCTACCGTGGTTAGGGAAGGAATGTTTAATAGAAAATGATGAGGATGTGGCATTTCTTTTTAAGCAATATGGGTCGAAGGGGTTGAAGGACATTAGGTTGTATGTTGATGCTTTCTCGGTACAAAGTTTGGAACATTGCAACCTTTGCCTGAACCGAACCCTAATAAGCCTAATGATAATGAAACAAAAAATCACCGTAAAGGTTTTTGTGACAATGACTTCCATTGGAGTGATGCCTCCGATGAGGGAGACGAAATAGGTAGTGGGTTTGGTGGTGCAATTGGGAATGCTGATGGCGAGGCTGGTGATAATGAAAGGGGTAATGTAGCAAGTGGAGATGAAAGGGCTAAAAGTGGGGGAATGATAACGATAAAAATAGTGACGATTTCATGGGTTTCGGGTCTAGTGAGAATGACGATGTAGTTATCAGCATGAGTAGGAATATGAAGGCAAATGAGTTTCAGTATAGGGTAGATAGGAAAATTTACTTTGAGGTAGGGCAGGTTTTTAGAAGTATTGTGCATTTTAGGATGATTTTAAAGGACTATATAATTCAGAGAGGCTTTGTAGTGAGAAAGGTGTATAATCAAAAGCGGAGGATCAAAGCAGTGTGTAAAGTAGAGGGTTGTCCATTCCATATATATGCAACCTTAATGATTGACAAGCATTCGTACCAGATTAGGAAATATGAACATATGCACACATGCCTTAGAGTTTATAATAATCCGGATGCCTCAACCGCATGGATTGTCGAGAAGATGGGGGATTTTATTTGGTCACATAAGGGTTGTTGTGTTAGGCCTTTAGATGCTGAATTAGGAAGAGTGCATTTTTTAGAGATACATAAACGGAAGTTATATAGGGCTAGGAGAATTGCAATCGGAATGACATAAGAAAGCTTGCTGAGTCATTTGCTTGGAAGTTGTACATGCACATTCTTTAAGTGACCAACCCTAGATTGATGATAGAACTAAGGTTGATTAGAGAAGAAGTTCTAGAAAGTCCTAGATTTAAGAGATTTTTTCTAAGTTTTCAGCTAAAAAAAGAGGATTACTAGAAGGGTGTAGGTATTTTATAGGGATTGATGGCTGCCATTTGAAAGGTTACTATAGTGGTATACTTCTATCGGTAGTATCGATGGATGCAAACAATGGGATATTCCCTTTAGCAATATGTGTTTGTGAGGCAGAAAATAATGACTCATGGGGCTTCTTTCTTCGACTCTTGCATGATTTCTTAGGTGACTTAGAGCATGTGACATTCATGAGTAATAGGCAGAAGGGTATTCTAAATGCATTACAAGCTGAGTGGCCAAATGCAAGGAGTCGATTTTGTGCTTGGCATGTGTACGCTAACTTTAGAAAGAATTTTCCCAGGGTTCACCTAAGGAAATTGTTTTGGCAAGTGAGTTGGGCTACAAACAGGACAAATTTTGTTGAGGCCATGGATATGGTCAAAGATGTAGACGAGGATGCTTACAAATGGTTGCTTGAAAATGAACCGGACCAATGGTCTAGACATGCCTTTGACATAACATCAAAGTCAGACCACATTACTAATAACATGAGTGAATGCTTCAATTCGTGGTTGGGTGAAGGCAAGGAACTTCCCATACTAAGTCTACTTGAGCTTTATCGATGTAGGGTGATGAAACGATTACAATGCAGATTCCAAGCCGGTACAGAATGGGTTACACCTCTTCCATTAGCGGTTCATAGAAAGATTAACAAGTTGATTGAGTTAACTAGAAATGTCAATGTCCAGTACCTTAGATCTAATGAGTTGGAGGTGTTTGATAAGAAGGAAGAGCAAAAACATTTGCTAGTTTTGGGTAACCAAGTGTGTGATTGTGGTAGCTATCGGGTATTCCTTGTGTTCATGCTATAAGTTGTTTGTTACACAGAAACGTTTCCAACTTTGAAGAACATGTTGATCAAAAGCTTAGAATTTCAATGTACCTGCAAACTTATGTAGACATGATCCACCCTGTCCTCGACAAGACTAGCTGGCCAGAGGTCAATGATGAAAAAATCTAGCCACCAACCAAGCAACCCAAGCCTGGTAGACCTCCCAAGTTAAGAAGGAGAGACCCAACTGAAGAGCCAAAAAGTAAAAGGGTTTCTACCCTTAGATGTAGTGTCTGTAATGTTATGGCCCATAACAAAAGGTCTTGCAAAAAAAATCTAACAAATGCAAATAAAGGAAAGAAGCAAAAGGTAATAGTAAAATGTCCATTTCATCATAATTTTTGCCAATGATTATCATACTAATATTGATTTCATTTATTTCGTTTTGTAGCGAACATTTGTGTGCACAATGAATGCACCCTCTTCAGCAGCTCAGTTTGCAGCATCTTTAATGCCTTTTTCAACTCAGATGTCAATCTTGTCACAAGCTTCAAGTTCAAGGAGCACTTAAAACTGTTTTAAACCATATGTTATTTATGCCTATTACCTTTTATTGTCACTAACCTTATTCTTACTCATCTTAATAGGTCAACCAAGTCATTGATGCAAATGGGTGGTTTTTTTGTTTGCTGCAGCAGCAGGTTAACTTGTGGTATGAAAATTGGGCATACTGTTTTTTGTGTAGCACTTGTTGTCTTTGGGTAGTATGTTTTGGCAATATTTGATTTTGACTGGTGGGTTTGTATTTGATAATGATTTTCTTTGTCATTTTGATTTGGTTTTGGCAATAAGAAATGGTTGTTTGTTTATGGTGTAACATCTCTTTTATATCTGCACTTTTCTAGTCATTAGATTCGTGAAGCCACAAATACCATGTTGTTCAAGATTTTCGAAGAGCACTATGCCACACTTCAAGACTTACGCAACTTTTTGGAGATGCTAATAGAAGCATTTTGTTAATTGCTTCAACCACAAATTAAACATTTTAATTGTGTTGCATTTTTTGTATACATTCAGTTTGAACTTTTGCTATCAATACAGGGACAAATCTTTGCTGACTTAATTTTGCAAATACATTGTAGTAATTTTGAGTACACCAAGATGCTGGATAATCTATCATATAGTAAACCTATGTAATTAAGGGTGAGTTATGAGCTATTAAATTTTCAGTTCTATTAAATATTGCTGTGAATCTTTCATAGTTTGTTCTAATAAGTTAAAAATTCCCTATTTTTGTTAGCTTTCAATTGTTCATCATCATGTTAACTAATATTGTCAGAAGTTTAACTTGCTTGACTTTGGGACATGAATTCCCCATGCGCATATGATTGTACATTAAGAAATTTTAATTTTAAATTTACGCCATCGGAGTGCTCTTTTAATTACATCTTCATAGATAGCAATGAACATGAAATTGATGTGCTAATGGCTTTGATGCTGCAAAGTGTATGTTCATTCTAATAAAGCTGAAACAACAAAATTTTTAATTAGAGTGCATGTTTAACAAACATTCATAGAAGGATGCCTATTGAATTAACTTGTTCCTTCAACAAGCTTCAAAATTGATAAATTATATTACGTTGGGTAATTCAGTTAGAAAACCAACATTGACAACTTGATGAGAAAATACATTCACAAACCAACATTGCCTGACGGTGTAAACCCAATGAGCTAACATATTGTTCTTTGCTTCATGCTCATGCCGATGGCAAGGAGATTGAGCTGATGCTTGCTCTTGCAAAAGAGATATTCTTTGGTCTGATTGAACCTCATGTTGTGCTCTTGAAGACCCTTGTTTTGGTTAATAGTAAAAGTGACTTCCTTACAGAAACAGAGCGTGCCTTCTTAGAGTTGAAGAAAAAAGGATTTTCCCCTAACATAACCACTCTAAATGCCATGATTTCGATTTATGGCAGAAGGCAAATGGTAACCAAAACAAATGAGATCTTGAACTTCATGAATGAGAGTGGGTTCACTCCTAGCTTGACAACCTACAATACCTTGATGTAAGTACAACCGTTCTGCAAATTTTGAGAAGTCCGAAGAGATGTTAAGGGAAATTTTGGAAAAAAGGATTAAAACCTGCTATAATATCATATAATATTGTCATTTATGCCTATTGTAGAAATGGTCGGATGAAAGAGGCTTCGTGGATATTTTCAGAAATGAGATATTCTAGCCTTGTTCTAGATGTAATCACCTACAATAACTTTGTTTCAAGTTATGCAGTTGATTCATTGTTTGTGGAGCCTATTGATGTGGTTCAATACATGATCAAGCAAGGATGTAAACCAAACCAGAACACATACAACTCCATTGTAGATGGTTACTGTAAACTCAATTATCGAGATGAGGTAATCATGTTTGTTAACAATCTTTCCAAGCTTGATCCACACACATCTAAGGGGGAAGAATGCAGGTTATTAGACTGTATAGCAAAGAAATGGTCATAGACATTCCTCTTCTCCAAAGGGATGGCATTTTAGTTTGTGTGCTTTTTCAACTCAGATACCCTGTAGCCTCTCTTCCATTCACAGGCCAAGGACAAGATGATCACTCCCTCCACGAGTAGATATTTTTTATACAGAATGAGCCAAGAAAGAAAGATTGTGTTATAGTAGAGTTAGACTGCCTCTCTTATTACTACACGATTGAGGAGAAGTCTGTGGCTTAACTTGAATAATCTCTTTCAACCCTATTTGTCTTGCCTTTCTTTTTTGGTGTGGTCACTCACACTTTTTCTGGCAAAGCCACACTGCTTCTCTCTCAGCACGTTGTCTCTCACCACACTGCTTCTCTCTCCCCTACTATCAGTCTTTCACCAAATGCAACAAACATCCAAACAAAGAGTAAGAAAAAAAGAAAACAAAAGAAAAAACAAAAATGGCAGGAAGAGGAAAGGGAGGCAAGGGATTGGGAAAGGGGGGGAGCAAAAAAGAGATAACATTTAGGGGATCACGAAGCGAGTGATTCAGAGTCTGGCGAGGTGTGACGGTGTTATAGCGTCAAGCCAATGAAGATTCGACATGGCACGGTGTTGGACTCTGTATGGTTTCAGTGGTTAGTTTTAGGGTTTGGTTTGTCAGCGTTTTAATGGATTTTGTAATGAAATCTTATCAATTAATGAAGATTTCAGAATGGCGGAGAAGAAGGAAAAATAAAAAGAGCAATTTTGTCAATCTATTTCATCAAACAGAGACCAATGGAGAAGAAAAAAATTAAGAAGCAGAAAAGAATGATGGAGAAGAAGAAATGGAAACCAGAACGATAGAGAAGAAAAACAATTATTAATTGCCATGGCAAAATTTTAAGGGCATTTCAGTCTTTTAAGCAGTGTTACCTCTTAGTAGACGGAAATCCTTAATAGAGAATGGTGGAAAATACTTGTTTGTCTTTTCCAAACTATTTGGGTACCACATTATCTTTACTTCAAACCTTGGGTGGGTGCATGTCATTCGCCCTAAGTTTAGTTAGCACCAAGTTTCATTTCTGGGTGACTATGGTTTAATGACTTTGAACTTTAGGTTGTTTTGGAATAGGGTTTCTCTTATCTTTCCCATTGTGAGATTGTTTAGTACTAACTCATCCACTTCTTTTAAAAATGATTAAAAACATCCCTGTAATTATCAAAAGCCGCCCTACAAGTAAACACCCCCTGTAATTATAAAAAAACTACACTTGGCAGTTGGCAAAACAGGTTCATCATTTTGGACCCCTTTTTTAACCCGTATTCGCCCAGTTCTTTTTTTTTTTTTTTTTTTTTTTTGGGTGAGCCGGGTATATCTGCAGATACCTATGTAAAATTAAAAAAATTAACCTAAATAGTAAATCCCTAATTCCTAAATCTAGATGTGGGCATTTGGGACTGGGTCCAAAAACCTAGCCCAAAAACCAGGTCCTTGAGAGGACCTGTCCTAGAAGGCCTGGTCCCAAAACGGGACCAAGCCTAAGGAGGAGGGCTTGGTCCCTCCACTAGGCCCTCCTCTAAGGCCCGGTCCTGGGCCCAAATCTTTTTAATCAATTTCTTTTTAGTCTCTTGTATAATTACATAAAACCTCTTATAAATTTTGAAATAAACATAAATTATAGGGGTTAAAAGGTAATTTTATAAAATAATTTTTTTTTCTACTTTTGTTTAACAACAGTTGTAATAATCGTTGGTTGCCAGCCAATGGTCATTTAGGCGCCGGGGGGGTAGGGGGGTGTTGGATGGGGGAGGAGGTTTTTCATTTCCCGCCGCCCCAAACCCCAACCCAACCCCCCCTCTCCAACAAGTACACTATAAATAACCCTAAAATCTCTCATTTTTTCCACACCACTCAATCTCTCAATCTCTCTACTCTCTACTCCAAATCTCCAATCAAATTCTCATTCAATTTATATTTATATTTATAATTTATTTATTTATTTATATTATTTAATTTTTTCTATTTTTCAATATCATCTCTTATTCATATTATTATTTAATTTTTTTAATTTTAATTATTTATTATTTTATCGTAAATTCATAATAGATTCTCGAAATGATGCATTCGGAGGATCATCTCCAAATGAGTTTTACGTTCCATCCACCGAAGAAATGGAATGGTTCAATCCATTTTCACCATTTCCTCCAGAGGTAGCAACTGCAATTCCACAACCAGCCGAGACGAGGTGTAGCCAAACACATGCAAGCTGCGAGTCAACGGGCACGGGCATATCCCAACTCCCCCGATCGTCAAAGAGGGTCTTGTCCGATGTATGGCGACACTTCACCAAATCAAAACGGCCAAAGACAAATGGGGAAGGAGAAAAATCATGTGGGGTATGTAATTCATGTGGAACCATTATTGGCATTGAGAAGGGGATTTTGACGATGCGACGACACTTGGAGAAGAAGCACCCCAAAATAATGCAGCTGCACGGTACATCTTCAAACTGATCAGATAGACAAATTCAAACTCAACTTAATTTTAATTCACAATTCTCAACTCTTTCAACATGACAATACAATGCACATGTTACACGAGAGAAAATAGCAAGATTCATAGCTGCTACGGACTCTCTTATTTGTTTATATGAAAATCCTTATTTTATTCACATGATTAAAACTGCATTTTGTCTAGCATATACCCCTGTTAGTAGAAGTACAAGTAGAACAGATATACTAACACTTTATAACAAAATAAATAATAAACTTAAAAATGAATTTCAAAATTTTAGGAATATATCTATTGCACTTACATCAGACATATGGGCTTGTAGTTCAAAAGCCGATTTTTTAACTATCACAATACATTTCTTATATCATAATTGGGGTTTACAACAAAAATTGATGGGTTTTAAACCATTATATGAAAAACATAGTGCTGAAACTATTTATTTTACAATTCTTGAAGTTTTGCAAAAATATCTATTAACTGGTAGAGTTGTAGTGCTAACGCTTGATAATGCAGCTGCTAACACCGCGACAATCTCTTTATTTGAAAACAGATTGGATCTGCGTGGTGAAGGCAAATTTTTTTACCAGAGATGTGTTTGCCACATCATCAATTTGATAGTTAAAGCAGGTTTAGATGCTATACATTCAAAGATGGAGAGGGTGTGCACGACTATCAGATTTATCGTCGGTGGGAGCAATAAAAGATGGCAGGAGTACGTCAAATATTATAAGCAAGAGGACCCACCGGTTTGACCTTCGAAGTTATGTATGGACATGCCTATCCGTTGGAACTCCATCTACTTGATGTTGGAAAAAGCTTTGCCAAACGCAAAACAAATTACAGATTTCATCAATCGGAAGTACTATCCAGAGGAAGTTGTCAGCTATGATGATTGGGCGGTTTGTGAACTTTTTTATTCATTTCTTAAAATTTTTTATAATTCTACTAATACATTAAGTGGCATTTATTATCCGACTACTAATTTAGTGTTAGATATTTTACTTCAAATTGCTAACACTTTTGCTAAATATAGATATAATAACGTTTTAAGGGAAATTGTTTCAAAGATGGAAGAAAAATATGAGAAATATTGGTTAGATATTCCATTCTTATATGGATTAGGCCTTGTTCTAGATCCTAAGTTTAAATTACACGTAGTTAACTGTATAATTATTGAGTTAGGCCAACATTTAGGACATGATTATACATATTATTTGACTGACTTTAAACAAAAATTGGATAGCCTTTTTTCTTTATATGAGAACAGGTACAATGGAAGTGGAAGTGGAACGTTCAGGAGAGACGATTAGGACCCTGATGCAGACCTCTGTCAAGGATCGAGCAAGTGGATGTATATAGAACATGGCGGAAGTAGCAGCTTCAGCTCGTACATACATGGACCAAATGAGCTAAATTGTTACATACGAGTGGACTTGTCCTTTATGACGATGAAGGAGAAACGTGACATGGATATTCTTTAATGGTGGAACCAAGATGAAAGTCGATTCCCCATTGTAGCCCAAATGGCATTTGACATTTTATCTGTGCTGGTTTCTACAATTGCATCTGAGTCAACATTTTCAACGAGTGGTTGGATTGTTGAAGACAAAAGACGTTCTTTAACCGATGAGAAGATTGAAGTGATAACGTGTTTGCGGGATTGGACTCATGCAGAAAGAAGACTACAACAGTACCCTGAAGATCCTGAACTACTCGAACTCTTTAAGAATACAGATTTGAATGATGTAAATATTGTTGACGATGAAGATGAATAATTTAATAAAAAAATTTTATTTAATTGTTTTTTCTGAAGCATGAATGTGTGAAATGTGAATATTACACTTATGTTAAAATTAACTATTTATTTATTTATTATTTTATTATTTTTTAAAATTAATTAAACTTTTAAAAACTTACTAATCTACCCCTGAAAAATACTAAAAACCCCTTACAAAATTCATTTCGCCCCTAAAATATAAAAAAAGATTAGGGAAAAAAATAATTTTTTCAGGCCCATAGGACTGACCTTGGGCCCATAGGATAAGTCCTAACATTGCTCATGGGCTTGGGACCATGAGCAATTGGTCCCAAATGGGACCAGTCCCAAAAGGACTAGTCCCAAACGAGCCCAGGCCAGGGCCTGCTTGGGACTAGTCCTTGACCACCTCTACCTAAATCCAACTCTCTTGTCTCTTCTATTCGATAACACTCGACCGGAGAATTTTCTCTATAACACACAAAAGTCCTCTGCTTTCTCTGAACAAGTTTATGAGATCTGATTGCTTTCAAGTTTATCCTTCCGATTTCTTTGCTGTAAGTTTCTGCACGTTCTTGGATTTCTTAAATAGATAGCATATTGTTCTCTTTTTTTTTTTTTTGGGGGTTTTTTTTATTTACTATTATGGGAACAATACTTGTTTTATTGGTTCGGTTTAGTTTTCTAGTTGGATTATTGTTTCTTGCTTTGATAGAAAATTAATTCTTGTATCTTTGAGTATAATGGCAACCCAAACAGGCCAATTTCAAGATATTTTCAAGTTAATTGAGTTGGGTTTTTTAATCTTTTACCCAAATTTCTATTTTTCATATGGGTTCTTTCAATATATGAGATTATATCAATTTCTCTCTACGTTGAGATAAAAATGTTTAGAAATTTTAGTGTCCTATAATTTATGTTACACTGCTATTACTAGGAAGCTCTGTTATCCCAAGGGATGGATTTAGTGGTAAAGGCCTTTGGTTTCAGCTAAGAAGTGAAGGGTTTAAATCGCTTTAGAATTAGAGACTTTTACTTAATTGTGATATTACATCCCACATATTTTCTAGCTCCTAAGGTTGTTATTTGTGTTTGTTTTCTGCAAGGCCCTGTTTGTTTTATAGGAATGTGTTTTGTGACTTAGAGATTAAATGTTATTTGGTTTGAAATTACCTTTAGTTTAGTTGATATTTTCTGTTCGTACATGGCAGAAATCCCGTTCAAACTGTTTTCAAATGGAAGGGAATGTGTATTATTGTATCATTAACGTTTTATTAGATTTAACAGGAAAGCAAGAAGGAGATGTTTATAAGACGGGAATCAATTTTTTGGGATTAGATAAGTTATTACTTCAAAATTTTGTATTTTAAGTGGTAAATATTTAAAATTTCTAAAATAGAGGGAAGTTAAAGTAATGTAATAGGCGTATGAGTTATTAATAAGAGCATAGGAATATACGATTTTGAAAAGCAATCATTTGCTCACTTTGACAACCTTCTAAAGAGTAAAGACAATCAAATTTCCATAGAAGTTTCATTAACAATAAATTTATAGGGTTGGTATGTAATAATCATAATTATTGATATGTTGTATTTATTTTGAATACATAGCTTATATGGCTACTAACAACATATTGAATTTAGTTGATTTTTCTCGAACATTGTTCTATGTTGAATTTATTATTCTATTTTGAATTTATTATTTAATGTAATCTGTCTCGTTTTTACTAGCTCATGAAAACAAATTTTATTTTAAGTAGCCAATGCAATCAATTTCCAACTTATATTTGTTCAGGTAAATCTCGACTCACGACACAAGCACATGGAGTCGTCTCACTCACTATAGTTGAACAATGCCAAGTTAAATTTATTTTATGTTTTTGTATTTGTGTTATTGTGTTTATGTATGTATTTGTTTTCTATATACTTGTTGGTAGTGGTTTGTGATTTTAAAATATGTGTGCTTTTTAAATTGATGAAAAATTGAGTTGGTTGTGTGTTGAATTGAATTGAATTTGGAGGAGTTGATTGTGGGGGTGTGATTGTACCAAATGAAAAGTGTAAAAATTGTGGGGGTGTAATTATAAAAAATAAAAAATGTAGTTAACAATACGGGTACCTGTGGGTCCACCCGTACCCGCATAGGGTAGGGTACGATCCCAAAATATTGTGCCTGTTTAGAATCAGTCCTTTTGGGCTCATACTCGTTGGACATGTATCCATTGGGCCTAGCCCTTTTTTGCCAGTTTTAATAAAAGCTGCTTGATAGGAGTGTTTTTAATACTTTCTGAACTAAATGGATGAGTTTAGAACTAAATGATCTCATAGGGGGAAAATAAAATATACCATTTTGGAATATTTTACTATATGTTATCAAGTCATCATGTTTCAATAAAAAAGAGTTACCTTAATTTAACCAGCATGCATCCAAAGGTTACCTTAATTTACCCATTTTCATGAAAGTTAGTTTGTGTAAACATTAGATGATGCTGAAGAAATGCTATTCTAGATAGTTGCATATTAAGACTATATTTTTATTTTTATGTAGAATAAAAGCAGGAGACAAGACTTAACTTTAGAGAAGTAAATTGAATATGTAATGCAACATGTCTAAAGGATAACTAGCTTGTGCATGTGATGGAGATGTGATTGTCATAAATAATTTAAGTGACGTATGGAATGAGAAAGAATGGATTCTCCTTTGGAATAATGGTAAAGAATAACTCCATACAAAAGTACAAGTTATGAATCTATGCAAACCTCATATTATTGTTTAAATTTCATTACAATATCGGTCACCAGAAACGTGACTACTCAATTGACTTGATTATCCATGTTATATAACATTAGGATATATAATTATATTATCAAAAAATTTATCTTATGTGTCTATATAAAATAATTATACTTGTGTATTAGTGATATTCATTTTTTTATTATTTTGGTTGGTTGGTAGCCTCAAGCTATCAACAAATGCGATCCATTTACGAAACCTTTAAACTCAAGCGACACTAAAACTGGTAGTACTTGTGAGCGCCAATACTTTTAGTTTTCCTTAATCAGTTTAACACCAATTGAAGAAAGAGAAGTTGGAAAACTGAAACTAGAAAATAATCTGACAAACTGGTAAGTTTGGAGAGACAAAAAATGGGTCATAACTTAAGCCCGTGGTTTTAATACTATGAAACAAATTTGAGAGAAACTGAAAATCTAGAGAAGAAGCAAATTTTGATCTTGGTAACAGAAAAATGGTGCTCTGCAGTTTATATACATAGCACATTCGACACGTTGGCAATCCGAGTGATGTGCCATGTCAACAAACACAAACTAGAAAGCACAAAACACGAACTCTGTTCAAAGAGAATTAAAAACGTGAAGTTTAAACTTCTTCCCAACACGCACCGTTTCACTTACCCTATTAACAACAACATGACGGTGGAGTATAACTTCTGTTAGTTTTTACTCACTTTAATAATCTTCAGTAAGGGTTCTATTTGCAGAAGCCATTACCTAACTTTAACTAATACGAGGAGACTGCAATAGCACAATTTGAGATCACAAGCACAACTTAGGCTAGATCGCGATGACAGTAAAAATTTTCAATTGGCCAAGTTCGGGATTTTTTTTTTTTTTTGGTAATACATATATTCTTTTGATTTTGAATTTATATTTTTTAGTTGAAACTTATTAAAATTAAAACAATTTATTAAAAACACGTACTTGTATGTCTTTTAGACATATTAATTTTTTTTTAATTCATGTAACTTGTTAAAAAAAATAAAATAGTTTATTAAAAACATGTACTTATAACATAAAAAAAGTAATGTTAATTTCAAAGATTTGTTTATCTTCAATAAATAACTCATCAAGGTTTGATTGTTGTATTTTTGACAAAAATTTGTAAAACACATAAACGATCGGTTACAATCCAATAGAGTTCATTGCAAGAGAAGTTAAAAGTAATTGTTTTTACAATCCAATAGACTTCATGCAAGATAATTATAAATTTTACTTTTTATTTAACTTTTTTTTGTATGATAAAACTTGTAACATATTGTACTTAAATTTTCAACTCATACTCTTAATTACTTCGTCAAAATGCAATAAAATTTAGATAGGAAATTAACATAACCAAATTTATATAATTTAGTTCACCATCAAATTGATAGCAATTCGTTCTCTGGTTTTTCTTCACAACCCTTACCTTCATCATCATCATTCCATAACTCACTAATTCCACCAAGAAATTGTTAGAATTGTCGACTACTTTAGTATTAATGGACCATGCAGACGCATTTGAGGGTCCCGCTGCTCGATCAGTGGGCGGGGGCCTAGTTAGTAAATACGGGTATGGCAAAAAAACGGTACGGGAATTATACGGGTATAATACGGTAAACGGTGAAAAATACGTTTATAAAAATTCGGCTATAAAATTCGGATACGGGAAAAATACGGTACGGGTATATACGGGTTTAATACGATGCATTGTCAATAATACGTTTTGAAAAATACGGCAATATCAATCTTAGTTTTAACACTTTTATGGACTACCTGATTAAAATCAACAGAATATTTCAAATGCAAAGTATTCAATTGACCAATAACACAAATACATAATATATAAAAACATCTAAAATTGGCATCAACACTTCACATTACACATATTATATAAAAATATAATATAGATATGAACTTAACAAGGTACTGAAATTTTTTCACAGGCAAGCTACCAAAGTTTTACAGCTTGGCCTGAGGGAGGATGTTAGAGTATTACAAGGCAACTGGAGTTTTACAATTGATCGATGGTGGAGATGCTAGAAGAATGATCAACGGTGGAGATGTTATTTTGTAAAGGATGGCCAACGTGGCTGATGCTTGTATAAAAGAGATTTAATATCAGTTGAAAAAGTTAAGCAAATAAAAAATAAGTTTTAGTTCTGGAAAGATTCAACATTTTCTCTCTCTCTCTTTCTTTTCTGAAATTTCTGTTTGGTTCTTGAGAAAGTTTCGCAACTTTCAAATCTTTTTCTTTTTCTTGATCCTAGGACTCTATTACTTTGTAAAGCAGGTCGGTAACCTAGCTTGTTTCTCTTATGTTCTTGATTTGTGTGATTTTGTTCATTATGCTGACCGCCTTTGTGCAGGTGGCTGCTATTGTTGAATTTAAAGATGAAGTGGGAGGAAAACAAAAGATGCAATGGAAGGTCCAGAAAATCTCCCTAAAAACAGGATCTCCAATGGAATCACATGCTGCTGCTGTTCTTACACCATATGCCTTTAGCAAACTACAAGAAGAGCTTGTTTTGGCTCCACAATATGCATCACTTATGGTGGATCAGACTTATTTTATTGTGAGACACCATACAGACATTGATGGAGGGTGCAAAGTAGTCTGGATCCCACATGATGACTTCATTAGCTGCAGCTGCCATTTGTTTGAGTTTTCTGGAATCCTTTGCAGACATGTTCTTCGTGTTCTATCAGCGAACGACTGAACCAGATCTGTTTTTTTTTATTTTGTATAAACCCACCAAAACGACGTCGTTTTGGGGTGTGAGATTTTGTTTTTTTTTTTCAAAAATTCACGAATAATTCGCGAATTATACGCGAATTATACGGGAACCCTTATTATACGCGAATTATACGGCAGATTTTATAAAATACGTATACGCACGTTTTATACGCGAATTATATGGCTGTCCGTATAATTCGCGTATAACACGCGTTTTTACTAACTAGGGGCGGGGGCCTCGCTCCTGGTGAGCAGGCATGGGTTGTGGGGGCAGACCCCTTGACCTCGTAGGTGGTTTTGGGCTTTTTCCATGTGTAACTGCTGAAGGATTTTTTTAAGTTATTAATTCCTTATTGGTTTGAGCTTAAGAATATGAATCCTTGTAAAACTAGGTTTTAGTATTTTAAACCTAGTATATGAACACACTTTTCTCTTTGTAATGTGTGATAGCAATCATGTGGCAAATTTTTTCATTGTAAATGAGAGAGGTGAGGCAGTATTGAAATAATATTGACTATGCTGGAGATAGCCTGTTAATTGGGTGAACTAGGGTAAATCGCGCGCTGTCTTCTTTCTCTTTACTGTTTGTGTTTGCATGTTTTATGTTTATTTTGTTTTTTGTATATCTCTATTTTGTTCAAAAATGGTCAACGTCATGGTCGCTTTGGTGATGGCATAGGTAAACCGATTTGTCAATTCTGTGGCAAATTAGGTCATGTTGTTATGCACTGACACCACAGGTTCAACATTAGCTTTCAAGGACCTTCTCAACAACAATTTCAGCAGTCTCGGTTCTCATTAGCACAACAATCTTCACATCCACATCAGTAATTTGCACAACAATCACTGATGCAACAATATCAATTTACTTAAGCTTCCTCAGCAGTTGCTTTACCACCATATCAACACAAGCACAAGTCTATATTGTATCACTTGTCACAATTAATGATGCTTCTTGGTATCTCAATAGTGGCACCTCAGATCACATTACTTCTAAACTTAGTAACCTCTCAGTTCGCAATGAGTTTCAAAGTTCTGAAATCTTATTGTAGGTACTATTGCTTTATTGTCTATATTGCATACTGGTTATACAACTTTGCTTTTTTTTTTTTGGATAAGGTAAGTATGTATAAAAGACAAAAAATATACAAATACGAGGGGCATACCCCAAGAGGATGACTGATAACTGTCAGTCAAGAACCCGTGGGAAAACCCACAAAGTCATGAACAGCAAAAGAGAGCACGCAGGCTCCCCACAAAGCAAGAAGATGCCATAAATAATAAAGCCACAAACCAGCATAAAGAGCACGCAGGCTCACCACAAACACAAAGCCACAAACCGGCATAAAAGAGCACGCAGGCTCACCACAAACATAAAGTCACAAACCGGCACAAAAGAGCATGCAGGTTCCTTACAAAGCTAGTCAGGAAGATGTCATATCACACAGAGCTGAGGCGAGATCTCGTACTTAGGTGCTAGACCCAAAATCTTGGCCCGAACTAGATTACAAATAGCTAAGACAATATCTCTGCGGGAGCTACAATGCTGATGAAACACGCGATTATTCCGTTCAAACCATAGGAAATAAACTGTGGCTGAAAGGACTAACCGGGAAAGAAGGTGGCTGAAGTCACCTTTTCGTCGAAGATGCAAGCTAGCGCCACGGGAGCAGAAGGAGCCAGGAGAGAGTAGGCCATGTAGAAAGCGTCCTAGTAGGACCTCCTGCCAAACATAACTGGAAAAGTCACAGCTGAAAAACAAGGTCATGGGTCTCTGTAGCTGATCTGCACAAAACACATCAGGAGGAAGTATGACACCATGAGAGCTGAGCCGATCCATGGTGTGAAGCCGACACGAGAAGCGAGCCAGAGAATGAAAGAGTGACGTGGAATATGCCGGGAAACCACAAGAGATGATGAATCGAGTTCAATCTGTTTGTCTCGCAACACACTCCAGGCTGAATCAATAGAGAAACGTCCAGATGGATGGCCCTTCCACACAAGATGGTCAGGATGACTCGTTGAAGGCTGCACTGTAATAGAGTCCCAGATATGCTGAAGGTCTGAACTGCCAGAAGGAAAGTCCACAAACCATCCCGAATAATGTCTGAAACACGAGCATCCCACGGCAACCAGTGGAAGTCAAGGTTCTAAAAGGGAGCAAGTCAACAGGGACCCTGCGGAAGAGTGATCTCGCCATAACATGGTGTCCCTACCATCTCCAATAAAGTCACAATAAGACCCCAGCACCAAACCCTGCTAAGTAAAATCTTCCTCAAGCCCATGAAGCCCCAGAAGTAACTCGGATATGCCAAAAGGACCACAAGGAGGAGAACCGAATGGGCCCAAGAAGACATATAGAAGATCTATCAGTAGTAGCCTCCAAACGTGTTTGAGAATAGCCGCCCTATTCCAATCTTGGATCCTCTTAATCCCCAGGCCACCCCGTCAATGGATAGCAAACAGAAGACCATGCAACCTTAGCACAGAATGGGACAGAGAAGTACCCTTCCAAAGAAATGAGGCCAAAATACTTCAATCCGTCTAACTGTAGCTGCCGGCAAAGAAACATAGAGGACCAATAAACCTGTATGGGAAAAGTACCGACTTTATCAACTGTAGTCGGCCTGCATAGGTCAAAGATGTCGACGTCCATGCCTAATCCGAGAGAGGATTCGCTCCAACAGAGGCCTACAATCAGAGTGGCGAAGGGGGTAGAGATTAGAGGAACCCCTAGATATCTTACCGGTAACTGGCCCAACTGGAAACCCATGATAGAATGTAACCCAATCTGCTCCTCATCTGTAACTCCAGAAAGAAACAATGGCTCTTCTTTGCATTAGTCACTAATCCAGAAACTTAGCAAAATAATCTAAGGCCGATTTGATCAAGCTAACGAGGAAGCATCTACTCTACAAAACACCATCAAATATCTGCAAAACACAATGAGTAATAGCTGCCTGCCTACATCTCCAATGATACTAAAACCAGGGCTGTGAGAGGTTTCTCGAAAAATACCAGCTAACCCCTCCATAGCCAACACAAAAGGTAAGGGAAAGAGGGTCCCCCTGCCGCACACTCGGGAGGACCTAAAAAATCCGTGAAGCTCTCCGTTCAGGGCAAAGAGAAATACGGTGTAGAGATACATGTCATGATCCACCTCACCATACGCAGGAAAACCCACAGTACGCAGTCCCAAAGGATGAACTCCCAACTCACAGTATCAAAAGCTTTCCAAATATCAACTTTAAGGGCACATCGAGGTGAAGACCCCCAGATGATAATTCTGCAAAAGCTCTGAGTCAGCAGATATTATTAGAAATCCTTCGACCCAGGACAAAAAGGACTGGGAAACCCTAATAATATCGGAAGCACAACTTTAAACCGATTCACAATCACCTTAGCAATGCACTTGGAAGTACATTATAACAAGATACGGCCTAAAGTCTGTCATACGACTGGGCTCCCCACCTTAGGAACCAAAGCAATCCTGTGGCATTAACACATCTTGGCATTTCATTAGTAGCAAAAAAATGTCTCACTGCATCCTGAAATCTGTACCATAATATCCCATGCCCGCTAAAAACAAGATGTGAATCCATCCGGGCCAGGGGATATCATCCGGGATAGAGAATAAGCAATCCTAATCTCATCATCAGTGATAGGAGCAGTCAATGGGAGAAATCATATCAGGAGAAATACGGCCAGAAAAACTGGAAGCTCTGCAATCTGAGGTTGACTAGGGGCAGTAAGAAGATCCTGAAAAAAACCCACCACCAAACGCCCAAACCCTGACTGTCAGTAATAGTACCATTCCCATCGTCAAACTGTGGATGCGGTTCCGAACCTACCTATGGATCAATGACTTATGAAAGAACTTAGTATTCTGATCCTAAGTGCAACCACTGACACGGACCGCTGCTTAAAGAAAGCCTCCTCATCTCGACAAAGACTGAAATACTGGTTGGCAAGGTTCCTCTCCTCAGAGATACACTCGTAGAAAAGGAGTCCCGATCCAAATTTTCCTAGACTGCTGCCCACCGAGCCCGAGCCGAGCCCGAGCCGAGCCTCAATTACCCTGCCGGAGATATGATGGAAACCCTAATATGTAAAGCTTTTAGCTTCCATTTCACTAACCCCAATTTCTGTGTAAGACGGAACATAGGATTACCTACAATAGGCTCGTCCCAAACTGCCTGAACAATATCCCTAAAATTTGCATGATCAGCCCAAAATTTAGAAATTTAAAAGGGGATGGTACCTTGCCACGGCGGGGACCAAACCGGACGATAATAGAGTATGATCTGATACATCTCGAGGTCGAAACTTGAAACTGTGCTTGGTCGATCAAGGAACCAAGAAAGTGATGCAAAGACCCAATCGAGCTTCCGTAAAAAACCCATCGCCCTGTTGACCGTTAGCCAAGTATAACGAAGCCAGTAAAAGGAACCCCATCAACTCACATCATGGATCATTGGCCAAGTCATCCATATAACCAACCACTCAGGATCACTACCCACTTTGTCAGAGGCTCCCAAGATGGCATTAAAATCACCAACACAAGCCATGGGAGCCCCTCTGAATCAAACACTGCGACTGATCCCTAAGGAAATCCCACGATTGCGGCGATTCCAGGGTCATAGAACCATACACAAAAGTAATCCCAAAGGAACCCCTCAGAAAACATGAGTAACCTGCAAGTAATCTCCTGAAGAGAGCAATGAAGACTAGCACAGAGTAAAGAGAAGAGTCCCAACATACCAGAACACGGCAAGCAATAGAATCTATCGCATTCGATAAAAAACTGCCACGAAGGACAAACAGACGAGACCCATGACTGTAAATGAGACTGCTCAACCTTAGTCCCAACAAACCAATCAAACCCAAAGAAGAGTCAGAAATCCAATTCCGCACAGCGGGTTGTTTCGAGAAGCCGTTAAGGCCCTCAATTTCAACTCCTATCATTGGAATTGGGATAGAAACAAGCTAAGAAATCACTGAGCCAAAGCCCCGGTTTCCCCGACCTATCCCCTTTCCTAGGGGTGGTAAGGAAACTGTCCACATAAGGTGGATCTGGTGTCTGGAGATCGTCACTATGCAAAACAAGCGAGGCAACCTGTTGGAAGAGGTAGATTGCCTACTCCAGAACTCATAAAGGATGGGTGTTTTTTGTGCAATTTGTAAATCCCATAATACGGTTCTGCTCATCTCATAGGAAAAGGGGAATCAGTTCCGACCCCGATTAAGAGCCAAAAAATTCACCTTGCTAGCAGAAAGTCTGCTGATACAGGACCAAAGCCAAAGAAACATTCCCAACTCTAACTGTACTCGGAACGGAAACTGTAGATGGCACTAAAACATCCCTCTCCATCCCCGGTCTCTCTCCCTAATGGGATCAATAGTGGCTGGCTGATTCAAAGGCTCACAGTTCTCGGATTGCACTGTTTCCTTGGTGCCTTCTGGAAACTAGTAACTATCTTATTCTTACCTGAGCTATGGCTGCAGTAGGTACCTGGCTGGTGACAAACAGACCAAAAACACAGCATTTAGGGCACCTCTTAGGGGGTCCAATCATATTCCACTGTAATCTGAATAGGCTCTGCAGATAACCGGCACTGAAATTCAATATGACGTCTCAGAGGCTTTGTAGCTCTAGCTAACACATACCCGAGCAATCCAAATGGGTCGCCTGATGTTGTCTTATCACTGACAACGGTCGACCTAACATAGAGGAAACCATGCAGAGTCCTTTGTGGGACCACAAAGGATAAGGCAAACAGCAAACGAGCCCATACCGGAACTCTAGAGATGCGGCTTTATCAAAAGTAAACTGAGCATGCCATTGTTGCAGATATACACTTACCTCCAACATCCATGACCCTCTCTCAAGGATTGAATGCACCGCATCCTCATCCCTAAATCTGAAAATGTAGAAGCCAGTACCTGTGGCCAATACATTTCCAACCCGTAGCTTCCCATGCACGGAAAGCAATTGAGCGGATAGCAGAAATGGCATAGAATACCCCGGGAAATAACCCACAATACAGCGAAGCCATTCAACATCATTGTCATCAAACATCATCCGGTATATGTAAGATGTCATCCTTAAATCAAGGTCCATAGCTTCAAGGGTGAAATGGGACCCGACCTCTGTCACTCTAACTTGTCCGCCCAAGGGAGGACACTTTGATGTGCTCTTTCCCATACTTTCCTGCTCTTTTGGCTTAGGGACTGGCTTTTTTCATGGGGCTCAGAAGATGCCCAATTGAGCTTGAAGACCTTTTTAGACTTCGGCATTTTTAAGCCATTAAACGATTGCAAAGACAAACCTGCAGTATCATTAGAATCAAAGTCAAGAAAACCAAAGGAAGAGTTTTTGTGATGAAAAACCTTGGCTCCTTGAATCGCCACATTTGAGAAAACGGATAACAAGTACTTGTCATCCATCCATGGCTCCAAATCCCCAATCCATAAAGATTTTCTCGAATTCCCGGAAGGCTGGGAGCTGGTTGAGACAGTGTTTAATGTTTTGGCTTGGGTTGGGGGTGACACAGTGTTATTTGCGTGTGAGGGGTTTGGTTCGGACATTTTGTCGAACACTTGGTGGCAGGAAAAAAAGGTGTGATTTTGGTGAGTTTAAGAGTTTGTAAGAGCGGGGATTTGTGAATTAGTGGTTGGGGTGAAGAGGTTTTGGTGTTGGAAAGTGGAATATGGTCGGGAGGGCTAAAATGGAAGGTCTAAGCGCTGGGCGCGCTGGGCTGCTGGCCGCGAGCGCGCTGGGCAGCTGGCTGCGCGCGCGCGTGACTACAAGGCTTGCTGTAGACTTTTGTCGAACACCTTGCGTGCATGATCAAAACTCGATCAGAATGCAACCAAATTTTCCACGAATCTGCAAAATCAAAACCCAGCAAGAAACCAAGAAGAAAAAACTGTAGAAAATCACAAAAAAATCACACCAAAACAGGTCCACGGAATGGCATAAAAACCCAACGCAAACCACACATTCCCACGAAAAAACAGTGGGTTTTTCCGGCAACCAGAGGTCAACAAGGTGCAAAAAGATGTGGGGATTGTCGATCTTGCCCGGATGAGTCAGTATTGGCACTCCATAGCAATTCCCGATTGAAAAAACCCACTGCGAAGAAAATCTAGATGTGCAGTTTTCGTCAAATTCGATGGACAAATCCCGACAACCAGGACCTCCAAACTGGGCAGTGACGGAACGACTAGAAAGAAGGTTGAACAAGCTTTCCAAAGATGGTTGGATCGTCGGATTTCGATGCCGGACGCGCCGAGAATAAGCCGGCAAAGTACCGGCAGCGACCACGAGTTGAGAGAAAAAACACTTGAAAAAAATTCCCCCTAAACCCTCCAACTTTGCTTTGTGCTAATTCTCAGAAACTAGATCTTTGCAATGTGTTACATATTCCCCAAATTACCAAGAATGTAATCAGTGTGTCAATATTACTTCATGATAATTCCATTATTCTTGAATTCTTTGCTACTTCCTGCATTATTAAGGACCAGAGAACCAAAGCTATTCTACTTCAAGGACAACTTAGAGAGGGACTATACTGTTTTGCTTCATTAGGGCTTCAGACTTTAGAACCAAAGCTATTCTACTCAGTATTGAATAAAGTGTTTAATTGTGTTTCTATAAAATGGTTCTGTCTGTTCCCTCATTTTGCTCTGCTTGTAAGTTTGGTAAGCACTTTCAACAGCCTTTTCGTACTTCTATATATTAGAGAAGACACAGTCAAGAGAGAATCAGTCAAGAGAAGAAGTAGTCAATGATCTTTGTTTTAAATTTGTATTTGATCTTCTTTTGAATTTGTATTTGGTTTTTAAATCTCTATCTCTCATCTTTTACACTTGTATATAAACCTATGATGTTGAATGAAAATACAAGTAGCCAAATTCCTTCTTCCTGCTCATTCTTGCTTCTATTATATGGTATCAAAGCATTATTTCTCGCCGCTCAGTTCTGCCAATTTTTTTTTTTTTTTTTTTTTTTCATTTTCAGTTCAGCTTGTCATAACGCAAAAATTAGCACTTGTCCACAGGAACTTCAACCGACCCCACTTGTCCATAGCGAGCCTCATAACCCTTTAAAGCTCAATAATCTTTTCTCTCCTTTTTGACTACTTGATCCTCATAAAGTGCTTGTTTTTCTTATATTTTTTTTTCTCTTTGTTTGTTTTATGTTCTCATTCCTTGTTCAATGATCTTGGTTTTAGTTTCATTGTTTCTTCATCTCTATTTTTGTTCTTTCAAGGTTGTATATTATCATTGTCAACAACAAGCCTCATCAACCCTTAAAGCTCGTTATTATTTTTTATTGTTGTTGTGTTGTTGTTGCTACTATCACCTCTCCAGCCACTACCAAAATGGCCCAAACATAATGATCCCAACAACATGTTAAACCATCAATATCTTTGCCCAAGCACCACTCAAACCCACAGCACCAATACTACGTTCCATGGGCACCCTAATTTACACATTTTTTCATTGGATATGACTCCTTGGTTTATTGATGGATCGAAACCATGTCCACCCCTACTATCACTACAAATGACCACATACTGATGCGTGTTTACTACAACCTGCAATAGCAAGTATACTAATCGCACAAGTAATATAATGATGAGTGAGTATCGTTCCCACGAGATTGGTCGCTAAGCACTAAGTTTCCTAACGTTTCAAGTTGAAGCTATCGAATTCTTTTTGGATTTGAGGGAACAATTAAACTATAAGTGAAACAAAATTTACTAAATTAAAAATTAACTAGGAAAGCAAGATTTAAACGGGATAAAATCAATTCAAACAACGGGTAAGGTTTTGACTTCATTCGGACTTTATGGGTAAACCTTAAGAATTAAAACTAAATCATAGTCACATGCATTGATTGTCAATCAAACTCTCTAACGTGTCAAACATACCTTCTAGGCTATTTGTCCTACCTTCCCTATTACCTTCCGCACCCACAATTTGAAAGTTAATAATTCTAAGCTCAATAAGCACAAGAGCTTAATGATTTCATTGATTCTTGAATCTATCTCTAGCATCCAATACTACAATGGTGATTACCCAAGAAGCCTAACATGATTCATTTCTCAATCTCATCATGTTCATCACATAAAACCAGTAAATGCAGAATAAACACACAATCAAAGCAAAATCATATGAAAAGAAAATAATCAATAACTTAACCCATTAAAATCCGAACTACAATCAAAACCGTAACCCAAAATGGGTTAGTTCATAGCTAAATCAACAACACAAATGAAAGAAACGAATTTATTAAAGTTCAACACAATGAAAAAAATAGAAAAGATAAGAAATCTCCCCAATTGATGAATCTCCTGGTTCGAATTCAAATCTTTACCCTTCTCAATTTCCAAATTCCTCAAAACTGAAACTAAGAAAAATGTAAAAGTTGCTCTAACCCTATTCGAAGACCCCTTGCCAAAAAGGCTAAGTGTTTCTTTTATACCTTGCCCAAATTCCTCAGAAAAACATGCAAAAGTAAAACTGTGTGTTTTACAAAATTGAAAATTGCAGACGTCGCCGCGGTGAAGAAGAAATCTCGCCGTGGCGAAGAAGGAAATAGATATGGTGCATGACTGGCGCACTTCGCCAAGGCGAAGAACAAATCTTCGTCGCGGCGAAGCTTCTTGAAAAGTTCTGAAATTACAGAATTGCCACTCAACAAGCCTCATAGTGCTTTATCCTGCTTTAGAACTCTCCCAACTTCTGAGATTCGCCAACTTCTGAGTCCAGAATTTCCAATTTTGTCCTTATTTGCTCAAAATGTCGATTTTAACCTGAAACATGAAATGTAAAGAATTAAGCAACAGTTCAAGTCAAAATGAACTAGAAAGTACCTAAAATCTGACTAAAAAGTCTAATAAAAACGGTATAATCCATGGATTATCAAATACCCCCAAACTAAGGTGATGCTCGTCCTCGAGCATACAGTACAAAACTCACAGAAACAAAAACAATAAACAAACAAACAAAAACACGAAACACTCACACAACAAAACTGAAAAATTTAACAAAAACCAACAAGACTCAAACTCAACAAACGAATTGCCTAGTATTTACACAAGTCTCAAAAGTTGTTGAAAAATTATTATCAGGAAATGTTCAACACTCCAAGAAGTTATAAGCTATATCGACTGTCTTTCTCAATCGGTCTACAGAGTAGGTGATCCCCACTTCAATCCACATTCCAACTTCCCGGATTATTTTATGCAAAAATGTAAAGTTTATCAAATGGTGGTAGACTCCATAAGCCTAAATATCAAACTACTCTCCACTAATGAGGACTAGACAAAGATGAGAATCAAAAGGTCTTTAAAAGATTGTAACGTTAGGCTCAGGTAGTGGATTCCAAGAAAAGGATAGGAATAACAAAGTAAGAGAACTCAGTTTTCCTCATGCAAACACTCAAGTCAAATCGAACTCCACTTCTTTTCAACCATCAATCAATGTGTCCACTTATTTACAACCCTCAAACTCGTATCTTTTATTTTTTTTCTGAAACCAAAAATGCGCGGGTTTAAGGTTTACGTGGCGTTGTTAAACCAGAGGTCGCAAAGTGCTGCTAGATAGTTTTTAAGGCGGTTACTGGTTTCCAGCCGATATACCCTTAAACTCGGCAAAAGAAATTATTATTATTATTTTTTTTTAATGAAAGCAAATCGTTTGAATTGAGGTGAACTACCTCTTTTATTTATTTATTTTTTTCTGCCCTTCTCACAACCCCCAAACTATTCTTTTGGCTTATTCTTACAACTCTTTTTCCGTTCTTTGTGTTTACACTAAGGCCGAATTCTCCTAAGGGTACGACAAAGTGTTTATGGTAAAAGGATTAGACAATTTTCGGTTTTCCAAGAGAAAATAAAGCAAATCTGATTCATACGGCTCAAATGGGTGACTAGGGATAGTTTCATTCCTGGGTCGGCTAGAAAGGCTCAACATTCCAAAAAGAATGCCTAAATCATCTCCTCAACCATGTCTAATCCTAGAATTTCGCCTCAAGCACTTCTCTACTAGGTTCTAGAGTCCACCAACATTATCAAACTTCACCTAATCACATAAAATGAATCTAAGCATACCGAAATAAATGAAAATTGTGGCTAAACCACTCAACAAACCTCAATCAAAATCCAGTCAATAACATAAACTTGAAGCAATGCTTAACATTTCTCAACAATAAAATTGCAACAACCTTATTCTCATCATTGATTTATACAATTCATCATCGGCAAAAACAATCAAACTAAAGAAAAAATTAACTAAAGTTTTTATGTCCAATTTTTTTTTTCTCGTTTAAGGTGTACGTGGCGTCGTTATACCAAAGGTTGCCAAGTACTGCTAGGCAGTTTTTAAGGCGGGTTCTAGTTTCCAGCCGGTATATCCTTAAACTAGGCTTTATTTCTATTTCCTACCCCCAAACTAAATATGACATTGTCCCCAATGTTCCATTACGCATAAATTAGGAATAGAAAATCAAAAATAACAAAGGTACGAGAAAGCTCCCTGGTTAATCCATGAAGTGTCGCTCCACAATGCACACACGGTCTCAGACTTTTCATTACCCAGAATCTGTCAAAACAATTGAAACTATGGTGTCCCTTGTGTTAGCAAAAATTCACAAACTAACTTGAAAATATTACAACCTAATCTCGTCTTTATAACAACTACAAATTAAAAGAAAACAACTAAAACAACTACACAATCCAAAACCAAAAATATAAACTGGGTTTAATGTTTCAAATGAAAAACCAATTCAACTAAAACAAAAATAAAATAAAGAAAAACAAAAACAGGTGCTACGGTGCTCATTCTTCTCTTCCCTTGTCTTCCTCTTCTTCTTCTTCTTCCGCTTCTAATTCGAAGCCCATCCACTCATCTGAATCCCAGTCGGTCCATTGGTATGCTGAAGTGTCAACGTTGAGCTCTTTAAAGCTATTCTTCTGCATCTCATACATCATCTGGGTCTGCTCAACCAACCAATCCTGACGTTTTGCCATATGTTTCATCAAACCCATCATCTGCTGCATCATCTCTTTCTGTGTAGCTGTGCAGCTGGAGGATGTGGCAGGGCCTTGTGTGGTTCTCTGTCGTTTTGTCCTTGCTCTTGGTTGCTCAGCTGCTGGTCGTTCAAGATGTTTTTGATAATAATCTGAGCTGAGAGTTGGGGCAGCATGTAAACGTTGCTCATCAACAGAGACCTTGACTCCAGCTTGAATGCACAAAGCTGTAATGAGATGTGGGAAAGCGTAGCTTGCTCGCCCTGGTTTCGAGGCATGCTAAATACTGTTCCAGATAATATCACCCACATCAATACTCTTTCATGTGGCAATTGAATAAAGCAAAACTGCCTTCTCTTTAGTTACTATGCTATAGTGCATTTCCGGCATGATCTTCGCATTAACAAAATACTGCCACAGTCGAGCTATCGGTGTCAAATCAGTGCCCTTGAGGGTTTTCTTTTGTTTCTTCGACACTGCCTAAGTTGCCCCCAGTTTTGCAATGACCGGGAGAATGATATCATCCTCATAACTTGACATCCTAAACCTTGCGTACTCATCCTGGAAAATCATAGGCAGTTTAAAAAACTCATTGATCGCCTTTTCCAAAAACGGCACATCAACCCCTCTCACAAATACCGTACCCTCTGCAAAATCCAGGAGATTGGCATAAAACTCCCTCACTAGCGGCTCTACAGCCAGTTGTGCATGAGCACTCATAAACACTTCCCACTTTCTCCCTCGACTCCAGTCCAGGGCCTGACTTGTGGTTAACCCACGCTCAGGAACAAAACCCTTATCCTTTCTTTTGATAGCCCCTTCATATCTCTTCTGGGCCTCCTCACTCACGAAGCGGTCATCCACTTTTTTTCCTTTTCCCTTGCCCTTATATTGATGCTTGGCTTTGACCGGCATTTTCTCCAAAATTTAAGTTCAACTCAACCAACGATTCAAACCTCAACTCAACCAACGATTCAAACCTATGTGTTCTACACAATCAATTCAATCCTGCAAAAATAACAACACTTCCAAAAATTCGCACTTCAACCCCCAAACTTTGAATTTTTAAATTCAACCAAAACACTTTCAAAACTCAAAACCCACACTCCTCAAAGTCACACAACATCCAAACAATCCTTCCTCTAACAAAATCAAAACTCAAAATCACCCAAATTCCACAACTCAACCACAACAAATTTTTTCAGATCTACAATTTAAAACTTGAAATTGTGCGATAAAAAGCTTTGGGTACTTGAGAACTTACCAAAATGAAGGAGTATTCGCCCCCAATTGAACCAGAAACAACCCAAATTGAAAAGCCCCAAATTCTTGATCCAAAAATTTTCATGAAATTTTCGCGAAAATTGTTGTTGAAATGAGTTGTTTTGGTGTTAAGAAGGGTTAAAGAGCAAGAAATTTGGTTGGGAAAACACTGGGAAGGCAAAGGATTAAAGTTTGAAAATTTTTCTCTCAAGTAGATATGAAGAGTCGCGTGAAGAATGAAAAAGAAAAGTGAGTATTTATAGAAAACCACCTTTGCCGCGGCGAAGTTCATCTTTCAAAAACCCTAAAAAAAACTGAGGTTTCGCCGCGGCGAAAACCTCCAGAGGCTACACATTTTTATTCAGCTTACTTCGCCTCGGCGAAGCACAATCTTCGCCGCGGCGAAATGCCTTAGTCAAATTTAGTCCCACCTTCTTCGCCGATAGGGCTGTGTAAAAAAAACCGGTAACCGAACCGAACCGAACCGAACCCGAATTTTCGGGTACCCGAAAATTTGGGTCGGTTTCGGGTAGTTTTTATAAGATACCAGAATTTTCAGTTCGGGTATCGGTTATTTAATTTTAGAAAACCGGGTACCCGGTACTCGGTTTTTATTTAAAAAAAAAAAGAGACGTCAGACTAAAGTCTAAAACCCAAAAAAAATCCCCAAATCTGAAAATTTCAGATGCCCTAAAACTAAAACCCATCAGGCCGTCACTCTCCAGTCTCCACTGCGTAAACTTCCAGTCTCACTATCTCAATCTTCCACTCTTCGTCAGTTCGTCTCTTCACTCTCTTCCAATACTCAAGTCCTGTAGGACACAGTTTAAAAAAACATAAAACCCAAATTTCCCAATATGCAGAAGAACGCAGTTTTGCTTCCCACCAGACTACCATATAGCCGTTTCTTTCACTAATCTGGTCACCGACTGTCGCTGCCACTAGCAGAGTCTCCTACTTGAAGCTGTTGTCGACCTACAAGTTTCTAACCAGGTAAAATTCTACATTTTTTTCTCTTTATTTTTCATTTCTTTAATATTTTTTCGCTTTTAATTCCATTCATTCAATAATCATCTAGCTACATTTCTTGTCAGGATCTATCACCGACTACCACCAGTAGCCACCACCAAGCCGACCTGCAACTAATAAGTAAGAAATCTCTTTTTTGGGTCTTATGTTCTAGCTGCCATTTATTGTATTTGTTTTATCTTCCAATACTCAAGTCCTGCAGGACCTGCACACAGCCGCACACAATACTCAATACTCGCACAGCCGCACTCAATACTCATCTCTCTCACTCTCAAATTCTCCAAGGTAAATATTTGCTGGATTTGTGGTAGAGTTAGAATTTTTGTATACTCTGAAAACTACAAATTACAAGAAAAATGAAACAACGAAAACAATACAACAATCCAAAACAAAAATATAAACTGAGTTTAATGTTTGAAATGAAAAACAAAATCAACTAAAACAAATGAAAATAAAGACAACAACACTGGTGTTCCGGTGCTCATTCTTTGCCGCCCTCGTCTTCCTCTTCTTCCTCTTCTGATTCAGAGCCCATCCACTCATCTGAATCCCAGTCGGCCCATTGGAATCCTGAAGTGTCAACGTTGAACTTGTTAAAGCTACTCTTCTGCATCTCATACATCATGTGGGTCTACTCAACCAACCAATCCTGACGATTTGCCATCCGTTTCATCATACCCATCATCTGCTGCATCATCTCTTTCTGTGTAGCTATGGAGTTGGAGGATGTGACAGGGCCTTGTGTGGTTCTCTGCCATTTTGTTCCTACCCTTGGTTGCTCAGGTTCTGGACGTTCAAGATGCTTCTGAAAACAATCTGAATCGAGGATAGGGGCAGCATGAATACGTTGCTCATCATCTTCTACCTTGGCTCCAGCTTTAATGCACAAGGCTATGAAGAGATGTGGGAAAGAATAACTTGATTGCCCTGGTTTGGCGGCATGTTGAATGTTGTTAAAGATAATTCTTCCCACATCGATACTCTTTCCTGTGGTAATGGAATAAAGCAGTAATGCTTTTTCGTAAGTTACTGTGCTATAGTGTGTTTTTGGCATCAACTTCGTACTAACAAAATATTGCCACACTTGAGCAATTGGTGTCAAAGAAGTTCCCTTAATGGTCTTCTTTTGTTTCTTCGACACTGACCAAGTTGCATCTGGTTTTGCAATGATCGGAGGAATGATACTGTCCTCAAACTATGTCCCCCTAAACCTTTCGTACTCATCCTGATCAAATCCAGGCAGGTTGTAAAACTTATTGATCTCATCTGCTGTAAACGGCACATCAACCCCTCTCACAAATGCAAAACCCTCATCACAATTTGGGAGATTGGCATAAAACTCCCTTACTAGCGGCTCTACAGTCGGTTGTGCAAGAGCATTCATGAACAGTTCCCATCGTCTCCCTCGACTCCAATCCAATGCCTAAGTCACGGTCAATCCGCGCTCAGGAATAAAGCCCTTATCTCTTCTTTGGATAGCCCCTTGATATTGTTTATGGGCCTCTTCATTCACAAAGTGGCTGTCCACTTTCTTTCCTTTCCCTTTTCCTTTATATGGAACCTTAACCTTGGGTGCCATTTTCTACAAATCAATTCATAGCGTAACCCAAAAATTCAAGCCTAGGTTCTCCACAACAACCAATTCAAACCTGAAAAAGAAAATGAACAACACTTCCAAAAATCTACAATCAAACCCCCAAACTTCAGTTTCTCCGAATTCAACAACACACTCCAAAACTCAACACCCACACTCCTCAAAATCACAACATGCACAATAAACCCTTCTTCAACAAAATCCAACTCACAATAATCGCAACTCAACCAAAAATAAATTTCTCAGATCTATAACTTAAAACTTGAAATTTTGCGAAAATGAGTTTAGGGAACTTGAGATCTTACCAATATGAAGGATTAGTCACCACCAATTTACTCAAAATCAGCCCAGATTGGAAAGCCCCAAATTTCTTGAACTTGAAATTTTCGTGAAATTTTCGTAAAATTTGTTGTGGAAATGAGTTGTTTTAGTGTTTAGGAGGGTTAAGGAGTGAAAACTTTGGTTAGGAAAGCACTTGGGAGGCAAAAGATTGAGATTGGAAAATTTTTCTCTCAAAAATATTTGAAAAAACGCGTGAAAAATGAAAAGCCAAAGCGAGTTCATATAGAAAACAGTCTTCGCCGCGGCGAAGTTCCTCGTTTATGAACCCTAATTGGAAGCCCAGGTTTCACCACGGCGAAGAACAAACTTCGCCGCGATGAAGTTCTTCGTTCATGAACATAAAATTGAAACCCAGGTTTCACTGCGGTGAAGCAAAATACTTTGCCGGGGCGAAAAAATAAAGTGGCTAATCGCCGCGGCGAGAAAAAATCTTTGCCGCGGCAAAATTTCCTTAGAAAAATTTCGTCCAACCTTCTTCACCGCGGCGAAGACAAATTCTTCACAGGGGCAATAAAATACAGTAGGTATCACAAATTTTCAGGTGGCTTCACCCCGGCGAAGAAAAATCTTCACCACTGCGAAGTCTGGGACTTTTCAAAATTTATTTTTACTCAATGTGCTTCGCCGCGGTGAAGAATAATTCTTCGCCCCGGCAAAGTCTGGAGTATTTTCCTTCCGTGCATTGGCTAAAAACTTCACCTAAAATACCCAAAAACACACAAATTAAAAAGAATAAAAAACATTCAACACACTGAAATAAAAATAGAAGAACAAAAATTTAAAACACTTGGGTTGCCTCCCAAGAAGCGCTTGTTTATAGTCGGTAAGCTCGACTCTCTCAATTTTTCACGTCGGAATGTCAAGCCGTATTGCGATGAATTTGCAACTCATCACCCCATCAATGTATGGCTTCAATCTTTGTCCGTTNTTTTTGGAGGTACCCGAATTTTCGGGTACCCAGTTTTTGGCCAAAATCGGAGTGGGTACCCGGTTTTGCACAGCCCTATTCGTCGGGGCGAAAACTTCCTGGAGCTGACATTTTCTTTTCGGTTTCTTTGCCGCGGCGAAGAAAACTTCTTCACCCCGGCGAAGTCTGGGACTTCAAAATTCATTGTCCTACAAAATGCTTCGCCGCGGCGAAGTCTGGAGCATTTTCTGTCCTTTTCTTTGTTGAAAACTTTACCTGAAACACCCAAAAACATACCAATCAAAAATCATTCAAACTCACAAAGAATTCAAACAAATTCACACACAACAAAATGAAAAACAAATAATAATAATAAAAAAAAAGAACAATTGGGTTGCCTCCCAAGAAGCGCTTGTTTATAGTCGGTAAGTTCGACTCTCTCAATTTTTCAAGTTGGAATGTCAAGCCGTATTGGGATGGATTTGCAACTCATCACCCCATCAATGTATGGCTTCAATCTCTATCCATTGACTGTAAAAGTGCCATTTTCTTCATGTGTAACTTCCACTACTCCGGATGAGTGAATCCTTGTAATAGTGAATGGTCCAGACCATCTAGACTTAAGTTTTCCGGGGAATAGCCTAAGTCTAGAGTTGAACAACAGCACTTTTTGCCCCACTTCAAAATCCTTCTTCCTGATATGCTTGTCATGCCACCTTTTTGTCTTCTCCTTGCAAATTCGAGCATTTTCATATGCTTCGAGACGGAACTCGTCGAGTTCATTCAAAGTTAACATCCTTTCCTCCCCAGCAACTCTTAAATCCATATTTAGCTGCTTGACTGCCCAGTATGCTTTATGCTCGAGTTCCACCGGTAAGTGACATGCTTTCCCATAAACCATTCTAAATGGGGACATACCAATCGGATTCTTGAATGCAGTTTGGTAGGCCCACAATGCATCATCCAATTTCCGTGACCAATCATTCCTAGACGCATTAACTGTCTTTTCTAAAATGCCTTTAAGCTCTCTATTAGACAGTTCCATTTGCCCGCTCGTTTGTGGATGGTAAGGCGTTGCAACTCTATGTGTCACTCCATACTTACCCAACAGTGCATCCAATTGCCTATTGCAAAAGTGGGAACCTCCATCACTAATAATTGCCCGTGGTACACCAAACCTTGAGAAAATATGCTTTCTCACAAACGTAATCACAACCCTAGCATCATTAGTCGGCAATGCAACTGCTTCCACCCACTTCGACATGTAATCCACCGCTACTAAGATATATGTATTCCCAAAAGAGTTTGGTAAGGGACCCATAAAATCAATCCCCCACACATCAAAAAGCTCAACCACCAGGATGTTATTCAACGGCATCTCATCTCTTTTTTAAATATTACCACCGTTGACACTGGTCACACTCTGAATCATCCAGAAAGAATCCTTAAAGAGGGTTGGCTAATAAAACCTCGATTGTAAAACCTTGGCTGCTATCCTAGTTCCTCCAAAATGGCCACCTACTTCCCTCTCGTGACAATGTCGTAAAATGCTTTTCATCTCCTCCTCCGGGACACATCTCCGTATCACTTGGTCCGCATAGTGTCTGTATAGAAATGGTTCTTCCCGAAATTAGTATTTCAAATCTTCGAAAAATTTTCTCTTTTGTTGGAACGTCATACCACTTGGGAGCACCCTTGATGACAAATAATTTGCAAAATCTGCATACCATGGTGCTTCATCCACTCTCATCAACTTCTCATCCGGAAAAGTTTCTCTAATGGGGATTTCCTCCACATTTCCTTGAAGTGGTCTCTTAATTCTCGATAAGTGATCTGCCACCACATTTTATGACCCCTTCTTATCACGAATTTCCAACTCAAATTCCTGAAGCAATAGGATCCATCTTATTAGCCGAGGTTTCACTTCTTGCTTTGCCAATAGGTGCCTTAGTGTTGAATGGTCTGTGTAGACGATCACCTTTGCACCTAACAAATACGAACGAAACTTGTCAAAAGCAAAAACTACAGGCAACAATTCTTTTTCAGTGGTGGTGTAATTCAATTGTGCATCAGTGAGTGTTTTGCCAGCATATTGAATTACATGCAACATTTTGATCTTCCGTTGTCCTAAAACTACCCCTAAAGCAAAATCACTAGTATCACACATTAATTCAAATGGCAGTCCCCAATCAGGAACTGCAATAATAGGTGCAGAAACTAATAATTTTTTCAGAGTTAGAAAAGCATGCATGCATTCATCATTAAAGTCAAAAACAACATCTTTATTCAACAAATTGCACAAGGGTTTAGAAATCTTAGAAAAATCCTTGATGAAGCGTCTGTAAAACCCCGCATGCCCTAAGAAACTTCGGGCCGCTTTGACATTTGATGGTGGTGGCAGCTTCTCTATCACTTCAATCTTTGCTCGATCAACTTCTATTCCGTCCTTTGAAATCCTATGACCGAGCACTATTCCCTCCTGGACCATGAAATGACACTTCTCCCAATTGAGCACCAGGTTCATCTCCTTACATCACTGCAAAACAAGAGAAATATTAGTTAGACAACTATCAAAAGATGAACCAAAAACTGAGAAGTCATCCATGAAGACTTCTATGAACCATTCCACCATGTCTCCAAAGATCGACATCATGCATCTCTAGAATGTTGCTGGTGCATGACATAACCCAAAAGGCATCCTTCGGTAAGCAAAGGTGCCATAGGGACAGGTAAAGGTCGTTTTCTCTCGATCCTCAGGAGTGATGGCAATTTGGTTGTATCCTAAATACCCATCCAGGAAATAGTAATAGGCATGTCCTGCCAACCTCTCCAACATCTGATCAATGAAAGGTAGTGGAAAATGATCTTTCCTTGTCACCTCATTCAATTTGCGGTAATCAATGCATACTCTCTAGCCTGTCACCGTCCTAGTTGGTATCAATTCATTACTCTCATTCCTTACTACCATGATACCTCCCTTCTTCGGGACCACTTGTACTGGGCTCACCCATGGACTGTCGGAAATAGGGTAGATAATCCCCGAGTCTAAGAGTTTCACCACCTCCTTGCTCACCACTTCCTTCATTGAAGGATTCAATCTTCGTTGTGGTTGCACCCTAGGCTTAATATCATCCTCCATGAGTATCTTATGCATGCAAAATGATGGCAAGATGCCTCTAATGTCTGAAATCATCCATCCAATTGCTAGTCTATGTTCCCTCAACACCCTAATCAACCGCTCTTCCTCCAATTTACTCAATCCTGAACTAATGATCAATGGGAAGGTTTCTGAGTCCCCAAGATATACATATTTGAGGTGGGAAGGTAAAGGTTTTAACTCAAGCTTTGGATGTTCTTCATTTTTTTCCTTTTCCTTCTCTTTTTCGAAATCAAACTCCTCAAATTCTAAATCCTAACTCTCATCAATCGGTTGAAGTGCTTCTAACAACCTAGCACATTCATTACTCGCTGAATCATCTACCTCTACTGTTTTGGATTTGGCTATACATGCTTCTAGAGGTAATTGTGGGGTGTTTTCTTCAATGGATTCCACTACCAATTTGTCCACCACATCGACACTAAAACACGAATCCGTTTCGGATGGGAACTTCATCGCCTCAAAGACATTGAAAGTTACTGTTTCATCTTGAACTCTCAACAGTAACTTTCCTTCCTGCACATCTATTAGTGCTCTTCCCGTGGCCAAGAATGGTCAGCCCAAAATGAGAGGAATTTCCTTATCCTCTTCCATATCCAGAACCACAAAATCAGCTGGAAAAATTATCTTGTCCACTTTCACTAACACATCCTCCACTATCTCCCTCGGGTGTTTTATGGACCTATCCGCTAGTTGCAACGACATGGTCGTTGGCTTCACTTCACCAATTCCCAATCTCCTGAAAACAAAAAAGGGCATTAAATTAATACTAGCACCTAAATCACATAAAACTCGATCAAACATAATATCTCCTATGATACAAGGAATAGTAAAACTCCCTGGATCTTTGAGCTTCGGGGGTAACTTCTTCTGGAGAATGGCACTGCACTCCTCCGTAAGCATTACCGTTTCCTTATCTTCTAACTTCCTTTTGTTCGAGAGGATTTCCTTTAGGAACTTCGCGTAGCTTGCCATCTATTGCAATGCATCTGCAAAAGGAATGTTAATATGCAATTTTTTAAAAATTTCAATAAACTTTAAAAACTGCTTATCCTGATTTTTCTTCTTCAGTCTTTGAGGAAAAGGCACGGGTGGAGTGTGATGTGCCAATTCTGGTGGTATCTCGGGGAATGGCAATTTCTCCTTCTTCTGTTGCCTTTCATCCTTCTTCTTGTTCTCTTCCTCCAAATCGCTTGGTTTCTCATCCACTACAATCTCTTCATCAACTTCCTCTTCAGATTCTTCCTTTTCAGTTTCTTTCTTTCCAGCTAGTTCAACCTCTTCCAAAACTGTCCCACTCCTCAAAATAATGGCATTTGCTTGCTCACGTGGGTTAGTGACTGTATTGCTTGGTAGAGACCCCTGTGGTCTATCATTTAGCTTCTCGGCCAATTGGCCCATCTGTACCTCAAGATTCCGAATGGACGCCCCTTGATTTCTAAAATTTGTCCTCGTCTCATTCATAAAACCCGTGGTCTACTAATGAATTTTTCAAACATGTCCTCCAACATTGTCACTCTTGGATCTCCCGGTAGATTATTCACCCCTTGTTGGTTGTTTGGAACTGTCCTCTGGTTCCATTGATTATTTTGCTGGTTCTGATTTCCCCAAGCCAGATTTGGATGATTTCTCCATCCCGGGTTGTATGTGTTGGAGTACGGGTTGTTTGGTTGCCTCTGATTTCCTGCCAAGTAGTTCACTTGCTCCATTGATAAAGATGACGAAGCAAATGTGTTCCCCACTTGACATGCGCTGCTCACATGGTTTCCTACACAAAAATCACAAGTTAGTTGAGGTACTTGTACAAAGTTTACCTGCATACTTCCTAACTATTTCTGAAGTACCATGAGTTGGGCTAAGATGGCTGTGAAGGCATCAACTTCATGAAGACTCAAAGATTTACTTGGTGTTGCTCTCTCATTTGGTCTTTGATAGTTGTTGCTTGCCAAAACCTCAAGCAACTCATAAGCCTCCTCTGGTGTCTTATTCTGCAAGGCTCCTCTTGAAGCTGCATCAACCATGGTTTGCACATTACCCATCAGTCCATTGTAGAATGTTTGGACTTGAAGCCAAACTGGCAACCCATGGTGTGGACATTTCCTCATTAACTCCTTGTACCTCTCCCAAGGCTCATACAATGACTCGGACTCATCTTGTAGAAATGATGTGATATCATTTCTGAGTTTTGCCGATTTAGCTGGAGGGAAGAACTTGGTAAGGAATTTCTGTGCTAGATCATTCTAAGCTGTGATAGTTCCTGGTGGTAGTGCCATTAACCACCCCTTTGCTTTATCCCCTAATGAGAATGGGAATAACCTCAGTCTAATGGCGTCATCCGATACTTTGTTTGACTTGAGGTGTCACAAATTTCCAAGAAATTTGCAATAGGCTGATTTAGATCTTCCTTCAAATCTCCATTAAACCTTATCGACTGTTGGATCATCTAAATGATTGCCGGCTTAATCTCAAAGTTGTTGGCTTGCACCGTAGGCCTAGTAATACTCGACCCACTGCCATTAACCATGGGAACTGAGAATTCCCTTAGTGTCCTGTTTTCTGGTTCTGCCATTTCAACAACTATCTCTTCTGTTTCAACCACAAAATTCTCTCTTTCTCTTTCTCTTCTGTCTCTGTTAAGTCATCTAGTGGTTCTCTCAATCTCAAGATCAATAGGAACCACTGGCTGATGTCTCGCTCTTCTCATAAACTGCAAAAAATCAACAAAGGAAAGTGAGATCACAAACCAACTAAAAATTTAAAACAAAAATTAAAACTTCAATCTAGCTAACTATAGAAAAACTCAATGTTAACTGAAAACTCAATCCCTGGCAATGGCGCCAAAAACTTGATGCGTGTTTACTACAACATGCAATATGTAGCAAGTATACTAATCGCACAAGTAATATAATGATGAGTGAGTATCGTTCCCACGAGGATTGGTCGCTAAGCACTAAGTTTCCTAACGTTCTCAGGTTGAAGCTATCGAATTCTTTTTGGATTTGAGGGAACAATTAAAACTATAATTAAAACAAAATTTACTAAATTAAAAATTAACTAGGAAAGCAAGATTTAAACGGGATAAAATCAATTCAAACAAATGGGTAGGGTTTTGACTTCATTCAAACTTTATGGGTTAAACCTTAAGAATTAAAGTAAAATCATAGTCACATGCATTGATTGTAAATCGAACTCTCTAACATGTCAAACATATCTTCTCAGGCTATGTTGTCCTACTCTTCCTTATTAACCTTCTGCACCCAACAATTTGAAAGTTAATAATTCTAAGCTCATTAAGCACAAGAGTCCTTTAATGATATCATTGATTCTTGAATCTATCTCTAGCATCCAATACTACAATGGTGATTACCCAAGAAGCCTAACATGATTCATTTCTCAATCTCATCATGTTCATCATATAAAACCAGTAAATGCAGAATAAACACACAATCAAAGCAAAATCATGTGAAAAGAAAATAATCAATAACTTAACCCATTAAAATCCGAACTATAATCAAAACCCTAACCCAAAATGGGTTAGTTCATAGCTAAATCAACAACACAAATGAAATAAACGAATTTATTAAAGTTCAACATAATGAAAAAAATAGAAAAGATAAGAAATCTCCCCAATTGATGAATCCCCTAGTTCGAATTCAAATATTTACCTTTCTCAATCTCCAAATTCCTCAAAACTGAAACTAAGAAAAATGTAAAAGCTGCTCTAACCCTATTCGAAGACCCCTTGCCAAAAAGGCCAAGTGTTTCTTTTATACCTCGCCCAAATTCCTCAGAAAAACACGCAAAAGTAAAACTGTGCATTTTACAAAACTGAAAATTGTAGATGTCGCCGTGGCGAAGAAGGAAACATATATGGTGTGTGACTGGTGCACTTCGCCGCGGTGAAGAACAAATATTCGCCGCGGCTAAGCTTCTCGAAAAGTTCTAAAATTACAGAATTTCCACTCTGCTCACATCTTTGCTTGATTCTTCGATCCTTGGTGCTCTCCTTTGGGAACAAGCCTCATAGTGCTTTATCCTGCTTCAGAACTCTCCCAACTTCTGAGATCCGCCAACTTCTGAGTCCAGAATTTCCAATTTTGTCCTTATTTGCTCAAAATGTATATTTTAACTTAAAACATGAAATGTAAAGAATTAAGCAACAATTCAAGTCAAAATGAACTAGAAAGTACCTTAAATCCGACTAAAAAGTCTAATAAAAACGGTATAATCCATGGATTATCATGTACCGAACCTAGCTCATACAATATGGATTTGACAAGGTCAATTGATTCTCAATGCTCTTGTTGGATCTCTTTCTCCCACTATTATCTCGTTTATTGGTCGCGCCAAAACCTCCAAAGAAGCCTGGATAATCCTTACTAACACCTATGCAAAACCATCACGAGGACGCATCAAACAGGTAAAGATCCATCTCAAGAAACTCTCTAAAGGTTCACAAAGTATCATTGACTTTCTTCAAATTGTGAAATCACGGGCTGATAAGCTTGCAATTCTTGGAGCACCACTTGATGAGGATGATCTCACAGAGAAGATCGTTGATGGCCTTGGTGATGATTACAAAGAACTTGTGCGTGCTGTTCAAGCTCAAGACACCTCGATCACCTTTGATGAACTACATGAAAAACTCTTAAATTTTGAAGTGTCTCTCTAAGAAACAAAGTCAGAACCATTGCACTTCCCAGCCTTAGCAAATCCTGCAAGTCGCAACAACATGGGTTGGTGTCCTCCAACCAACTCAGGCACCAAAAACTTCAATTGCGTCCACCACAGAATCCTGGAAAGTAGTACGGGCTGGCGCCCATCGCCTTCAAACAACGACCGCTCCCTTGCGTCTCCTACGCCGAGCCAAACTCCTCATGAAGTGATCAACCTCCTTTACGCCCTTATCTTGGCTATTGTTGTAACGCCCACATCGAGGTACGTAGCTTTACTTATGCCCTTATACCCTTAGTTGAATTTTGTTAGAGTTATCTTGAACAAATGTGAAGAAAATGCCTTAAAATTTCATTAGGGGTAAAATAGTATTTTCACTCATAATTAGTTGAAAATGTGGGGAATGAAAAGAGATGGAATTTCATGGAGAATGCAATAAAAATGAGGGCATTATGGTAATTGAATAAGGGACATAGATGGAATTTCATAGAAAGTGCAAGGATAAAATGGGAATCTAATATATATTATTTTATGATATTAAGAGTTGAAGAAGAGAAACCCTAGCCACTCTACCCTCCATTCAAGCCATTCTCAACCCAAATTCTCTCAAATTTCTTCATTAAATTTCCAAGGAAATTCATAGGATTTTGGCTAACTTTTGATAGATTTTCAATCCTAAGCATCCAAAGGTAAGATTCTTGCACCAAGAAGTGAGATTAAATTTTAAAGTTTTGAATTCTTATGGTTGTATATGCTTAGGGTTTGAGAAGGAGGGAATTCTATCAAAGAGAGAGTATAGTGTTGGAATTGCTCAAATTCAAGGTAAGTAAACCTAATTTGAACCTTAATTTGAGCAACACTTTTGTTGAATGATTTTTTTTGCATGTTTGTGTGATGGTATGAGAGAATTATGGGCTGTTTTTGATGTTTATTGATGTATAAATTCTAGACATGAGAAGTAGTGTATGGTTATGTGATGATTGGTGAAGTTGTGGAAGATTTTGTGTTGAGATTTTTGAAGTGTAGAGAAGTGAGAAATTCGGCCAGGTTTGATATTTAATTTAGTGAGTTTTTGGCTCACAATTTGGTTGAATTAGAGAGTTGTCGAAGTGTAGCGTATGGTTATGCATATGAATTGTTTGATGAAAATCCTGGCCAACATGGTAGTAGTGTATGGTTATGCATATGAATTGTTTGATGAAAATCCTAAGAGAAAACATGTTACCATGGTTGCCCTGTCAAATCCGTGACCTTCTGAGTGATTTCTGAGTATCTTACCCATCGAACTAGGTTGAGACCTAAACATAAAAATTGTAGCCCTTTAAAATGAGACCAAGATCATAGCAATCTGATGTGTATAGCTCAAGATATGCCTTCTTGAATATGATCTTCGTAGAATGACTACCTCAAAAGTACCATCAATTTATTAGTTATCTAATAATCTATGATTGATTTCAAGTATGGGAATGTTGTTGGTAGAGAATACTAGTTCCATAATGATATCTTTATATGCCATAATGCATTCTGACATTCTGACATTTGCATTTAGAAAGAATAGCAAAGAATGAGCATATTTGCATGCACATACACATATATGAGAACAATAAAGAACAAAGAGAAAGAGAGTTTGGATGAATTGTAGAGAAGTAGTGTTTGTGTACTTGATGTTTGATGAGAGTTTGGATGAAGTATGGAAGAATTGGAGTAGAATTTATGGAGTGTGAATCCTGGACAGGTTTGACGTTAATCTTGGTGTGTTTTATTCCAAATTTTGGTGGCTTAGAAGAGAGTAGAAATGTAGCCAAATTAGAGTTTACGTGTGCATATAAATTGTTTGATGAAATGTCAAAGAGAAGTGCATACATGATTATGATTATTTGATATCTTGAGATGAGTTGGTAGATGGTAGAGAATGACATATTCACATTCCATATTGCATTATTGCATCCAAACATGTGAATTTAGAAAGAATAATAAGCATGAGCCCATATACATGCATACATACTCATAAGAGCATTAAAGAGCAATAATGAACATTAAAGTTAAAGAACAAATAGAAAGAAATGAGAAATATTAAAGAAGTTCAAATCTGAAATTTTATTTAAAGAAGTGTAAAAAGATAAAAGAAGAGAAGGTTGTTGTGATGGGGAACCCGTGAGTGACATAGCCCCACATGCACGCTGCCTTTAGTGAGCAGTCTCATAATTCAAAAAGAAGAATTGTATAGTCCGTTAGAAGTGCATGTGGATGAGGACTGTACCCAGAATTAGAGAATACACTCACATGGCCAGGGTTCCAAATCCATGCCTCAACCGAGTCTGATCGGCAAGAAAGAAAGAAAGAATGAAAGAATAGAAAGAAAGAAAGAAAAGAAAGAATAGAAAGAAAGAAAAGAAAAGAAAGAATAGAAAAGAAAGAAAGAATAGAAAGAAAAAAAGAATAGAAAGAAAAAAAGAATAGAAGGAAAGAAAGATTAGAATAGAAAGAAAGAAAGAAATACAGAAAAAGAAACAGAAAACAGAATAAGAAAAACAAAATAGAAAAGAAAATGCACATTCTATGGATTTGTGCATTTGCATCATATATATGCATAATACCATGTCCATTATCTTGAGTAGTGAGAAATTAGAAACAGAGAAAGAATATAGAAAGAATAGAGCAAGAATAGAGAAAGAATAGAGAAAGAGTAGAGAAAGAATAGAGAAAGAATAGAGAAAGAACATAAAAGAATAGAGAAGAATAGAGAAGTGTGATGTAAGGAAAGAAATTCAGAATTTAAGCAACGGAGAAAGAAGGGTAGCATAGCGGGTTTACTTACTGAGCAATTAGTGCTCACCCCGTTGTTTTCAATATTTTTGTAGGTAATAGGTGAGATGTGGTCGCTTGGAACGTCACGCAGCGGAAGGGTTGGGCAACACTGTCGAGTTGATTTTTTGTGACTTTATTATATTTTATAAAGATTTGTATTTAAAGAAAAATTAGTTATGGGCCCATTATTTTATACTCATCTACATGTATATTTTCTTATATATATTTTGTGAGTTTTACTGTTATTTTCCGAGTATACTAGCTAGAGAGAAAGTATTACAATTGCCAAATTTGTGAAATACAGGGACATACGGCTAAGAAATATCCCTCCTTTCACCTTATACCAACTCAGCCCTCCACCAATCCAAATGCACCAACAAACTCTCCAACCCCATGGCAGCCTTGGGCTCACTTCGCTGCAAACACCACTTCTCACACTCCACAGTGGCTACTTGACAGTGGGGCTTCTCATCATGTCACTGCCGATCTAAACAATTTATCTCTTCATGCACCCTACATCGGTTCCGATGACATTATGATTGGTGATGGTTCGGGTCTTCCTATTACCCACACTGGTTCTATAACACTTACTACTTCTTCTGCTACATTTCATCTAGATAATGTCCTATGTGTACCTAGCATGAAAAGAATCTCATATCTATTTCAAACTTTGCACATCTAATAATGTCTCTGTGGAATTCTTACTCTCTTCTTTTCTTGTGAAGGACCTTCGTATAGTGGCAATCCTTTTGAAGGGACAAACGAAGGATGGTGTGTATGAATGGTTGGCTTCCTCTCCAATCTCCTCTCCATTATTTGCTTTCTCCAGTAATAAAGCTACTTCATCTGAATGGCATCATAGATTAGGTCATCCTGCATTTCCCATTTTAAAACATATTGTTTCTCATTATCAATTAGATTTATCTTCCTCTCTATCATTTGATTTTGTTTGTAATGCTTGTCACTGTAATAAAATATAAATTACCTTTTTCCACCTCCTTGCTTATTTCTTCTCAACCCCTTGAAATTATTTTCTCCGATGTATGGACCTCAACTGTTATTTCACATGATGGTTTTAAATATTATGTCATCTTTGTTTATCACTTTAGTAAATATATCTGGTTTTATCCTCTTAAGCAAAAATCTGAAGTCAAAGATATATTTATACATTTTAAAGCCATTATGGAAAAATACTTCAAAAATGAAATTCAAACAATTTATTCTGATAATGGTGGTGAATACATGGCTCTTGCTCATTTCTTTGCAACTCATGGCATTTCTCATCTTACTACTTTGCCCCACACACCTTAACACAACGGTTATTCTGAAAGACGACATCGTCACTTTGTTGAAACAGGTCTCACTCTACTCTCCCATGCATCACTTCCTTTAAAATTTTGGTCTCATGCTTTTGCCACTGCGGTTTACTTAATTAATCGTATGCCCACTCCCACGTTACACTTTTCATCTCCTTATAGAACAATTTTTGGTTCTACACCAAACTACTCAAAGCTTTGCATTTTTGGTTGTTTGTGCAACCCTTGGCTTCATCCTTACTCCACTCACAAACTTAACTCTCAGTCCAAACCTTGTATCTTTCTTGGGTACTTTCTCACTCAAAGTGCCTATTTATGCTATCATCCTTCTACATCAAGAATGTTTGTCTCTCATCATGTCAAGTTTGTTGAGTCGATTTTTCCTTTTCTAACTCTTTCCACTCCATCTCCTCGTCCACCACTTGACAATATCTCCACTTGGATTCCTCCTAAGATAATAATTCCAACAGGTCCTGCTTCTTTAATGCCATTCTCCACCTTATCTGTAGTTCCACCTCAAGGGCAACCTTTGTGTGATGATAAATTAGCCTCTACTGTCACCAAACTGCCGCTACCCACATCACCAATACTGTAGGAATCTCAATCCCCACCAACCACCTTTGAGCCTTTTACCAAACCTCAACCACACCACAACTACACTACCCTTGCCAATTCCTCACAACAACTACCACAACCACCACCCATACACACTATGGTTACTAAAGCCAAAAACAATATATGAAAACCAATCCAGAAACTTAACCTTTCCACTCACCTCAACCAAGCTTGTGATTTTAAACCAACCACCACGACTTAAGCACTCAAAGATCCAAAATGGCGTCAAGCCATGTCTGAAGAATATGATGCTCTTGTTCGAAATGGGACTTGGGAACTTGTACCTTCTATTTCCAGTCATAATATAGTTGGTTGCAAGTGGATTTTTTGCATTAAATGCAATTTTGATGGTTCTATTGACAGGCACAAAGCATGCTTGGTTGCAAAAGGCTTTCATCAATGTCCAAGAGTTGACTATCATGACATATTTAGCCTTGTGGTCAAGCCCACTATAGTTTGTATTGTTCTTAGCCTTTCTATTAGTTATGGGTGGTCTATACGACAACTTGATGTCAACAATGCATTCTTGCAAAGCCATCTATCTGAAAATGTTTACATGTCCCAACCTCTTAGTTTTGTTGATCATGACTATCTCACTTATGTTTGCAAGCTTCGAAAAGCAATTTACGGACTTAAACAAGCCCCACGAGCATGGTACCATGAACTTCGCAAATTTCTTATTACTACGGGATTTCAAAACTCTCATGCTGACACCTTTCTTTTTGTTCTCAAAACTAGAGGTCATATTCTGTATCTTCTAGTTTATGTTGATGACATTATTTTTATTGGTGATAATGATGATCTAGTTCAACGGTTTGTGCATTTACTTTCTCACCAATTTTCAGTTAAGGATCTTGGAGAGCTGTCTTATTTTCTTGGTATAGAGCTTATTCAAAATGCCTGTGATATCTTGCTCTCTTAGAGACGTTATATTATGGATCTTCTCACTTGAACAAACATTATAGATGCTAAGCCGCTACTCACTTCCTTTCATACCAGTCTTCCTATTACACTATAGTCAGGTACCACACTCCGGATCCTATAGAGAATATAACTATTGTTGGGAGCTTACAATATCTACTAATCACACGGCCAGCTATAGCTTTTACTGTCAGCAAACTTTCTCAATTCATGCATAGACCAACTACCGAACACTGGGTTCTTGTCAAGCGCCTATTGCATTATCTTTTTGGTTCCTCTAATGATGGCATTCAGTTTTACCGTGATTCTCCACTTTCAGTACATGCCTTTTCTGATGTTAATTGGGCTGGCCACAAAGATGATTTTTCTTCTACCAGCGCTTATGTTGTTTATCTTGAGCGCACTCCAATATCTTGGAGTTCAAAGAAGCAATGCATGGTTGCTAGATCCTCTACCAAGGTTGAATATAGAGCTGTTGCTTCCACGGTTGCTGAGCTCAACTGGGTGTGTTCTCTTCTAACTGAACTTGATATTGTTATTCCTCATTGTCCTGTGATTTATTGTGATAATGTTAGGGCCACTCATTTGTGCTCGAATCCAGTTTTTCATTCACGAATTAAACATGTCGCTATTTATTTCCATTTTATTTGTGATCAAGTTCAAAATAGCTTTCTATTTGTGGCCCATGTTTCTAGTGCAGACCATCTTGTGCATGCTCTTAACAAACCACTCCCCAGGTCTAGGTTTCTGTCTCTGCACACCAAGACTGGTCTCTTTAGTCGAGCTCCATCTTGAAGGGGCATGTTAGAGAAGACGCAGTCAAGAGAGAATCAGTCAAGAGAAGAAGTAGTCAATGATCTTTGTTTTAAATTTGTATTTGATCTTCTTTTGAATTTGTATTTGGTTTTTGAATCTCTGATCTCTTATCTTTTACACTTGTATATAAACTTGTGATGTTGAATGAAAATACAAGCAGCCAAATTCCTTCTTCCTGCTCATTCTTGCTTCTATTATACTATAGCCACTTATTCATCTCCTTTAGAGGTTATATATTCATATGTGTGGGGACCCTCACTAGTTACATCTGTAGAAGGTTACAAGTATTACGCTACCACTAATTTCTCTCCTAATTCTACATATAATCTTGGCAATTTGTTCTCTAGTTTTTCTTCACAACCCTTACCTTCATCACCATCATTCCATAACTCACAAATTCCTCCAAGAAATGGTCAAGGTCATGGTCGTTTTGGTAATGGTAGAGGTAAACCGATTTGTCAACTCTAGCAAATCTGGTCATGTGGTTATGCACTGCCATCACAGGTTCAACGTTAGCTTTCAAAGACCTTCTCAACAACAATTTCAACAGTCTCAGTTCTTATCAGCACAACAATCTTCACATCCATAGTAGCAATCACTAATGAAATAGTCTCAATTATTTACTTAAGCTTCCTCAGCAGTTGCTTTACCACCATCTTCCAATCAAATACTTCAGCTCCCTTATAGAATTCAACACAAGCACAAACCCTTTTTTGGTCCAATTATCAATTATGAATGTGTCTAGTAAAATCATACTATATTCTATATTTGTATGCAATTAATACATGTTGTTGTTGGTAGGAATGCATGGAGAAATAAGCATTTGATGCCTTAAGTACTTAGCAACCTTGGAGACTTTTAATTTCAAGAGAAATTAAACAAAAGAGTATCCACACTAAGAAAAAGAATTGAATTAGGCCAAGAGAGATATATTAGGGTTCTTAGAAATTTTTGATCTCTACGCTAAAATTGATACATCATTTTGTTTATATATGTAGCCTTGTAAACAATTCAATAATTGTTTTGGACTTCCTTAAACAATTCCATAATTTTTTTTGGAGTTGTAAATAATTCCATAATTATTACAAAGTTATTAAAATTTCTTTAAATAATGACATTAGATTAACATTTAATCATAATTAACAATTTAACTCTTAAATTGTTTATATATTTACAATTACAACCCACTATTAGATCTAATTTAATATAAAGAAAATAATTAATTATGAACTTAGAATTACACTTAATTCCATTTAACAATTTAACGTTTTAAATTGTTCATAATTACAAATATAGCCCTCCGTTGAATCTAATTCAATGATTATAATATAAATGTCTTTATTACCCTTGGTAGGTGCTAGCCGACCTTGGATAATCAATTCTCTTTGGCTATTTCTTCATTCTCCTTAGTTTTATGTCTGACCTCTTAGGTTCATTGTGGCTTAGCCATGGGCCCAATATTGTAGTCTGCTCCGATATATTTCGTCATTTCACCAAAAATCAGATCCAACACAACAGATTTCAATATTCTTCCAAATAGAACAATCAAAGTTTCATTTCAATTAATCAAAATCAAAATCAATCAAAACAAAACCCTAAACATGCAATCTTCAAATCACATACTTGTAGCATAAAATCAAACACCGAAAACTCATATAAGAGGCTTTGATACCACTTTTAGTGTTTTTATAAAAATAAACGCAGCGGAAAACAAAAATTTACCGATTAAACACTATAAGCTCCGAAATTTGTATATGAGTATAATGATGTTCATATGCTACAAATCAGTCAAGACCAATGAATGATTTAGAATCTTACCCATATTTGGAGGCTCCACCTCTTTTTCAAGACCTAGATGAAAAACACTCATGATCCAAGTGTAGGATCGAATCAATGATATCCACACAAAGACAAGATTCAACATGAAAGATTTACTAGATAATTTGTGTAGTCTAAAGAAGATGAGTGAGATTAGGGTTGAGAGAAAAAAATCTTTCAATGAACCTATGCTCTCCACAGCCAAGAGAGAAGAATGAGAGATTATTTGATTTTTAGGGAAAAGTGCCCTTTTATAGGGTTGCCCTAAAAATCCCTTGAAGGGTTATTTACCATAATGTCCTTCCACTAATTAAATCATTAGTGTCCATCATTCTGGAACAAAATCATATACAAGGTATTGAGTTGTTATTATTTTTATCCTTTAATAATGTTCATTCAATATTTAAAACATATATACACACTAATATATACATTTAAATATTGACGGTTTATTTATTTACAATATATATACGACAATATACATATTTAAATAAATAGCCCATCTTACATATCAAACCCAATACGAGTTAAATAAATAACCAATCTTACATATTAAATCTAATATAGGATTGGTTCTAGACAACGACCTTTCCAGCAAGTTTAATTGCTCCATAGATTTACCAAAATACCCCTTTCGTCAACAAATGATGAAAATGCCCCTTAGATATTATCTTCTTTAATTTGCCTTTTATGTGTGTGACCAAAGGATCCTCATCATGACGATAGTGTGCAATATCGTGATCGACACCCAGTTAATCATCTCATTACACACAGACCAAGATTGACCCCTAGTAAGACATCATGACCACCCAATAGATTCGGATTTAGTGTATTTGCTACCTGTCAACAGTATGGTCACCATGTAATCGAATCCTTTCATCTCTATTATCTCATCAAGGATTGAAGCATAGAAGTAATGTTGGCTTCAAATATAAACCACCTTGACATGTTCAGATTCGGTTATCCGACCAATCGAGCTTCTACTCGATTCCATTGTGGCCACAGATTCCAAGGTCATTGTCTTTTATCGGAATCTCACTGAGATCATATCAACTGTACACAGAAGTGATGAATCCTTTGTCGATCTACCATAGTCGTGATGTACTTCTCAATGTAGCCAATCACTCTCGTACTGATAACCCTTTCAGGATTACATTTGGTCAATGTCAAACTACACCAATAGGTACACACGACGCTCAATGATCTCAAGTCTAAGGACCACATGCACTAACATCTATTAAAGGATGTATTCCATGGACATTGGTGTTACCATTTATATGGAATCCTCTAATGGGCCAGTCTAGTGAACTCGTGAATAACAAACACCCATCTGCCGCACCAAGTTATCACCAAACAATATTGACACGTGAGATCATCACTACCTTCTGGTAGGGTTGTTTAAAGCTATGATAGGCTTAATGTATTATCTGTGCCCTAGGTCAAGATAATACTCTAGCTACGAACGTTTCTAGAATGGCCACTATAAGTGATCATAAAGATCTCACAATTAAGACTTATCATTTTTTTATTCCCTCATCACAGTTCAACCACTCTAAGGGCATATATTAATACATACATATGAAATAAGCTTTACATAATATAATCAATGTTTTTCATATATTGAAAATTCATGATCAACATACAACAATATGATTGGCTCATGGGCACTTACACTAACAAAGTCATGGCACAATATCCCATATATGGTTAAGAGCCAGAACATTAAGTCCTTCTTCCATCGCTTGTTGCCATTAGGAATGTTGTACCGCCTCAGAATAGGATGTTAGTTCTTATGCTTCAGAGATTTGATTGATGCATATTTTGTGTGAAGGGGAAAGACGATCATACCTTACATAATTAGAAACAGGGTAGATGGTAGAGTTAGAAATTGTAGGACAAATGTAATCTGTACTCTAGATAGGTGGTCTGATTGTGTGGGACAAATGACACATGTGCTTGTTTTGGTTTTGAAGGTGAAGATATTTGGTGAAAGACCTTCAATTGGCTGATTCTTGTCTAGCACTACTAGGTCAGTACTGTCATTTTCCTCTGAAGCAATTTTTTTTTTTTTTCAGATGGTATTTCTTGGGCTTTATATGTAATCAGAATCACTGTTAGATAAGGAGAAATGACATCTTCAAGTGCTTCAGATTTCTATTGAGAAGTAGTGCTTTCAGATTCTTTTTCTGTCAATGGAAAGGCTTCATCATAAAATACCACGTCTTAACAGGTGAAAAAAATATTCTGATCTGGATCAAACAACCAGTATCCCTTTTGTAGCATTGTATACCCCATAAGGATACATTAGCTCGAGCATCAAGCTTGTCTTTTGATGGTACAACAATAGCATAGCATAAACATCCAAATACTCTGAGATGGATGATATCAAGTTTCTTACCCAATAAAAAGTTCATAAGGTGCTTTTCCTTATAGAACTATAGTTGGCATCCGATTGATCAGATAGGTTGTCGTGACCACACATTCACCTAAGAAAAAATTAGGAATGTTGGCTTGGTGTTTTAAGGCCCTAGGTAGCTCTAGTAAGTGTCAGTGTTTTCTCTCAACTACCCCATTTTGCTGAGGTGTGTATGTGCAGGAACTTTTATGAAGAATTCCATGGGAAAGGAATGATATTGTGTTTTGGCTATTAAAGAATTTAAGGGCATTAGCAGTATGGATCATTGCACTTTTTTCAGAAACTGGGTTTGAACCATGGTTAGGAATTGCACAATATGGCTATGAGTTTGAGCTTTGGTGTTTATAAGAAAAACCCATGTTCCTCTAGAGTAGTCATCGACAATAGTCAGAAAGTAATGTGACCCATCATAATTAGGGGTATGATAAGGACCCCAAATGTCAATGTGAACTAGGGCAAATGGTTTTGTGGTTGTTGACGTACTAACAAGAAAACTTGGACTTGTTTGTTTGGCAAGTGGACAAATTGGACAATTGTTGTAAGGAATAGTGCTACTATGGCCCAATTGCTGAAGAGAATTAAAAGAGTTTTTATTGCCATCATTTGTATTACATAGAGAAATATTTTGATTGGTAATACAATTATTTAACTCTTTTATTATGGTTAACTCTTTAGGGATGGATGACCAATAGTATAACCCTTGATGAATCCTACCCAAGCCCTTCAATTTGCAAGTCAAATGGTCTTTTATTCAATTTGTGTAGGTAAGAATTGGACGAAACAATGGTTGTCGGTATAAATCTTGGATATGGAGATAAGGTTAAAAGTAAAAGTCATGACACATAAGGCATTTTTCAAGACTAACTATTTTGTGAGTGTAACATTCCCTATATGTGTTGCTATAGCAAAATTCTCATTTGGCATTTTGACTGGTGTGGGTGGTAAAATTGGTTTAATTTTTTCAAATAATTTCTGGCTACAAATAATATGGTCAATAGCTCTTGAATTAATAATCCATGTATCAACAGAAAAAAGAGTATTTAGACATTAAAACATACCTGCATAGGTTCTTGAGGCGCTATCAGTTTTAGGGATCTGATTCAGGATTTGAAGGAGTTGACTGTATTTGTAGTGGTCTTGATTGAGTAGGCATCAAAATTTAATTTCCTGAAGTCATCATGACTTAGTTGGCCATCGATGTTTTAGTCTTTCTTTTGGTGGAACCTGGTCGTCAATGTAATTTCTAGCATGTGTTTCGAGTGTATTTTTTCGTTTACAATAATCACAATACATCTTGCCCTATGTTTGATTTACTCCCTCAAGGTTGAAATTGCAATTTTTTGAACTTTGAGTATTATTTTGTGAAAACAACACATTCTACGGACTATTCTACCAACATGATATACTTTGAGGGCCATTTGGATATTTTACCAAAGCAACTTGATTAGAATCGTTGGATTGCAATGTTGGATATGGATCGTTCATTTGTTCATATATAAAACGACCTTTTTGTTGCAACCCTAATGCCATCTCTTCTCCTTCTTTTTCAAAAAAAAAAAAAAAAAAAAAAAATTATGTGTTGTGAAACTCATCACCCCTTTAAATGCATCACGTGCCACCGCCTGTTGATTCTCATCTTGCACTGCCAACTGATAAAGACGACGAAGATTGGGAGTTGTTGAAGTGGCAAGCACTTGGGTCTGGAAAGGAAGAAAAGTCCTTATTCAACCCCATTAAGAATTTTGTGACTCGCCCTTGATCTTTAATTTCTTGGCACTGTTTTAGTGTTCTAGGTGGTCCCTGTAGAGGTGTTTCGATGACATCCAGCTTGGTCCATAATGCTGAAAGTTTGCTAAAATAGGAAGCAACAGTTGAGTTGCCTTGTTGGAGTTCGGTAAGGCTTTAGTGTAACAAAAAAAAATTCGCCATATCTAATCTCCCGTGCATCTCCTTTATAAATTCTCATAGTTCTCTGGCATCTTCACTTGCCTTGATTCTCTCACTTTGTTTATAAAATTTTGAATTAGACTCATAAGATGCAAATTCCAAAGCATCATATGAGAGGTCACGAGATATATTACTCTCTTCATTGTGCATGTGCAATGTCTCCTACAATAGCCAAATATATTTCAAGAAAACACTTCAAAAAAATCATCCCTACAATGAATGTTGATACAACCATCCAATCATGGAGTGATATGTCACTGCGAGTGAGATATACTTGCTCTATGATTGGCTGATTGTACCAACATCCATTGTACGAGAGATAGATCAAGATTCTCTCTTGATCTGAACTTTTATTTGAGTTTTTAAAAGCTTGTGACCAGTAATTCCAGAATATAAATATATTAAACAAACATATATAAACCATAAATAAACGAAAAATGCACAGATGTTATGAGATTTGTAAAACTCAAGAAAGCTCAAGACAATATCTGAATATCTTAATCAGGGAAGATCGGTTTGGTTAATAATGGCATCAATGATTCACTATAATAAGTCATACAAAATAACAATAATAGAATTACGTACTAGAAGCCAGTAAGCAGAAATGGGTACCCCCAAAGTAAAGAGTGATATACAAAAACAGGGCAGGAAGAATGGAAATCTGCATTAATTTTACATTTAGAATCAACATATTTTAAACATCTTAGCAGAAAAGATTTGAATTAAAAAAACAAAGTAACGTTCACTTCCCGAACAAGGATTCTTTGGAAAATATATTTGGATTATTTCTCTACTAGCTGAATTGCAAAATTATCTAGAAGAATTAAAAAGAAAAAAAAAAAAAAACCTTCACAACTAGAAAGAAAAACAAAAAATGGCGATAGATGATCAAAGAAAAAAAAAGCTTAGGTTGCATTTGGTTCGAGGTGATATAAGATTAATCCTGTAATCTTTGTTTAATTTTGAAGATTCCCTCGTTTGGTTGTCAAGTAATAAAATATTATATAAGCTTTTATTGCAAATAGTGTTTACTGTTGGTAATATTTGAGGTAATCAGATTACCTTCCCAAGGGGTGTTAATATAAGATTACCGAGGTAATCTTAATTTTGACTCTATTTTTCCCTTAATCTTTTATCATTTCGAACACATTTGTCCTCATATGTCTACCAAATAACAGTTACCCAGACCCCCTACATTTGAGAATTTAGCTAAAATACCCTAGCCACAAAAAAATTTAAAAGTTAACAAAATACTCCTAGCCACCCAAGACCATCGCTGGCCGCCAGCGAAAGTCATCATATCGCACAAGACCGGCGAGATTTGCTAGTTGTGTTCTGGTAAGGACGTTTCTAGCCATGGATCTGTGATCCATGAGATGTGGTCGTGAAATAGCCAAATCTGGTTGTGAAACGCCATAAATCTTTGGTCGTGAAATGGCCGCCATTTCACGGCCAAAGATCTGGCCTTTACACAAATCTGTGCCCATTTCATGGCCACATCTTTGGTCGTGAAACGACCATATTCACAGCCAGATCTAGCCATTTTTTGCCATGGATCAAAGATCCATGGCCGGATTAGGCCTTACCGACGCACGACCAGTCAGATCCGATCAGTCGTGCACCATTAGGGCAGTTGTCGACAGTGGTGGCTAGCTGTCGACGATGGCTTGGGGTGGGTTAGGGTGATGTTGCTATAAATTAAAGTTTTATATGGCTGGGGTGTTTTAGCAAAATTTTAAATATAGGAGGTTAAAAGAAATAATTTAAAAAATAATAGAATAAAAAAATAATATTATATCATTGTTTAAAAAGGAGGCAATTTAATAATCTACATAACATACTCACTCATTTATCCTCCCAACAAAACATATTATTATAATATACCCACCAATTTATTCCGGCCAACCAAACACATTTCTTTAAAGATCTTTGGTACAATATCTTTCCAGCAATACAACATTCCCTAGTAATATAACATTAACTGAACCAAACGCACCCTTAGAGTAATCTTGGCTCTATTTTCATCAGATACATATAAATTTAAATTTGGATCGACGTTACAGGGTAAGAAAAATTGTTAGACTTAAATATTCAAATCGGATCCTTACATAATAATAACTTTGTTGGCAAAATTGTTCACTTAAACTAGGCAAAACATATTAATGTGTCATTAATATTTTATAAATATTACAAATTACCCTTGAAAATGGAACATTATTACAGCTGAAAAAAAAAATTATGCAAGATGTAGGGTGCACTTGGTTAATTATTCTGAAACTTTTTAGAATAATATTTTGAAAAACAGTAAAATTGAGTGGTTATTACGATGTACGATTTGGAAATTAACAAAAAATACCCCTTAAGTTTGTTTACTTACTAAACACCCCTATAATAAAATTTTGAAAATTAAACCCATTAAATACCGACAGTTGGCCACCACCACCGGAGGGTGGCCGGAGTCACCGTATCAGCGCACGATCGGTTGGACCTGGCCGGTCGTGCATCGATATGACCTTTTTCGGCCAGATCCACGGTGAATCTTGTTGGAAAATGTCAGATCTACGGCTAGATCTGACCATTAACGACCAGATATGGCCACATTTGATTGTCAACGATGACCATATCTTAGCTGTCATTGACGACTAGCTACGGCAAGATTTTTTGCCGCAGATCTGGCCTTTTCCAGCCAGATCCATGGTGGATCTGGCTAGAAAAGGCTAGATCGGCGCATTACCGACCAGATCCTGCCGGTAGTGTACCTTTATACTAGATTTCGACCAGCTTTCGGCGGTGGTGGCCAGAATCTGGCAAATGTGGGTTGCCAGGGTGTTTTTGTCAATTTGTAAAAAAAAAAAAAAAAAATTTGGGGGTGTTTAGTTAAATTAACAAACCTAGGGGGTTTAAAAGAATTGAATAAAATATAATAATATCTTGAAAAAAAAAAAAAATGTGAACCGAAGACCAATTTTATTGTTTAACTTTATTGGGAAAAGCAGAATAACATTTTAAAGAGTGAACCAAAGGGGCCCGTATTTGTTTGCATAAGAAGCTAAAAGTATAGAGATTTACCTGAGCCAAAAAACCACCGATAGGTAGAGCAATGATCAATCCTACGCCCCATGCTATACTAACCTGAGATTAAAATATACTCTAGCTCTAAATTTGATGCAACCGATTTTGTTAACTAAAATCATTTGTAAACAAATAAGTAAGCTCATTGTTGACAGTCCTAGAGCTTGGTATTCTTCTTGGAAAATTTTAGTCGCATATGCCTAGAAATTAAAGAAGTTGTGTAAGACAAGAGAAAGACTTAATCCACCCTGAGCTTTTGGTCCAATATTCAAGATCTTGAACTTTCAAATACCAGGAAATATTCCCTTCAAATTAACAACTACTAATCACGTCCCAACTCCGAAACAACATTTTTACGTAGAGACGAGTAAATTATCCATTCTTCTCTTATGTGGGTTAATACCTGTCAAAATCAGGGAGGTAAATTCTAGTAGTTTAAGCTACTAAATCTAGAATATTATGGCCAAATCTCAGGCCGGTAAATGCAATTTTCTCTAAGTTATAAATATTGGAATTTCAAAGAACTCAAATCAACAAGCTTTCAATACCTTGATTGGTCCAAGTAAACCATTCAAGCTCCCAAGCAGAAACCTTGTGATAATGGCCATCCAAAAATTTATACTTAGCCCAAAGAGAGTCTTGAACATAACCCTATAACCAAATTTTAAGCCACATGATTAAAAATTGTTTGAAAGTTAAGTATCAAAATCAAGTTATATACTTACCCTAAAAAAATAAAAAAATAAAATAAAGTTACATATATAGGAAATTAGCAAGTACTAACACTACAAGAGTCTTGAAAATCATTACAGGTTTTCGGCCATATCGGTTTGCAATTTTTCCCCAAAAGTCAAAGCTTTGCCAAGCATAAATGAAGATCCTTCAAGGTATTAAGAGGAAATAAAATGCGGTGATTATAAGAATTGTTGAAATAAAGAGAGCTTTAAGGAATCATATGATTGTATATTTCTGTGTGTATCAACTATACAAAGGGGGCCTCTATATATAGTGGAGAAGGCCAAAGTTAATAAGGAAATACAATATATGGAAAAATTCTAACCTAGCATAATTACAAGAAAAATCAAATATTCTAGGGATATTATAAGATACTAATGTATATATATTAACAATATTCTAGAGATATTATAACATCCCCCCTCAAACTCTTGGTGGCGAAGTCAACTGGAGTTTGGAAACAAGATCACCAAGTCGACCAGGTGGATGGGATTTCGTGAAAATATTAGCAAGATTATCTTCAGAAGAAACTGAATGTAATTGGAGGACACCCTACTGAAGATGATGGCAGATGAAGTAACAATCAATCTCAATATGTTTAGTACGCTCATGAAACACATCATTATGCGCAATCTAGATGGCACTACGATTATCACAGTGAAGAGGAGAACTTATTGATTGAGGAACACCCATATGTTTCAGAAGCCAGCGTAACCACAAAAGTTCAAATGTCGTATCAGCAAGAGCGCGATACTCAACCTCATTGCTAGAACGGGCAACAACAGAATGTTTCTTACTACGCTAGGAAATCAAAGAAGCACCAAGTAAGAAAAAATAACCAGTGGTGGAGCGACGATCAGTAGGATCACCAGCCCAATCTACATCAGAATAGGCTTGTAGCTCTAGAGAGGAGTGGGATGAGAAGTGCAGACCATGAAACATAGTACCCTTGATGTAGCGTAGAATTCGAAGAACCGTGGAAAAATGGGTAGATCAAGGTGCACTCATAAACTGACTAACTAGATAAACATCATATGAAATGTCAAGCTTGGTGACAGTAAGATAAATGAGACTACCAACTAACTGTCAATAAAGAGTTACATCTGCAAGTGGAGAACCATCACTAGCCAAAAGCTTAGTATTATACTCAAGTGGACTCGTGGCTATCTTCAATCTGTCAACCCAACTTTGGAAAGTAAATCAGAGGCATATTTTGCTTGAGTGAGATAATAACCATCCTGATTTGAAGTAACTTCAAGGCCTAGGAAGTAGTTAAGATGTCCCAAATCCTTCATCTCAAAATTCTGACTAAGAAAAGTTTGAAGATCTCGAATACTAGCAATATCATCACCAGTAATAATCATATCATCTACATAGAGAAGAAAAAGGATAGTACCTACCCTAGTAGTGCGAATAAAGAGTGCATAATCATATGGGCTAGAAAGAAAGCCTTGTTGAGAAACCACTTACTGAAATTTCTCAAATCAAACTCCAGGAGCCTGTTTGAGCCTATAAAGTGTGCGACGAAGACGACAAACTTTATTTGGAGGATGCTCATAGCTAGGTGGAGGTTGCATGTAAACTTCTTCAGTAAGATCACCATTAAGAAATGCGTTTTTAACATCCATCTGAAAAAGTTCCCAACACCGGACAGCAGCAACTGCAAGTAAAGATCTGACAAAGGTAAGTCTAGCAACAGGAGCAAAAGTCTCATCATAGTCAATCCCATACTCCTGGGTGAACCCCTTAGTAACAAGTCGAGCCTTGTAGCATTCAACTACTTCATTCGGATTTTATGGGTTAAACCTAAAAATTAAACTACATTCACAATCATATGCATTAGTTGTAAATCGAACTCACTAAGGTGTTAAACATACCTTCTCAGGCTATGTTTTCCTATTCTTCCTTATTAACTTTCTGCACCCAACAATTTGAAAGTTAACAATTCCAAACTCATTAAGTATAAGAATTCTACAATGATTTCATTAATTCTTGAATCTATCTCTAGCATCCAATACTATAATGGCGTTTACCCAAGAAGCCTAACATGATTCATTTCTCAATCTCATCATGTTCATCATATAAAGCATTAAAACTCAGAGCAAACACCCAATCAAAGCATAGTCATATGAACATAACACAATCAATAACTTAACCCATTAAAAATCCCAATTATAATCAAAACCCTAACCCAAAATGGGTTAGTTCATAGCTAAATTAACACTACAAAAACGAAAAACAATAATATTCAAGTTCAACATAATGAAAAGTAAGAGAAAGGACAAGAAATCTCCCCAAATGATGAATCCCTTGGTTCAAAATCAAATCTTCACCCTTTTAATTGCTAAATCTCTCCAAGCTTAATCAAAGAAAATGCAAAAGATGCTAAACCTAATTCCTGGACGACCTCCCTACCAAAAAGGCTAAGTGTTTCTTTTATACCTCGCCCCAAATTTCTCAGAAAAACATGCACAAAGTAAAACTGTGCGTTTTACAAAACTGAAAATTACGACTGTCGCCGCAGCGAAGAAAGAAGCATACTTGTTCGTGTCTGGCGTACTTCGCCGCGGCGAAGCTTCTGGAAAAATTCTAAAATTATAGAATTGCCACTCTGCTTGCATCTTCGCTCGATTCTTCGATTCTCTCTCTCTCTCTCTCTTTGGAACAAGCCTCATCGTGCTTTAACCTTCTTCAGAACTCTCCTAACTTCTAAGATCCGCTAAATTCTGAGTCAAAAATTTTCAATTTTGTCCTTATTTGCTCAAAATGTCATTTTTAATCTGAAACACGAAATGTAAAGAATTAAGCAATAACTCAGGTCAAAATGCACTAGAAAGTACCTGAAATCCGATTAAAAAGTCTAATGAAAATTGTATAATCCACGGATTATCAAGTTTTACCATGAGGCAAGTCCACCAGATACCAAGTATGTGTTTTGACAAGAGCATTCAATTCATTAGACATAGCTTACTGCCAAAGAGGGTCAGTACGAGCCTCACGATAATTGTGAGGTTCGTGGAGGGTGGCAAGGAAAGAGAAACAGTGATAATCACGAAGATGAGTAGGAATAACACTTACTCGACTGGAACGACGAGGTTCAGGGAGTGGAGAAGATGGAGGAATGGGTGGTGTGGCAGGTGGTCCATCAAACGCATCAACTGGATTGGGTGCAGCAGTGGAAGAACTATCTGAGGAGCTCGGAATCTCTGCAGAAGAGTCAGAAAATAGAGCAATAGAGGGATCAGTGAATATGAGTCAGTGGTTAGAGGAGGAAGGTAAGAATGTGGATATGCTAGTAAATGGTTTGTGTTCCCAAAACTCCACATGATGAGAGACTGGAAGACGTTTGGAGATAGGATCATAACAACGATAACTTTTTTGGGTTAAGCCATAACCAAGAAAATAGCATAACCGAGAACGGGGTTCAAGTTTGGTCCGTTCATGAGGAGGAAGAGTAACAAAACAGGCACAACCAAAGACATGAAGTAATGAATAGTTAGGAACCATACCATAGAGAAGCTCATAAGGAGATTTGTTGTGAAATATAGGTGAGGGTACCCAATTGATTGTGTACACAGCAGTAAGAGCAACTTCACCCCAAAACTTTTCAGGTAAAGAAGCAGAAAGTAAAAGAGCTCTTATAGTATCAAGGATATGACGATATTTTCATTCGACATGACCATTTTGTTGAGAGGTATAGGGACAAGAACGATGTGACAATGTGCCTTGTTGATTCAGGAACTCAAGGAGAGTTTTGTCATTGTATTCCATGGCATTATCTGAATGAAAAACTTTAATGGTACGAGAAAATTGAGTTTGTACCATTTTGTGAAAAGTTTGGTAAACACGAACAAGCTCAAATCGATGCTATAACAAGTTCAACCATGTATAACGAGAATAATCATCAACAAAGATAACAAAATAACGAGATCCCCTCTCAGTCGGAGTGGGTACAGGACCCCAAATATCAGAGTAAATCAAATCAAAAGGTGCAGTAAAAAAAGTCACTTATATTAAAAGGTAAATGAGTTTGTTTGCCAAGTTGATAGGAAATACAATCAAAAGACTCAAAACCTATAGAACCTAGGTGACCTTAGGAGGCCAAAAGATGAACACGAGGTATAGAGGCATGACCCAACCGAGAATGCCATAATTGGGAAGAGATGGCAGGAGCAACAATGGAGCAAGACAGATAGGATGGAAGCTGCAAAGAAGCGAGCTCGAACAAACGTCCAATCTTACGGCCTGTCCCAATGAGTTGGCCAGTCTATGGATCCTGCATATCAACACCAGCATTAGAAAAGGTAAGTTGAAGACCTAATTCAAAAAGTTGACCAACTGAAAGAAGATTTAAGGATAACTTGGGAACAAGATAGGTGTTGTCAACAAATAAGGTAGGGGAGGAAATGGACCCAATGTGACTAACAGACAAATGAGAACCATCAGCAGTATATATGATAGGATTGGGTGACAAAGTAGATTTTTTTGAAAAAATGGTGGAATCAGAGGTCATGTGATTACAAAATGTAGAATCAAAAAACCAAGGAGATGTACTTGAGGTGACAGACAAAGTACTAGAGGACCGGGATAAAACCTGATGAATTAATGCCTCAATGTCAGTAGCAGTGAGAGTAGTGGACACTAAAGAAGGCTCAGCAGCAGACTTAAGAGCAGAAGGAGCAGAAGGAGTAGTTGGAGCCACGACAATAGCTTCCAACAAGGGGGCCCGGAACTGATTTTTTTTTTTTTGCAATTTTCGACATTCCGTAACAGAGTGACTTGGATGTTTGCAGTATTTGCAGAAGACAGTCTTTGAGGATTGAGAAGGGAAACGACCCGAGGTTGGAGAAGATCCAAAGGTAGTCTTAGGGATGGCAGCAACAACTGAATCTGGAGTTTTGCATCTTCATGGTTGAATGATGATTTTCTTCGGAAATAAGTTCAGTAACTACAGCCTCAAGGGTGGGAAGAGGTGTGCGATGCAAAAGAGAGGCCCGAGTAGATTCAAAATCCTCACGAAGTGCCATCATAAAATGCATAAACCTACGACGATCACGGTAGGTTGCAAACAACGCAATGTCATCAGAACATTTGAGTTGAGGATCTACAACAGACAATTGTTCCCAAAGATTATTAACTTGAGAATAAAAATCAGCAATGGACTGACCTGATTCCTGATGCATTTGATAAAGCTTAGTCTCAAGCTGGGACTGCAACAAAGCATCATGAGTGCAGTTGTATCGTTTAGCAAGAAAATCCCAAGTAGCTTTAGCATTACCAAGCTTGGGAAGCAGACTATTGATGGATGGAACAGAAGTATTGATAAACCAAGACAATATTTTATAATGAATACTATGCTAATCTTCAAGCTGACATGCAAACTTATCAAGACTCTCACCATCTTGTTGCTTGGGGGCAAGAATATCACCAGAAACATAACGCCATAATTTTCGTCCTCTAAGAAGTACTTCCATATTTTGAGCCCACATATTATAATTTGAGCCATTTAAAATAGTATCAATAGGATGAACAATGGTATCAAGGGTGGGAGAGGAGTGAGACATATTGTTTTTTTTTTTTTTTTTGGGTCAACGAGTCAACGGTCAACCTAGGCTAGACTTTGAGCCAAATGGGATGATTTATAAAAGAAAGACAAATGGGCTGGAAAGGAAGGCTTACTTGGATTGGGCTTGAAGTTGGTTGTAATAGGCTTGATATGTCTGTTGGAGATTTGTGACGCATGTAGAATATTCAGGAGGCGGGTGGGGGCGCGTACAGAAGCGGATCGGGAAAATCTTGACTCAAAAATACCAATAAAATTCTCAAGACTCCGTTTATGATCAGATTTGTCAGATTTCTCGATTGCAATAGTGTTCTCTAGAAAAAGTAAAGTAGATGAATCAAGCTTTCCAGGAAGGTATTATGGGCGAGAATCCGAGTTCGTTTGGGTCCTCATTAGTTTTTGCAAAACCGGACCTAGAATCCTACTCGCAGAAGGATTTCTGGCTAGTGTTGAGTCTTCAAATGGGCATAACTAGAGTTTCAGATATTGAAAGCAGGTAATTCAAAAGCCCAGATTCATCTACACATTTGGGACTACAATTTTTATGAAGTGACCAGGCCCAGAAAAGTTCTTTTACATTGCGAGAATCCTGGTGCAATCTGGAGATGAATTCTGTTTTCCATATCTGATAAGATTTTGACAATTTTGGAAGTCTATCTTTTAGGAAGATCTAGGAAAGTAATTTCTATGATTAAAACACGTGTTATTTATTGATGAGTTGTTAGGTTAAACAGGGGAGGGAGAGAACAGCAGTAGAGTTTAGTTTTTTTCGGTTTTCTTTTACTTTCTACGTCAAGATGTGCAACTGATCTTTCTTCTTCAGTTCAAGGGGATTTTGAAGCCTAAATTCATGTAATTGGTGTAACTTAACTTCAATTATATTGTTCTCAATCTCGTTTTTATTGGAATTGTTTATGTTATTCTGTTTTAATTGTTTATGAATTGTGTTTGAGTGATTTAGTAATGGCCTGCTGAATTGTTTAATCGGAATTCATCTGTTAGAATAAGGGATTGTGATACATAATTGTCCTCTTCCTATTCAGTAAGTAACACATGATGATAGGTGATTATGGACAAGTTTTCAATCTGCCATCTTGAATAACATAATCTAAGTTAAATAATCCGATCTTGCGTGATTGTTGCTTGGATCGATCTGTTTTCCTAATTCTTAAGGTTGTCATTGAATTAGCCTTAGAGAGCTTATTCTAGGTTGTTCAAGGGATAGGATCTACTTGAAGAGCTTATTTTAGTAGTAACAATTAAGGGAAAATTCGGGTAACAGAGCTTGTTGTTTCCTATGGTCAGTAGTTCCACAATAACGAAATAGAATAATGTTAAAGTTAGTTCATGTCCAATGCATGTTTAGGTGGATCTTGAACCAAAAACTGGCTATCTTTAACTTGATATTTTCTATCATTGGAGATTTATTTGTTTCACTTTAGTTTGCATTGATTACAACCCCTTTCATTACTGTTGTCATGTTTAATGTTTAGGGTTTTATTTTGTTTTGTTTTCGTTCTTTTAAAATATAGAATTTAAGCGAAGCATTCCCGGTGAGATCGACCCTTACTCACCCTATATACAATTTAGTAGTTAGGTTAATAAGATTAATTAATTTGGTGCATTCGGCACGCTACCAAAATTCAATACTTTATATAAGCTAAAAAAGAGGTTAATAGGAGAAACAATAAAATAATTTATTTAAAATCCTAGAAACACTTTTGAAATGCAACCAAACAATCTAAGATTGTTTCAAAAATGCTTCCAACTTTAAATAAATTATTTCGGCCATTAAATAAGTCCAACCAAAGAGGTTCTTATTTTAATCAAACAAATGGATGGCAAGAAGTATTCTAGATACTCCATGAAACATTAATATTACCAAAGAAGGAATAGCATGCTAAAACTGTTGTCCATGCCACTTCCTCTTTATGTATATGTATAACCAAATGGAAGATAACAATTACACTCACTATGATACTGGCAATGCTGAAAAATTAACTCAAAGAAGAGAGTATTAGAGATGATATACAGAAAATTTTAAAGAAAAATTTGATATGTGATGGGATCCCTTACCAGTTCCAAGGGCAGCAAACCTATAAGATCTTTTGATAGTGATAATTAGCAAAATCAGAGCCTCATAAAATATATGGCAAAGAACATGGAAATGTCTATAAGATCAATTTTTAACCTAAAGTAAGTCGCAGTTAGTCAATTTCATTATGATAGGAAACTGTCCTGACATGTTAGGAAAGAATTACATGAAAATGCATCTTACTTAGGACAAATAGTAGTCCAAATCAATAATTTCATATATATAATGGTTGAGATTAGACAGTAGCAATAATGTTATTCTGAAGTCATAACTAACATAAATTATGTACCGGAAGCCAGCAAGAAGCCATAGATACTCCCAAAGCAATAAGAGATATAACAAAGCAGGGCAAGAAGTTTGGAAATCTGCATAAATCTCATGTTTCAGAATACCATCATACTTTTAACATCTTACAGAAAGAAAATGAAAAATAATAAAAAGATAAGAGTTAAAATTCACTTACTTCCCAAATAAAGATTCTTTAGAGAATATGTTTGGATACTTATCTGCTGGCTGAATAGTGAAAATTATCCCAAAAGATAAGTACCAAGCTTTGCAAACAGAAAACAAAATGAAAAGCACATGGACTAGGTGGTGTATGGGGATGTTAACAATAGATAGATTAAAATGAGATTGGAGAAGATACTTGGACAACTAGGGAAAAATCTTGAATGATTGACATTTCATAAGGATTTCAAATTACTTGAATATGGAATATTTTTCAATAATAAAGGAGTATGGAAATATTATCTAAAAGATGTATTTACTGGCATAAGAAGCCAAAAATATAAGTACCTGAACCAAAAAACCACCCACTGCTGGGCCCATGATGAGTCCTTTGCCCCATGCTGTACTCACCTGAAATTAGATTACAGTTGTCACCTCCGGCACCGCAGTAAAATACTTTTATTTATAGAGAAATAAGCTTACTGCTGACAGTCCTAAAGCTTGGTGCTCTCCATGCATAACTTCAGTTGCATATGCCTGGTAATGATAGAAGTTATGCACCAGTACTGGAATTAAGTGGAACACGAGTAAACAAAGAATCTCATAGAACAGAAACTTTCCATACCATTACCATTCCAAGTAAAGCAATCATGCTTCCAAGAAGAAACCTTGTGATGACAGCCATCCAAAAGTTTATACTAACCCCAAAGAGAGTGCTCAAAACAACCCTATGACAAATTTTTAAGCGCGATAATTATGAAAATTTTGTACATAAGATGTCTGAAAAAAAAAAAAAAAAAAAATTCCAGAATTAATTGCTAATTATCACTGTCAAAATTTGACAGGAAACCAGCAGTTACTAACACTGAGATGGTCCCAGATAATATTATGGGTTTTCGACCATAGTGGTCAGCCACCACTCCCCATAAGACAGATGTCAAAGCTCTGCCAATGATGAATGAAGACCCTTCAAGGTATTACCATTACTATTCCAAGTAAAGCATTCATACTCCCAAGAAGAAACCTTGTGATGACAGCCATCCAAAAGTTTATACTAAGCCCAAAGAGAGTGCTCAAAACAACCCTATGACAAATTTTTAAGCCAGATAATTATGAAGTTTTTGTACATAAGATGTCTGAAATAAAAAAATTCCCGAATTAATTGCTAATTATCACTATCAAAATTTGACAGGAAACCAGCAGTTACTAATACTCACATGGCCCCAGATAATATTACGGGTTTTTGACCATAGTGGTCAGCCACCACTCCCCATAAGACAGATGTCAAAGCTCTGCCAATCATGAATGAAGACCCTTCAAGGTATTAAGAGGTTTGTTAGGATTAATTTTAAGGAACTGAAATATGATGAATAAGCATATCTATATTAGAATACACCATCATTAAAGAGGAAGTATAGAAGATAAACTCACCCACAAAGCCAGTATAGTAGCCAATATCTTCCTCCCTTTTTGCAATATGAAAATCCCTAATCTGAAATTAAATAGTAAATTAATACAATGTTTTGGAAAGCAATGCAAGATTCAATGGAATGACCGGTAGGCTCTGTTTAATATTTTTCCCAAGCAATGGAGGCTAAGCAGAAAAATCAGCAACCATGATAGTCCAACCTCAAACTCATAAAAGATGTATATAAACAAATGCAAGAATCAAATCTGACCACCATATTCTATTACCATCCTGGAATGTATCAGCTTTAATTAGTTGCAGAAAACTTGCTGTCTACTTCTCAGTAATATTTTCTCGAAACTAAGGAAGTGATCAATCTTCTCACTGGTAAATCTTACTACTTGGATAGTTATTCACTAATCTTGTTCTGCTCTCAGTCATAGCGCATTGATTAGTAAGATGCTTCTTGATTTATACAAAAATCATTCAATTGATTTTTTTTAAATCTTCATTGCAGACTCTTTGTATGTCACTGAACCAATTCTACGTCTGCATATAACTCATTTTAATAATTTAATCATCTGCATGAAGAGTAACATTCTACTCACTGCTAAAACAAGTGCTAAAACAAGTGTTGATTTAAGGTACATGCTACCTTAAATCAACAACAAAACTTGTTTACAGTAATAATGAAGTTCACCAAAACCACAAACAGCAAAAGTTATTTATGACAGATTGAAAGGCAGACTCAACATGCAAGAAGGAGATCACAATTTATTCATTTATTGATGGGAAGATATTAAGTTGAAAACAATTCATGGATGTAAGCTGGGGGTTCAAAATTAAATCTTCTAATAAAATATTTCCTGTGTTTCTAACTAAATAGAAATACCTTCAGTTAGCTTTTATTGCTGAACACCAGGGGAACATGCCAACTTTTTCCCTCAAGTAGTTTAACAACTGCATGTGTGCAAAATTGTCAAACTATAATTAAAATGAGAATCACAAAAACTCCAGTTTAATTCACCCTATACATTATACTATTTGCAAGTGCAGTGCTCGCTTCTGTTACAAACAAAAAGAAATGCCAACAGAACCATACTGCAAGAAAATGTAATGATAAAATCACCTTAATCTGATCATTTTTTCTATCTTCCAGTATTTAATAAAATAATTTTCTCTGTCCAATAGGCACTAAAAAATTCTGTTATCTGTAATGTTTTTGATAATGTTAACCGAAACTATTTGCATGCATCTCCATTTGTGTGTATGCAGAAACCGTCAAACCTAAAGAGGAACAACTAAAAATAATGAAACCAATACCATTCTTCAAATTTGGCAACCTGCCTAAACTACATCATCCCAACTACGCAATTCATGGAAACAAAGAGAAATTTAAGATGCTTGTAAGTATAACCTGTGATGAGATATGACGACTTACAATTATGAACTGCAACAAACCACAAAGAAATGATTTCCCGAATGGGTAAACCTTGTTTTAACTCTTTGAGCTTATCAACCTTACAGCCAGAGCAGTTCTCATAATATTTCTTCTTCTTCAACAGTGTCTCTCTGCACTTCTCGTCCGACATACTTTTATCAAGCCACCACAAGACACTGCCTCAGATGTATGAAGCTATAAAACTAAATCTGAAAAAGCACTCTGCACTTAGTTACATAATCAGCTCAAAAACTAATCATCCAATAGAAATTAATAATACATATGTAAAGGTACAACAGAATCTGAAATAGCACTCTCCACTTAGTTATATAATAAGCTTAAAAAGTATCATCATAAAGAATATATATGTCCTTAATTGGTAAGGAATCTCTTGCACAATTGCACTAGACATTAAATCAATTGATTAGGAGTTAAAAAGTTGCTTAGAAAAGAATATTCAAGTCTTGAGACAAAGATGCTTTTGCTTTGTTTCCGTGTTAAATGAAAATAATATATAGCATTAATATATTTTACAAGATTTTCACTTAAAACATGTGGATATATATAATATCATACCATGCTAGCAAGGGCAACACATAAAACATGCTTGTCACCATCAATTCATGATGTTATCTAATTAGCTTTAAAAAGCAATATCACAAATTTTGTATCTTAAGTACTATGGTATTGACTTAGAATTACCACAAAATTATAAAATAATAAGAAATTAAATAAGAAGTCATAATAACTTCATATCACTTCAGAAAAAAATTTGGAATAACAATTATAAGTACTTAGTATGGTGTTACTCTATAATAATACAATTAACATCTGTCTTCAACACATGAACGTAAAACTTATAAACAATACAAATAACCACCATATAGAGCTCAAGTATCGATTTCAAAGGGAAGTCAAACCACTATTATTAAACATTAAATGAACAATGCCAACTGTTAAACTTCCAACATAATGAAATAAAATAAGCTTTCAAACATGTTCCAAGTTTTATACTTGAATATTCATACAAATAGTAGTTACAATGGCGAGGTTAAGGACAATAATGCATACTTCAATCAAACAAAAAATTACCTGCTTTCTTCACCCTCATATTGTTGTATTAGTAATACTATGTACACAAAGTTGGACTCCCAACTTTAGAATTCAACTAATATGTACTTCACTTATCACATTATTTTACAATTAATATGGTACTACCATATCAGTTGACTTATAAAGTCAGGATTCTAACTTTATAATTACAACATTACTCAAATTTACACTTCACGCACGCGTCCTTCACTCAAAAAATGGCACCTCACAATCACATGACCGATGACCGTTTAAAGCTTCGCCAATAGTGATCTGATTAAGACAAGTAGCACAAACAAAGCAAACCAAAATGTGAGAAAACCGATCAGGAAACTTAGCAAGCGAAATTCAAACTAAACACCAAAAGCTTTAATAAAACATTTCTGGAAAAGTGACAAAAAAAGCTCATCTGAATCGTAATCCTGATAAGTTGATGGTAAATTAGGGCACGATTTTGGTTGGACATTAATTCGAATGGGTTGTAAGCAATAATTCACAAGAAGACAAATGTACCTTCAGTGGCCATGTGAGATCTCCGTAATTCCCACGTGTCGGTACAAAAGCTTCCGTCTCCCAGAGAAACATAAGCGCAAATTGGAATTTTATTCGAATCCTTCCTCTTGAAATTGAAAATTTGAAAGACATAGAAAACCTCTTGAAATTGACATTAATAAATAGGATAGGAGAAGGCTGAATTTGGGATATTTTAAAATTTGGAGTTTGTCTAAAACTAGAGGGAAGATGAGAGAAAAATAGCCGTTGTTAATGAAGAAATTTTGAAAATAATTTAATTAGAAAGAACTGCAACATTTTTTCTTTTTCTTACAAATATATTTCACATTAATATATATTATGTCACATATAATAATCAAATAATAAATACTCACAAATAAAATATATAAAATTAAAATTAAAACTTACTCAAAAGATAAAATATCTAAAATTAAATCTAAAATTGGGTTTTGAAAGCACATAATTTTAAGCAATAATGTTAGTCTTACTCCTTCTCCTTACTTCTTTCTTTTACTCACTTATGTGGTAGTCAAAGTGGTAGATGTCATCTCATCTGGCTATCATGCAAGATCCCCCAAAATTTAAAAAAAAAAAAAAAAAAAAAAAAAATTCATTCCTCGAATCCATTTTATGTTTCCCCCTAAATCATTTGAAGAACATCAACAGCCAAGTCCTTTGAATAATGAAGAGCTTGGTGATAATGAAAAGGTGGAGAAATATTTCGGGAAGCAAGAAATATTCGGGAACCCCACCACTGTACGGTTCATCGAAAGTTGTTGAACCATTCAGGACAGGCGATGGTGAACGACTATGGTGAAGACAAGTAACGGTTAGGTGAGTGGCCGATTTATCTGCACTCATTTCCATTCTCTTGTTCTTTTCTTTATTTCTTGTAGGTTTCAATGGTCTGGCTGCGGCTTTTGTTGTAGAAGCTATCATGAATGAGACTTTAAATGTTTGTGCTAATGTTTGGATGTTAAATGTTTGTGTTAATGTTTGGATGAAGGGTTGATGATGTCAAAGGTTTTGTGAATTTTAGTAATGGATTTTGATTATGTGCTAACTGTTTGTGGTAATGCTTATGTGAGGAGGAGACATATCAGGTTTTTGTATTGTAGATATGATATTAATTGATGTTCAGTGAAGAGGAAATGATGTTTTTGGTTTTATGTATTTTATAGTGATGAATTTGGATTTCGATTGTGCATGGGTAATTCTTGTGTAGAATTTCCTGTGTAACTGCATATTGAAGAGCTCTCATCTACCATGCTCTATTATGTGCTTTATGTCTATTTTTCTTGTAACTCTAAGTTGGCTTTAGTTTTTGGTTGGAAGCAAGGTGAATTTGACTGGGTATGACTTATATCTTGTGGTTCTGTTATGGACTTGCCTTTTTCTCCCCCTTTTATGTGTTTAACATTTGTAACATTTATTTTTTATTTCCATCATTAACAATAGGTGGTTAAACTCTATGAGAGGTGTTTAATTCCTTTTGCCAATTACCCTGAGTTTTGGATGCGTTATGTGGATTTCATGGAAAGAAAGGGGGAAGAGAACTAGCAAACTTTACATTGGCGTGAGTAACGCAAATTTTTCTGAAGGTATTAACACAAACATTTAACATCCAAACATTAACACAAACATACAAACATTTAAAGTCCCGTTCATGATAGCTTCTACAACCAAAGCAGCGGCCACGACCATTGAAACCAGCAAGAAATAAAGAAAAGAACAAGAGAATGGAAATGAGTGCAGATAAATCGGCCACTCACCTAACCGCTGTTTGTCTTCACCACAGTCGTTCACTGTCGCCTGTTTTGAATGGTTCAAAAACTTTCGATGAACAATACAATGGTGGGGTTCCCCAATATTTCTTGCTTCCTGAAATATTTCTCCACCCTTTCATTATCACTATGTTCTTCATTCTTCAAATGACTTGACTGTTGATGTTCTTCAAATGATTTAGTGGGAAACATAAAATTGATTAGAAGAATGAAATTTTTTTTTAAAAAAATTTTTGGGGGAAGTGATGTGACAGTTGGGTGATGTGGTAGATGAGATGGCATTTGTCATGTCGGTTGCCACGTAAGTGAGTAAGAGAAGAGAATAGGAAAGTACTCCCTAGCATTATTCAATTTTAAGACTAATATCTTTAATTAAATTAAATGGATCAAATAAAGTAGATTAATTTGTCTAATTAAAACGTTACACATGCATATTTCATCCAAAATGTATCATGAAATTAATACAAATTAACTTTGTCAAAACCCTTTCATTAAAATGACAACAATGGTCCATGAGTGACAAAAACCTTTAATCTTAATAATTCATTTAATTAGATCAATATTTCATTATTAAAGGCAAAAGCTTTGAAGTTTTCCATCACCAATAACATTACCAACGAAATATAAAGCACTTGATTTTGTGGCATTTGTTGCATAGCCTAAAGCAAAACACTCACAACCAAGAGGGTGACACTTCCACTCAATAAAAGTTAATTATGCCCACAATTTTTTAACATTATTGAACTTTAATTTCTTCATAAAGTTTTGAGAAGAATTTTAAATCTTTAAAGTATGATATGCATTTGATTCGGTTTAGCCCCTATCATTTCCGTACAAATTTGCCAAATATATGCGTTTAATTATTAAAATAGAATTGATTTTCAATTTTTTTTTTAATATATTGAACACTTTTTTTTTTCGTATCTTGAAATAATAATGCATTAATGTTATATATCTCAAGGATTATTATTCCAAAATCTTCATTTGATGTATCTTTATTCATTGTATTAATGTATAAATAATGAAATAATGTGGTAAATGATATGATAAACAACACATCAATTAAGATAAAAATATTTGAATACCTTGAATGCCTAACATTGCTCTCAAGTCTTAACCTAATAAGAGTATGATAGAAAAGCTTTTGTTTAAAAAAAAAAAAAAATGTTATAAAAAACAAAATCCATAATAAGAAAGTCCTTGCTAATATATATATATTAATAAATAAAAACTTCCTAGAATATAATAAAAGGTCCCTTGGAAAGTTAATTTCAAAGGGAGACAAATTTAAGAACATTAAATATTTCGGGTTATAAGATATTTACAAAGTAAAAACTTACTTTTAAATTTTATTACGGATAAATTTAGTTAATTTACTGATGGGATTTGCTAGTTGTTTCTCAATAATTAGCTCTGCTTTTTTTTTTTTTTTTTTTTTTAAAATTAATTGATTAATTAATTAAACTTAAATTCAAGTATTGTAGTCTAGCCTTGAATTGAGTAAATGATACCTGATAGGATGTTAAGATAATTATGGAAAAAATATGAAGATTAATTTAGTGTTTTAGCCCTATTGCAATGGATCAATTATAAAACCACTATTAATTCCCAATATTTTCAATTTCAACACAAAATTTCATGCATGACTAATGCTTCAATTATTACACGTCAACCAAAAGCAATAAGAATGGTCTAAATTGAAGCAAGTTCATTATCAAACGAGTTCTTTGTAAAGCTCTGATACTATGTTAATTAATCACAAAATTGAATGTGTAAAATTGATAACTAAAGTTGATTTACTATTATACAGTACGGTGATGAAGCCTACCAAACTTATAATGTTTGTTGAATTAAATTGAATTGTTTGTTAATTTTTTTTTCATGACACTCACACTGCACCTCCTCCAGTAGGACCAACAGCTTTGAAAAGTGACATTGCAGTCGTAGCAATTCCATTAGCAGCTCCTCTTTAATCCTAGGCTTGTTTTTTGTACCATATTTGATCAAATCAATTTAAGACGGATATACGTGGAAATTATCTACGAATCGAGAAGTTTTTCTCATTAATGGTGGTAACCAAGGTTTTAAAACCCGTCCCGAAGTGAAACCCGACAAAATGATCATGTCCTAGGTTAACCAACTGAACCGGTCAAATGGGTAACGTCAACATGTAAAAAAGTTTGAAATCTAGCAAAGATACCCCTAAAAATTCATAAGTCCCTACAACTTTGAAATCCGATAAAAACACCCCAAATTACACTATTGGCATCGACAACCTAGGCTAAATAGGGCTTTTTGCCAATGTTGAAAACACACCCCATCACCACGAAAACTCTCCCCTCAATCTCTTGAACAAAACCCATCTACCCCACCCTCATTCGGCTCGCCAATTGGTAGTAACAGCAGGTTGTTGCAACCTACTTATTTTTTGAAATTTCCAATCATTTTAGTCACCTGAAATCAGCTCTGTTGCCACCTTTAGACTCACTGGTTCTTCCTCTTCAAAAGCCCCAACATCGTAGCCACCAATTGTTCGTCAAATGTCGTCCTAATTTCTAGGGTTTGAGATGAATAGTAAAATTGATAACTCGGCCTAGTTAAGGCCCTAGGTCTCGGTTGAACTGATTCAACAAGCTAGGTCGGGTCGGATTTTAAAACACCGGTGATAACAAATGCTAAACGATAATTTTATAGTTTTTGATGTAAAAATTCTATCAATTTTTTTGTTTTCTAGTGTTAATCGATGGTTATTAATTGTTAACTATCATCGATAATCTAAGTTTGTACTTTAAAATTGATGGACTATCCACACTTGAAACTGATTATATATATAATTTGGAAATGATAGAAAATTACCACTGCTCTATTTTTTATAAGGAACAATCCTGTTATAATGGACACCTAGTCATCAGAAAAAAAAAAAATAATTTAAAGTGTTAATTTCGAAAATATGGCATCCAAAGGAAAAAAAAAAAATAATTAAATTAATGTTAGCTTAGAGTTTCTCTTTCTCCTTACAGATAAAATATTCTTCATCATAGAAGCGCAATTAAGAAAGAAGGAAAGGGTGAATCCTAATAACGTTGTTATGTAAGGGCAGCTTGTCATAACAGGTATGGATAAAACCTGTGGATAAGAAATCAAGTCAACTTAAACATGCAGGCAAATATTTTCAGATTTTTGTTTTCATAAATAACATGTTAAATTAACGAGAAACTAAAATAAATGCTAAATGGTATTTAACATTTGAATAGAATTATATATACAAATTGAAGTCTTCTTACTATAAAATTTATATAGAATGATGTGACATAAAATGAAGAAAGAGTGAACATAAATAATTAAGCTTATTAACTGAAGATAGATGATTTTTACCCCTACAATGCGGGCCAAAAATCCTCACCACAAATGGATATAGACAAAGTTGATAGATTATGAGGCTGAATCCTGCAAGCTCAATAATTAGGAAAAAAAATTCATATTTATTGGAATGTGATCTGTATATTGTCTTTGTATAGCAAGTGAATATTAGTTTCCTGATTTAGGCTGATGCTTTTTCCTTCTTTGGTTGATTTGTTTCTTGATTATAGGGATGTAATACTGTTACATATTGAGAGGTTTCGGTAAATAAAAATAAGGAAGCAAAAGCTTCATTCTGGAAAATATTGTCTTTACAATATTTGTTAAAGATGATTAAATACAAGAAATTTTTGCTCTCTAACGATATCTGTTCCAACATAGACACTTTCGCTGGAAAAACCACTTACTCCGACACTAGCATGCATCACTGAAATATTGTTATCTTCCGATGATTATATGTTAATATGAGTATACATTTTATACCTGTGACTGCAAGAACTTCACCAACATCTTCAGTTGAATATTCAGACCCCCATACTTCCTAGGGCTACCAGCCCAGTGAAAAAATATACAAAAGCAAGAACAGTTTCATCTAATTAATTAATTTGATTATTAGCAGAAGTAAAAATATTATTCACCATCTAAAATTAGATAGAAAGGTACCTCAGTGTAAGTCATATCATGAAGTGAAAAGACAGAGTAAACGAAAATGGAATACATCAAAGTTCAATTCTTCATTAGGCTTTTCTTAGAACTAGATGCCTTTATTCTCTCACTTTGTATATCAAATTCTGAATTAGACTAATAGGATGCAGATTCCAAAGCACCATATGAGACGTCACAAGATATACTACTGTCTTCATTGTGCATGTGCAATGTCTCCTACAATAACCAAATATATTTCAGGACAACACTTCGAAAAAATCATCCGAAAAATGAATGTTGATACAGTCATCCAACCATGGAGTGACATGTCAGTGCGAGTGAGATATACTTCCTCTATGATTGGATGATTATACCAACATCCATGGTAGGGGAGATAGATCAGGATTCTCTCCTGATTTGAACTTTTACTTGAGTTTTTAAAAGCTTGTGACCGGTAGTTACAAAATAGAAATATATTAAACAAACATATTTAAACCATAAATAAACCAAAAATTCATAGGTATTATGAGATCCGTAAAACTCAAGAAAGCACAGATAAGAAGCATATCTTAACTAGGAAGATCGATTTGGTTAATAATGGCATCAAGGATTCACTATAATCAGTTATCAAAAATTACAATAATAGAATTACGTACTGGAAGCCAGCAAGCAGAAATGGTTACCCCCAAAGCAAAGAGTGATATACAAAGGCAAGGCAAGAAGTATGGAAATCTGTAATAACTTTATATTCAGAATCAACATATTTTAAACATCTTAACATAAAAGATTTGAATTAAAAAAACAAAGTAACGTTCACTTACATCTCGAACAAGGATTCTTTGGAAAATATATTTGGATATTTCTCTGTTGGCTTAATTGCAAAATTATCTAGATAAAGTAAAAGAAAAAAAAAAAAAAAAAACACTTCACAACCAGAAAGAAAAATGAAAAATGGCAATAGATGATCAAAGAAAAAAAAAATGTTTAGGGGGCATTTGGTTGGGGGTTATGTGGGATTACTGGGGTTATGTCATCTTATATAACTTGATTACCACGTTTGGTTGTCAAAGTAATATAAGATTCTGGTAATCCTCAGATACTGATAGTAACTACTATTGGTAATATATGAGATAATTTGATTACCTCCATTTTCTTAGATATTCTAAGATTATCAGGGTAATCTTTTTTTGTTACAATTATATCCCTTATTAATAAAATTTTAGGACAATAATACCCTTGTTATCTAAACAAGTTACAAAAAAGTTATGGACATTTTTAACCTTATACACAAAAATTTAAACTCGTTTATACCCTCCAACTTCAACAAAATTAAATTCCCAACTTTATTACTACATCAAATCCCCCAAAACTAACTCATTTATTCTTCATCTACCGAATTAATTCTTCATCTAACAAATTAATTACCCATTTTTTTCATAGTTGAACACAAACCCAGCTGCATTTCCAACTTGAGCTTCCTTTCATCTTCAGATCAAGTGGAGTGCGTCTTCTGTAGATTTCGTAATCAGTCTTCACTTCCAAGGAAATCGTCGTTGTTCCTTGAATCTCTGTCGTCTTTTCCCGCCGAATCGAGGTACTCATCTAGTTTTCAACTTCAGGTCTGTAACTATGTTAGTGAACCCTAAAATCAAAATTAAGCCCTAATTCGTTCTTTTTGGTTGGGTTTTGTTATTTAGAGTTGATTGACTGTTATACACTAATGCATTTATGTTTAGTTGAAAACCCAGAATATGTTTATGTACTGAGAATTGAGATATTCGCAGGTGATAAAAAAGTTATTTCGATATAAAGATAGCCAAAGTGAGATGAACTAGAATTGTCAAAAAAATGTTACATATTATCAAACAAATGAATTAATAACCAAGTAATTAATAATTAATTGTATATATGCACATACATTCTTTAAAAACCCAGTAAAGTTTAAATTTATTTGTATTCTAGAGAGCTACTTGGACTGCAGACAGGCAAGCTCCTTTACGGTTTGCCTATCATGTTTAAGTGTTTTTGCTGAGGAAGGTGTTCCACTCTTTTGTATTGCAGAATAAGATCAGCTCGGTTACATAATTGACTTTTTTAGAGGTGTAATAGATAAGACCTCAAAGCTGGAACTTTGTTTTCATGCAGATTGTGATAATCCATTTTACTCTACCTATGGTTTGCTGTTTGAATGTGTTTGTGGTGTTTTTTTTTAATATAAAAGTGGGTTTTATTAAGGTTAATATTCAATATAGGTTTCTTTAGTTTTTTTTTTCTTTATCTTTTGTGAGTAGTTGTCTTTTAATTGGCTGCTCTTGTGATGTCTTTGCCAAAGGTCAGGTAATTCCATTCTTGATTGGGTAGTTTTCCCAAGTGTCCACTGCATTTGGGTTGCCTGGTGTGATGTTTGTAGGGGTGTAGGTTGGATCTTGGTGTTTTGTTGGTTGTTTTGTGCTGGGGGAGGTTTTGTTTCCTACTGGTTTCTGTTTGGCCTGATTGTTTATGGTTTCTGTCCAGCCGTTTTTTCCTTGATGATTTGTATAGGCATCCTAGCTGGCTGTGCTGGTCTGGATGTATTCTTGTATCCATTTACATGTGAAATAATATATAATTTCAAGATTATATTCACACATTTTATTAAAGGGTTATCCTAAATTTCATTATATTCATTATTTATATAAAGTTGGGCAATTAGTATTGAATCTTTATTACTTTTTTGGTAGCATTACAGCAAACCTGTTCAGCTCTCCATAAATCATACAACTATTTACATTTTGTCTAAACTTGGTAAATATTCCAGCAGAAATTTAAGTTCCATGTCTCTTTCTTTGTACCAACACGTTGTAATTAATAAGGTTTTGGTTTGTTGCAACTGTTTTCCAACACTCTTGTTCGAAGAAAGAGAACATCAGGCTTTCATTTGTTCCTACTGTGAATATTCGGATTACTGCCCATCATTTTGAATAGGTATAATTTTTGTTTTTGAACCAAATGTTGTACCTACCTTTTGCTTCTCAAATTAAATGCATGTCTTTACTAGTTTGAACATGGTAAAAGCACAAATTTGTTTCTCTTATTTTTTACAAAGTTGGCTTGATAACAAGTAATCGTTACATCATATGTTGTTCTAGTATTCTTTCAGTTTTAAACCTGATGTTTTGGTGTTGAATTGAAATCTAGTTTCATAATTTATCTGACTTCTTGTTAGCTATGCATAAAGGTTCCCTGGTTTGAGTTAGTTTGGAATAAATACATCTATACATCACACAGTGTACAATTTTTATCATGGGAAATTAGATATAGAAAAGTTTTTCAAGATGTTGGAGTTGTTTGAATTTTGTGTACGTTATGTCCTCTTCCCTCAAATATGATAGTAATCTAGTGTTGCTTATGTTTGATAGCAATGGCTCGTTTAACTAAAAGGCAGAAGCATTTGGTGTCACTTATGATGATGTATTTTCATTTGATGGACACCCTAAACACCATGCTAGTTTTTACGATGATTGCCTTGCTGCTGAAGAATAGGAATAGACATAGACATGGCATATCATATGCGGGTAACTTTAGCAGTAACCATACCATTAGGACCTTCAATTTATGGAAAATGATTTTCGAAGATGATAACCAATGTGTAGTGAACTGTAGAATGAATATAACAACTTTTGAAAAATTAAGTGTGTTACTTTAACGTGAAGCGGGGTTAAAATCAAGTAGAAATACATCTCTAGAGGAAATGGTGTGTTGTTTTCTTCACATTTGTGCGCACCATATCAAGAACACAGTCTTTAGCTACCAGATAGCTAGGTCCGGTGAGATAGTTATCAGAAATTTTCATGCAGTGTTGAACGTTACTGAAAGAGCCTAAGCCTATCACGGAGGACTCAATAGATGAACACTGGAAATGGTTCAAGGTACATAATGAAGAACCTAAGTAGTATATTATGGTTGTTTTTATGTAGGTTCCTTTTTAGTACAACACTAATTTATTAAATTTGTTTTATCCTATTGGTAGAATTGTTTGGGCACATTAAATGGAACACAAATAAGGGTTCAAGTTGACTCTCGTGATAAACCTAGGTATCGCACTCGGAAAAATGAAATTGCGACGAATGTTCTTGCTGTTTACACACTAAAAATGCAATTCATTTATATTCTTCCCGGGTGGGAAGGTTCAATTGTTGATGGTAGAGTCTTTAAAGATGCAATTAGTAAGAGAAATGGATTAAAGGTTCCTCAAGGTATAGTTTCTATACAATTTTCCAAGTTCATTACGGGTAACGATGAACGATTAGATGAGTATCCGTAATTGACATTTTTATTATCATGCTAGGTTTTTACTATTTATGTGATGTGGGTTACACCAATGGGGAAGGGTTTTTAGCACCTTATAGAGGCCAAAGATACCGTTTGAATGAGTGGAGAAATGGTCACCAACCAAGAACCCCTTAAGAATTTTTCAACATGAAATACTCTTGAGCAAGAAATTGCATTGAGAGATGTTTCGACATCTTGAAAGCCCATTGGAAGATTCTTAGCGAGAAATCTTTCTACCCTATTAAAATGCAGTGCAGAATAATATCCGCTTGTTGCCTGTTACATAACTACATTAGGTTTGAGATGGCCATTGACCCTATGGAAAGTGAGGTTCGTGAGATGAACAATACCCCATAGGAAGCTGATCCCGAACCTGAATTTATAAGCCACGTGGAACCCAGTGATGCATGGACTGCATGGAAGGATAATCTACGCAGCAGATGTTTGAAAGTTGGCAATGATCTAGGCAGTTGTAATTAGTTTAGGGTGTTTTTTCTTTGGGTGACAATAGTTATGTTGTTTTGTACTTTGTAATATATATATATATATTGCATGCCATAATGACATTTGACGTTTGAACGTAAATTATTTGTCTTGGATTATATGTTTTTCGTTTTTGAATCTTCTATTGTATAAATATATTCTTGACTTTTATTATTTAGTGAGGGGTTGTATCATTTAATATCTAATTATTTGGGACCCTAAATGTTTCAATGTTGATAGTTGTGCAATTTGGTGACCATAAAGCATGTTTTGTGGATGCCAGAAATATTGGCTTCGAAACAAGTATAGGATATATGAATGTTGGTATCAGATGAATGTTACTGAATAGATGTGGTTTACTAGGATTTAAGGTCAAACAATGGATGAAGAGTGCAAATATATCATTTGTTATCTTTTATACTTGGAGACAAGGAAAAAAAGGATAAAATGATGCTGAGTTTGCAAATTCTTCTTTTTCCTTATTCATTTCAAGTCAGAAGTGTTTCTGAGTTAGTTTTGTTTAGTTTATGATCTATGTTGTACAGTGGACTAATTTTGTATAGTTTGAGAAAACAAGAAGACTTACACTGCAATGATCACATACTATGGCTCTTATAATTATTACATCTTCCATTCTTTCTTGCTAATAATAATTAATAATATCATACATAGAGCTGCTTTAATTAGTCCTTGCAAATAGGTGTATAAATTAGTTTCGACACTTGTTTTTTTTTTTTTTTTAAATTCTTTCTGGGTACTTGGTCCACAGCTACAATTTTCCTACTTTTCGTTAATTTGTAAAAAGTCAATGGTGAGTTATTGCCTGATTGTTTGATATTGGTAAAGAATCTATGATCATGAGGATCCAGTTGATTAGTGATTAGAGGTAGTGTTGGAAGTTGGAATCAATTTGATGTCTTATTCATTGTTATCTGAAAGGTAGCTGTGTAACACCTTTTAATTTGAAGCTGCATTCAATTTTGACAACATATTATTGATTCTATTTGTCTTGGATTATATGTTTTTCGTTCTTGAATCTTCTATTGTATAAATATATTCCTGACTTTTATTATTTAGTAAGGGGTAGTATCATTCAAGATTTAATTATTTGCCTAATAAATGGTTCATTTCTTTTTCTTAACAATTCATTCAACAATGGATAAGTCGGCAAAAGCTAGTGGAAGTCAGGATATGCCTTTGACATTGTATAACCTGAGCATCAGTAAGAAAGGGAAGAAAAAAACGGGTGGAAGTGGAAAGAAAAGACAATGGACAAAAGAGGAGGATGCCATTTTAGCTAATTGTCTACTTACTTTGAAGGAAAGTCGTCATTGGCGTGCTGACAATGGTACTTTCAAAACCGAGTTTCTTGTCCAACTAGAAAAGATGATGGCAAAAAGACTTCCATCTTCTGGGTTGAAGGCAACACCACATATTGAATCGCGCTACAAGCTATGGAAAAGGCAGTATGCTGCCATTTCAGATATGTTAAATCATGGCAGTGGCTTTGGGTGGAATGATGAAGATAAATGCATAACTGTAAGCAATGATGTGTTTGAGGAGTGGGTGAAGGCAAGGTTTTTTCTATCTTCAATGCATCAGTAAATTTTATTAGTATATTAATTATAAATTTCATCTATCTTTTTTTCTTTGACAGAGCCATCCAGCTGCACAAGGATTAAAGAACAAACCTTTCCCCCACTACGACACATTAGCCATTGTTTTCAGTAAGGACCAGGCAAGTGGAGCTGGAGCGGAGACCCCAACTGATGCAGTTGAAGATCTTAATTCAGAAATTCCCGAAAACAACAATGAATCAATGGATGTTGATGCTGATGCTAATGAAGGAAGTAACGTTCCAAACAAGGATGGTGTGGCTGCCTCTGGAGCTAATGGAACTCGTAGGACTTCTAGTAGCAACAAAAGAAAAAGAAATGACGATGGCATCTCTGAAATGGTGGACCAAATGAAGAAGTAGAGGGATACGTATGAGGTTGCTTCCTGAGGGATGGAAAAGTTTGCTGCATCTTTTGACAAATCGAAGGATAGAAGTCAGTGTTTGTTTGCGAAAATAGAATAATTGGGACTTTTAACCCCAATGCAAATGATAGATGTTTTGGAGGTAATTTGCAAGGATCAGCACAAGATAGATGTTTTCATGGGGTTGTTGGAGTCACTTAAGAGGACATATGTCTTGCGCATACTGGATGAAAGTAATGTCTACCACCCACCTTTCAGCCCTTGAAACAATAAAGTTAACGGGGTTGTAAATGTTTTTTACTCGTAATTAAGTGTATGTTGTGTTGTCTAAGGACATATAAATCCTTAGATGTTTTTGATGTGTTTGTTATTGAAATGGTGCTAGGTTTAGGTTCTCACATGGGCAGTAGATGTAAATTTTGTTGATCGCCCGCCATTAGAAGGAAAGCAATGCCAAGGAGGGCTTTTGTAATTGAACACAAATGGAAGAAGTCCAAAGTCAGTTGCCAAAGCATTTGAAGTGTCTACTGAAGACAGCCGAAGTGTGAAAACATCTTTCGTCACGGTAAGTAATTCTTAAAGGCATGATTTTTGTTGTTGCAACTACTTATTAGATTATCTTTATTGGCAAGCAAAAGGAAAGAATGAAGGCATGATTGATCCCAGTTTGATCCACTCACTGTTGAGCTCCAGCTAAATTGAAATCGAAACTTCAAACACTTCGCTCTTCCATTGATGTGTTCTTGTAAAAATCAATACTAAGTATAATGTTTATGAGTTATTGCTTCTATGTTGCTTTCGGTTGGGTGTGTTAAATATGTTGGTTGTGTTGGATGCTAAAATCTTGTTCTAAATATGAAAGTTTGTTGGTTTATGTTGTTATATTGCTTCAACTGAATGCATGACAAAATGTAATGGTAGTAATGAAATGGAACAGATAATCAAGTGATAAACTGATTATTTAAAGAAAATTAAAACAAAGGATGAACAAATGGAAATGGCAGTAATGAAATGGAACAGATAAGCAAGTGATAAACTGATTACTTAAAGGAAACAGATGATAAACAAAAGGAAATGGCGATGATGAAATGGAATGAAAAACAAATGATAAACTAAGTAATTATTTTAGTCAAATAAAGCATAAAAGAAACCCATCCCAGCTGAACTTAAGAGGGTCAGCTTTCCTCCCCAATATCCATATTATGAACTTTTCCCATCTAATATATGATGCCTTCATCGCCCTTTTGCCTCTCTTTTTATACTATTTCTCACTTAAGAGAATTATTCCTTCATCCCATATCTTGCGGCCATTGTCCATCCCAAAACTGATTTTTTAACACCTCATCCATTGTAACACCTTACCCTAACACCTCATCCATGGGAATCTTCCTTATTATAGCCCAAATTCCCTTGCTTGCCTCCCTTGGCTTTCTTAATGAATACCACATATTGGGGACAGGGCCAAGAGATGATGTGTACAACCCAAAAAGCAAAAGGAAAGAACCCAATCCTAATGCCCAAAAGCAGACTGACATGCACAAAGAAAAACCACCCAAGCTACTGCAAAAAAAGACAGCCAATCCATATACAAGAACAGCAAAAAAAACTAATAAGCAAAATAGTTGTTGCCACAAAAACAGCAGCTACCGGCTAAAAAAAAAAACTACAACACCTCACTAGTAGAACACCAAGGACAACATTTAACAAATCCCCACATCAAAAGAAGACAAGCATAAAAACACCTTTGCTTGAGTCACCAACTCCAGGGGACAACAAAAAAAAGGACTAGCATAAGAGAATAAAACAAAACACAAGCTTGCCAAGATAGATCAAACTTGTAAGAAAAGCTAGCGAAGAACAAGAGGCAGCCTACCGTCAAAACCATATCTGCCAGGAAATCTTAATCCTGTCATCAGCTATATCCCCTTTTAACCTCAACAATCTAGCGTTCCCAAACCACCACTCTTCAAAATATTTGAAGAAGCACAACCATTAGGGCTATCTATGGCCGTTAACAGCCATCGATCTGGCCGTTTTTGGCCATATCTCTAGTTGGAAATGGCCATACGACACACGGAGGCCATTTTGTGCCTTCCGTGCACCATTACATTGTCAACTTCTGGCGGCCGGCTGTGGTTGCCAGCGGTCGGCAGTGGCTGGGTTGGTGGGGGTGCATTGTTGATTTTCCAAACTTCTATTATAGGGTTGTTTTTGCTAAGTTCTTGAATGTAGGGGGTTATAAATAATCTAAATAATAATATTTAATTGAAGGACAATTCAATAATTTAAACAACATACCCACCAATTTATTCCAACTAACCAAACACATTTTTCTAAAGATTCTCAATAATCTTTAATGTAATCTAACTTTCCAGCAATCCAACATTTCCAGTAATCTAACATTCCGTGAACCAAACGCCCCCTTAGAGTAATCTTGGCTAGGGGTGTGAAAAAAAATCCAACATTCGATATCCGTTCTGGATCCGATCTGAGCTGATTCAAAAAAATTGGATATCCAAAAATCTAGATCAGATTCTGATTGCAATTTTGGAAAATCCGAATTTCCAAATCGGCTGTGCTAAACAACCGAATATCCGAGTTCAATCCAGATTTTACTTAAATGACACTGTTTTGATTTCCCTATTTGTTAAATAGTTAACACTTAACCCTACAATGATACAAACTGTCGTCAATCATACTCTCTCAACAATTGACACCATCACCATCTTCACTTACCCAGTTACCCCCTCAGCTCTTTGGCTTATTTTCTTCTTCTTCTCACTTATATCAAATTTTTGAGGGACCTTTTTTTCTGACCCTATAAGGTATTTTTGTCATTTTTTAAACTAATAGGGGGGTAATTGATTTTTTATAGGGTACCCGAGAAAGGAACCAAAACCTGCATTTTAGGTTCCGGTTCCTTGAATTTAAGAACCTGTACTGTGTGGTTCCGGTTTCGATTCCTTTTTTTGGGAACATGCACTGTGCAGTTCCGGTTTCAGTTCCCTTGAAAAATGCAGGATACCCGGAACCGTTCACCCCTAGTTCAGACTATACTCTTTGTTAGGTTTTTAATTGAAGAATGGAGGAATTATCTAATTTTAAAAAACTTTTTTGTTAAATCCAGATCAAATTCGGATATCTGGATGATCCGATCTGAAAAGCTGGATATCCGCAAAATCAAATATCCTAACATCCGGATCGGATTCGGATAAGGTTTTATCCTAATCCGAATATTCGGATCGGATCAAAAAAGTCCCCAACCGGATCGAATATCCAGTTTTGCACACCCCTAATCTTGGCTCTATTTTCATTAGATACATATAAATTTAAAATGGGATCCATGTTACAGGGTAAGAAAATTTGTTAGACTTAAATATTCAAATCGGATCCTTACATAATAATAACTTTGTTGGCCAAATGGTTCACTTAAACTAGGAAAAAGAACATATTAAAGTGTCATTAATATTTCATAAATATTACAAATTACCCCTGAATATGGAACATTTTTACAGCTTAAAAAAAAAAAAAAAACTATTTTCTGCAAGATGTATTTTTTTGCATAAGAAGCTAAGAGTATAGGGATTTACCTGAGCCAGAAAACCATCAATAGCTGGACCAATGATCAACCCTATGCCCCATGTTGTACTAATAATTAACCTGAGATTTAAATATAGACTAGCTGTAAATTTTGATGCAACAGATTTTGTTAACTCAAATCATTCATAGACAAAATAATTAAGCTTTTGTCCCAATATTCAAGATCTTGAACTTTCAAATACTAGGAAATATTCCCTTCAAATTAACAACTACTAATCATATCCTAACTCCGAAACAACATTTTTATGCAAAGACGAGCAAATTATCCGTTCTTCTCTTATTTGTGTTAATACCTGCAAAATCAGGGAGGTACTTTCTAATAGTTTAAACTACTAAATCTAGAATAATATGGTCGAACCTCAGGCCGGCAAATGCAATTATCTCTAAGTTATAAATATTGGAATTTCAAAGACTCAAATAAACAAGCTTTCAATACCTTGATTATTCTAAGTAAACCATTCAAGCTCCCAAGAAGAAACCTTGTGATAATGTCCATCCGAAAATTTATACTCAGCCCAAAGAGAGTGTTGAAAATAGCCCTATAACCAAATTTTAAGCCGCATAATTAAAAATTGTTTGAAAGTTAAGTATCAAAATCAAGTTATATACTTACCCAAAAATCAAGTTATATATATAGGAAATTAGCAAGTACTAACACAGTAACACTATAAGAGTCCCAAAAATCATTATAGGTTTTCGGCCATATCAGTCAGCAATTTTTCCCCAGAAGACAAGTCAAAGCTCTGCCAAGCATAAATGAAGATCCTTCAAGGGATTAAGAGAAATTAAAATGCGGTGATTATAAGAATAATTGTTTTTTTTTTTTAACACATTTATATTTGCCATTAGTAAAGAGGAAGAAACAGAATAACTCACCTGCATCGCTAGCATAGTAGCCTATATCTTCCTCTCTTTTCGAAATACGAAAATCCCTAACCTGATATTCAATAATAAATAAAAGAGAAAACCTGTAAAAACCATTGCATTAACAAGAAGTTTTGAAAAGGTTTGGTACTTCCATAGATTGGAGAATATACTATTAACGAAGATGACCAGAAGTTTTGTGCAATTAATCAAGTTTGTTAGACTCAAGGATGATTATTTTCAATTTTATATTGGTGGGTTTGTTGGTAAGCAATGACTTATTCAACTAGAGCTTATGGAAGAAGAGCTCATTAGTGGAGAGCTTATAAGAGCATAATTTTTATGAAAAGATCGTTAGTTTGTTTAGTTGGAAAAATGTAAAAGAACTTTGAGGTCTAAGATTACCACACAAAAAAAAAAAAAAAAACTTTAATATAGGACAAAGAATAAATCAAATTTATGAAATAGAACAGGATTTTTATGGAAATTCAATACTTTAAATAAGCTAAAAAGGAGCTTAATAGGAGAAACAATAAAATAATTTATTTAAAATTCTAGAAACACTTTTGAAATGCAACCAAACAATCTAAATTTATTTTGGCCATTAAATAAGTCCAACCAAAGAGGTTCTTATTTTATTTACACAAATGGATGGCAAGAAGTATTCTAGAATCTAGATACTCCATGAAACATTCATATTACCATATATATATATATATAACCAAATGGAAGATAACAATTACACTCACCATGAAATAAAGAAGGGGAAAGAGAGATGATATTGGCAATGTTGAAAAAATTAGCTCAAAGAAGAGAGAGTGCTAGAGATGATATAGAGAAAATTTTAAATAAAATTTTTATATGTGATGGGATCCCTTATCAGTTACAAGGGCAACAAACCATATAGAAATAAATTCTCGAATAGGTAAACATCTTCGCAACAATTTTAGCTTCTCAACTTTACAGCCTAAACAATTCTCATAATATTTCTTATTCAACAATGTCTCCCTCAAACACAAGAGACTGTCTTACTGCATGAAATTCAATGCTTATTAACATATCCATGAAACCAAAATTAAATAAAGAAAGAAAAATCAATAGGGAATTACTTAATCTAAACTAGTACTCTCAAATTAGTTATTATAAGAATATATATACGTGTATATACAAATGCTTTTGATTTGATCTGTGCTAAATAGAAACCATGCATGTTCAATAAATGGATGCCATTTTTATAACCACAATTCAACTTTTTAGTAACCCTAATTGTAATGTTGAAAGTCGTAAGAGTAATACTAGTCTTACTCACTCCCCCTACTCACTTCTCTTACTCACCTTTGTTAAAGTGCTAGTCTTATCCACTTTTTCACTATTTTAACAAAGGTGAGTAAAAGAAATGAGTAGGAAGAGTGAATAAGGCTAGCATTATTCAAGTCGTAATAGCAGCATCATTAAGAAATAGTAACAAAAACCTGTGAATGATGTATTTATATACACTATATATACATCATTCTGATTGCAATTACAAGAGAATTGCATGGAATAACTCGATTGAGCATTTGTTTAATTTAAGATTTTCAAATTTTTGTGCTGCATGGCATATATTAATCCTTTCAAATCTCATATTTTTACATAAGTGTTATGCATAAAATAAGGGCTGACGTCATCTCCACTAATCAAGACTCAACAGATTTTTACTAGTATAGAATATACCTAGCAGGAAGTTATGATATAAGAGCATCTCTAATAGTGCTCTTTATTTTAAAGAGCATATTTCATATAAATAAAAAGTATCTTTATTGATTTTTAAATATAAAGAACAAAATTTTTATTCAAATCCAATAGACTCTTTAAATTTTAGGAACAGAGAATATGTTTTTTCAAGAAAAAAAAACTTAATATGAGAGATAGATCATAAATAAAATGCATAGAAATTTATAATTTATTATTTAAAATTAGGATAAATAGTGAATTTATATTTAAAGAATAAAGAGTATATTGGACTCTTGTTTTTCTATCGATAAATTTTTTATAATAAAGAGTTTAAGTCATTCAAAGAGTCATTTGGAGATGCTCTAACACTTGAAAATTCACTTTTTCTAGAAAGTCTAAAATAATCCCTCCTAAACATGCTTTGAAAGCTTTAGAAATAGAATGAAATATTGAAAATAAAAAAAACATGTATAAGGCAATTAAATATAAAAAAGGGGAATATCAGTATCTACTTTACCTGAAATTGCACGTACTTAACCAACAACTGCAGTAGAATAGCTTAGACCCCCATACTTCCTAGGGCTGACAGCCCAGAGTGAAAATATCTACACAAGAAAGAGCAAGTGCAGCTAACGTTATAATCATATAATGTATTGTGTGAAGCTCATATCATCTTGGTGGCAATACTAGCCCTCTGTTGACAGTATCTGGTTGAAAACATGTACAAAATTGGCATGTATCACCACAATTCATCATCTTTTAAATAATTACGACATTGCATTTGGTGTTCAAGTTACAAGTTCCTTTTAGCACTTCATCAAATAATTACATGATCACGATGAATTACTAGCCTTCTTAATATCATAATGAAATTATTTCTTCACAAAGTAGAAATTTGAACATAGCATCAGACCGACAGGTTAAGGACATGGTGGAGTGAAGCTACCGTGGTCCTAGTGGCACAGTTGGTGTTAGGGATTTGAGCACTGTTTGACACTAGTGAAAAAAGATACAGCCACAAAAAATATAAAATCCAGTGGTTGAGTTTATCTTTTGAACTTAAGGATGCCATATTAATGAAGTCATCAACAAAAAGAATACTTAATTTTTTAGTTTATATTCCAAATATTTGTGCAATGAACATTTTAGAACACAATGTTGATATGTTATGAAACAAGTATAATCGATATTAAAAGAATACATTTAGGATCTTCCCACTCATAATCAACACAAAGCTTAAATGCAGATGCCAGACTATTTAGTGTTTCCAACTATTGATAGGTTATCTGGACAGTATGTTCCTTTTTCAATAATTTAAATGTGACTTCAGGATATTCGAATAGTAGGCTTCCTACATGATTAGTGGGTTTATATTTAACATAGGGAAAATCTTCAAATTAAGACTACAAATGCAATTAACTACTTTTTCAGTCACAAATATTGATAAACTAAGTAATTTGGGTTATGAAAGCTTTAATTGTAAACTACAAATTTTAAACCCATAGCGCAGATAGGTGAAAAATTACACTACTTTTTCGCCATTTTCAATGCAGCTGAAATAAGTTTTCCACACCAGCAAAATATTTCAGGTTTTAATAAAAGAATTGCTGCACTATTTTTTATTTGTTGTTGATAATGATGATGCTATTTGGCTGAGGAATTAAGCAGACCGACAGCCAGACTAATTCAATGGCGTGGTTAGGGCCAACATTCTACTCTGTATAAGGTAAACTAACAGTCAAAGCTAGGTGGCTGGCACAAAGCAAAGTGTGTAAGGAGTTTAACCTAGCACTTATGTTGCATTACACCTGTTACAAACAGAGAACTGATTGTAATTTTCTTCTCTTGTATTGACAAATTATACATCAATATATAGGAAAATAAAGAACTAGTCTAGGAAATAAATAATCTAATCTAGGAAATAAAAAATCTAAGTTCCTATTTTACAGATTTGTTCCTATTATGTATTGATTACAATCCTAATATCCTATTATAGATTTATACACTTAATCATGCAATATCTGTAAGATTTTGCATGATTATCTACAACAACACCTAAACCCAAGTTGAAGGGAACTCAGAACTATTCAATAGTTCTTTTTTATTTCCTTGAAATACCTTACTCAGCATCAGAATGTTGTCTTTTTTTTTTTTTTTTTTTTTTTTTTTTACATTTCAGAGAAACGGTTGACAATGAGAAGAAGTAAGCCCATTACCATCTGTTTTCTACTAGCAACTAGCCTCTGCCAAAATTATGTAGCGTTAATGAAACTAAAGGAGCTTGTCTCTAAACGAGGAAGTAATTATAGAATCCGTTATTTCTGAAAACCGACGCAAGTAGAACACTTCAGCACTAAAGAAACAGTACTAGAAATTTCAACTCTGAAGAATAGTAGTCAAGGAAAAATGAAGAAAACATATCGACAAAAGATATAGAATCCGTTATTTTCAAAAATTGACGCAAGTACAACACAGTAGCACTAAAGAAACAAAACTAGAAATTTCAACTCTGAAGACTAGTAATCAAGGAAAAATGAAGAAAACATATCGACAAAGGAGAGGGAGCTCAATAGAAGGCACAAGCCAAACATATATCATCTAGAAATATACCTCTGAGTAAGTCATATCATCCAGTGCAACAATAGAGCAAACAATAATAGAAGACATTAAGGGCCAATTCTTATTGAGGCTTTCCTTAGAAGTTTTCTTGCTTCCCTCATGTCCTTTAAAATCTGCATCAGACCCACAAGATGCAGATTCCATTTGATCATTTGAGAAATCACATGATAAATTGTCTTCCTTATGGATGTGCAACGTCTACTGAAATAACCAGATGTATTTTAGGAAACCCCATTGCAGTAAGTAGAAAGTTAATTCAGTAATAACAAGACAAGCATGAGTTCTTATAGCTTAAATACTATTACCAGACACTGATCTATTAACTTAAGGTTTTAAATATGATAATTTTAACATATCGAATCTGTTTGACCAAGCTAATTTGAATATGAATCCCCATTTTCTATTCGTTAAGCTATAAGAATTTATGTTTACAATTATAGTTGTATGATAGGACACTAAACAACCCAGGAGGTTCAAAGGAGGGTATCAGGGGAATAGCACAACCTAGCACCAAAGTGTACATGAAGAAGAATAAAGTGGATTAGTAGGCTGGATGGGAGTTGTTTAAAAAGAATATCTACGTGGCACCAAATTAGTAGAATAGTTTGTTACGAAAATTGGGTATAAGAGGGGAATTAAATGCGTATAGGGTATCATGGAATTCACAGAGTTGTATTAGGAGGCCCCTAACTCCTCGAAGTGCTAATGTTATCTTTTTTTTTCTTCAGTCTTCTTTCATTCTATTCCTTCTTAATTTTTCCATTATTGTTCTTAGCTCTGGAATATCTATTAATGTAGATTATTATTACAAATATCAAGGAATTATTTAGTGTTTACGCTTGTTCTCCGTGTGTGTTGAGTTGGTTGTGGTTGAAATATTTAGGTTCCTATCATTGGTATCATAGCCAAGGAGTTCTTATGGTAATATGAGGATGGAATCTAGGATTGAGGGATTGAAAAAAGATATGGGAAACGTTAAGGAAAACATCGGCAGTATCAAAGGGTATCTCGTGGAACTAAGGGAATGGATACATTTGAAGGATGAGAAGGAGGAAAGTGTTGTTCAAAGGAAAGATAAGGGAGAGTCATCAGGGAATCGGGTGATTAACAAAGAAGGAAGCCCAAAACGATCGAAAAAATCGGAAGTTCAAAACGACTCAGAAATAGTGAGATCAATGGAGATGATTAGAAAATAAGAAAGTTGGACTTACCTGTGTTCAACGGTGAAGACCCGTATGGTTGGGCTTTCCAAGCTGATCGGTATTTCAACATCAACAAGATCTCCGAGGAGGAGAAGATGGAATCGGTGGCGGTGTGCATGGAGGGAAGGTCTCTTAATTAGTTCTAGTGGATTGATTCAAGAGCTCCGTTTCCAAATTGGGGAATGTTTAAAAACACATTGATCAAATGATTCCGGCCATCCTATAAGGGTTCTACTTTTGAGTCTTTCGTGGCGTTGAAGTAAATCAGAACTATAATTGAGTACTGTGAACAATTTGAGTTGTTTGCAGCATCGATGAATAAGGTAGGCGAAGAACTGTTGATAGGCACATTTACTAATGGGCTAAAGGAGGAGATTAAAGCTGATTTACAAATTGATAGGCCTATTTCCCTTTTTGAACTAATGAACCAAGCCCATAGAATAAAGGAAAGAAATTGGAACCTGGACAAATCCAAATTTAAACCAACCCGAGCCCAATGGAATTTAAGGCTGAACCAAACAAATTTGAGCCATATACCCGAGTTACACCAAGCCCAGAACACTTAGAATTAGTTGGGGCTCTAATTATGCAAGAAATTCAGATCGCACAAGTGGAGGTCAAATTCACTTTGAGAAATGAGAGAGACTACCATAATCTTCACCAACAAACCTTCGAGAGGGCAATTTCTGGCGAATGACAGAAGTCGAAATGCAATATAGAAGAGAGAGATGGTTGTGTTTCAAGTGTGATGAGAAATTTGGTCCCAATCATCGTTGCCAGAACAAGACACTCCAGATTTTGTTCGTCTCAACTACTGAAGAGTCTGAGGAAGAAGAAACCATCTTGAAACCTGATGATAAGGCTAATATTGAAGGTACTCCTATTGCCTTATCTATGAATTCCATTTTGGGTATACCTTCGGTGAACACGCTGAAGCTTCATGGGCTGATTAAAGGGGAGAGAGTCATAGTATTGGTTGACAGTGAGGCTTCCCGTAACTTCATCTCTCAAGAATTAGTCAATAAGTTACAACTGGAGAGGGATGATACTAAGACCTTTGGCGTCATGGTGGGGAATGGGTATACAGTAAGGAGTATTAGAGTTTGTAGAGAAGTGAAACTAGAAATTCAGGGCATCACCATTTGTCAAGATTTTTTTCTGTTTGATTTAGGAGCCAATGTAATTTTGGGAATAACCTGGCTGAGCTCATTAGGTGATGTGTGTTCTAATTGGAAGAGACTAACAATGAAGGTTGAAGTTAATGGAAAAACAGTGACACTACAGGGGGATCTGTCCTTAGTGAAAACGGTAGTTTCGTTAAAAGCAATGCTAAAATCACTGCAACAATAAGGGGAGGGATATGTTATTAAGTTCTGTTCTATTACTCATCAAGATTGTGCTCCAGCCCCAATTCTGAATCCGAAAGTGGAAGCTATTTTGATTGAATTCTCTAGCCTCTTTGATCAACCAGAAGATCTTCCTCCATATCGTAAAAGACATCATGCCATCACTCTCAAAGATGTGGCTCAACCCCCTAACATTAGGTCATACAGATACTCATTTTTCCAAAAAAATGAGATAGAGAACTTGGTGAGCGAGATGCTAGGCATAAGTCCCTTTTCGAGCCCCGTCTTACTAGTTAAAAAGAAGAATGGAAGTTGGCAATTTTGAGTCAATTATCGAGCTTTGAATGATATAACCATTCCCGATAAATTCTTGATATCACCATTGACGAATTATTGGATGAGTTAGGTAGTGGAACCATATTTAATCAGGCTACCACCAAATTCGGGTTTGTGATGAGGATGTTCCAAAGACCGTTTTTCGCACTCATGAAGGCCATTATGAGTTTTTAGTTATGCCGTTCGACTTGACTAACGCTTTCTCCACATTCCAAGCGTTGATGAATGAAATCTTCAAGCCATTCCTCCAAATTTTTTTTTTTTTTTTTTTTTTTTTTTTATATCCTTTTTGTTTCCATTTTCATTTTTTACTTTCTTGCTTTTCTTTTTATGACATTGCAATATATAGCACTAATTTGATTACTCACATTCTGAATTTGAGGTAGGCTTTCCAGAGATTACTGGAGCACCAGTTGGTCCTTAATAAAAAAAAAAAAAATGTGTATTTGCTCAAGAGAGATTAGAGTATTTGGGCCATTTAATCTCGGCTAATCGGGTGGAGGCAGATCCTGCAAAAATTTAATGCATGTTATCCTGGCCAACTTCTATCACCTTGAAGAGCTTATAGGGATTCTTAGGACTTACAGGATACTATAGAAGACTTGTCCAGAATTATGGATAGTTAGCCTACCCATTAACCCAATTGCTCAAGAAGGATTCCTTTTGTTGGGGTGAGGAAGCTCAAAAGGCCTTTAACACTTTCAAGAAAGCCATAGTGACTGTTCCAGTGTTGATCATTCTTGATTTCTCGCTGCCCTTTGAGGTTCACACTGATGCGTAAGGTTTGAGAATGGGCGTTATACTGGTACGAAGAGGTCGTCCAGTAGCTTTTCTCAGCAAGGCTTTCTCCTACTCATCTCAACAAAAGTTTGTTTATGAGCGTGAGCTCATGGCGATTGTTTTTTTCGTTCGCAAATAGAGCTATTATTTGCTTGGTCAAAAGTTCATCATCAAGACTAACCAGCGCAGCCTCAAGTTCCTCATGGAACAACGACCTCTGACTCCTGAGTAGCATAAATGGATCTCCAAATTTTTAGGATTCTCTTTAGAGATCCAATACCACCCTAGCAGCTCCAACAAAGTAGTTGATGCCTTGTCCCACCGAGAATCAGTTGTGTCCATGAGTGCCTCATCGATAGCACACTTTAGTGAGTACAAAGAATTGGCTGCTAAGGCTTTACAAGATCCCAAACTCAAGGTGATTGTACAAGATCTGTTGTTGAATGCGATTCTCGGCCGAATTACTCCCTTCGTAACGGCTACCTCCTCTACAAGGGTAGGTAAGTACTTCCCAAGACTCTAAGCTTATTCCCTAGTTGCTACATGAGTTACACGACACTCCAAATACAAAAGAGTTACTGGAATTCTGTTCTGGGAAGGTGTTAAACAAGATGTTCAAAATTTTGTCATGGCATGTGGGATCTGTCAATAGAACAAACATCAAGCCTTAAAACCTGTCGGCCTTTTGCAGCCACTTCCAATTCCGAATTCAGCATTTGATAATGTCTTTATGGATTTCATCAAGGGACTCCCTAAAGCTTGTAGCTATGACACTATATTGATTGTTGTTGACATATTGACTAAATATAGTCATTTTCTTTTGTTATGCCACCCTTATGATGCTAAGAAGGTTGCTGCTCTTTTTATCAAGGAGATTGTATGTCTTCATGGTTTTCCCAAATCAATTGTTTTTTATAGGGACCGAGTATTTATGGGCCATTTCTACACTGAGTTATTTCATTTGGAAATGACTACCCTTAAGTTTAGTTTGGCCTATCACCCCCAAACCGATGGTCAAATGGAGGTGGTTAACCATTGCTTGGAAACTTATCTTCGATGCTTTGCTTCTTCCAAACCTAAGCAATGACCTAAATGGATCTCTTGGGCTGAGTTCTGGTTTAATACCTCTTATCACAGCTCTACCAAAATGACTTTGTTTAAAGCTCTTTATGGAAGAGAGTCCTTACTTCTCCTGAAGTTTATCGAAATCAAATCTACTGTAGAGGATATTAACCAACAAATGGTCAAACGCAATGCTCTTTTGGGGGATCTTAAAGACAACCTACAAATAGCTCAGACTCGCATGAAGTCTATTGCCAATGCACACCGTAGGGAAGTAGTTTTCCAACCTGGTGACCTTGTCAACCTTAAGCTGCAACCATATAAATTCAAGTCTTTATCCAAGAAATTCAATGAGAAGCTTAGCCCCCGTTTCTATGATCCCTTTGAAGTTGTGCAACAGATAGGAGAAGTTGCTTAATTATAAATTAGCTCTACCTCTAATTGCAAAAATCCATCCAGTTTTCCATATCTCTCAACTCAAGTAGAGTTTGCACTTGGCAATCCCTATCCAACCTCTCCCGAACTTCTTGATTGAGGACTTAAAGTTAATGGTACAACCAACTTCAGTCCTAGCCATTCGAACTCTTCTAGATAGGTTTTGGGAGGTATTGATTCAGTGAAGGGATCTCTCTTCTTTTGAAGCTACGTGGGAGCCATATGTCATTACTAGATTAATAGGCTAGATGAGAGTTGTTTAAAAAGAATATCTACGTGGCACCAGATTAGCAGAATAGTTTGTTATGGCAATTGGGTATGAAAGGGGAATGAAATGTGTACAGGGTATCATGGAATTCATAGAGTTGTATTGTGAGGCCCCTAACTCCTCGAAGTGCTAGTGCTATCTTTTTTTTCTTTCTTCATTCTTCTTTCATTCTATTCCTTCTTAATTTTTCCATTATTGTTCTTAGCTCTAAAATATCAATTACTGCAGATTATTAATACAAATATCAATGAATTATTTAGTGTTTAAGCTTGTTCTCCGTGTGTGTTGAGTTGGTTGTGGTTGAAATATTTAGGTTTCTATCATTGTATCCTTGATCACATTATATTTGATTGACATGCACTAACACTTGACGAGTTATGGTCCCTTACCTATTAACTTGAGCTTTTGTGATAAGTGGTTCTTTACCATAAGTGATACAACCATTCACATTAAATATTTAATATTAGTTATAAGTGTATTCACATGAATATCTGTCGAATAGACATATTAAACAAGAGAGACATGACTTAAATCTTTTATGGATTTCTTTTCCTTATAACCTCTATACTCCTAGGGGATATTCATCAATTTCAACTAGAAAAAAATAATGAAAATTGAGCATGTACAAATGGAGAGCAAACATCATACTGGCATATGTTGCAATACATGCTAGGAAACAAATTGTAAAATGGCAATAAATGAAAATCAGTTTGTAGAGTCATATAGATACTTATTCATAACAAAGAAAACCACATACAACTAGCATCTGAATCGAAAAGAAAATTATCAACAACCACGAAACCAAAACAAGTTAAGATGATAGACAAAGGTCAACAACAATACTTTAGCACCAACATGCCCCTTCCCAAGTAAGGCATGTGGATCAAACAAAAAATACAAACAAATTCACAACTTAATGTTATCAAATTAAACAATAGGGAATTTGTAGAAAATCATAATCTAATTTACAGCTATGTAACTATAGCTGGTGTTGCTGATCTTCAACCTTGATTCTAGTATGAAAATTAGGGATCTTGAACCTTAATACTCAGGGATTTTTTATTTTTTTAGTTTTGTCCTAAGCTTGTATAAATAGCTGGTTTGTTTCCAGCCATAATTAACACAATAAAAAACATTATTCTCTCAAAAATCTACATGGTATCAAAGCAAGGTTGCTGAAATCTCTCTGCCATCTCTTTTCTCAGTTCTTCCAACTGAAATCTCTTAGCTCTTCCTACTGAAATCTCTCAGCTCTTTCTGCTGAAACTTCTCTCAGCCTAAATACCATTCTTTCAATCTGCCATGACAAAATACAGAATGACAATTGATAAAGAAGCAATTATCGAGAACATCTCTGAAGTCACAATTGGTCAAAGAATTACTTGTTCAAATAGCAAACATGATTCAGTTGAGGATAAGCTAGTAGATCCAAACCCAAGTCCATTAAGAAATGAACAATTGGAACTTCTACAAAAATTGATCACTCAATCCACACAAGGTTCATCATCTTCCAATTTCAATTCTGCCCTGGGATCTGGATCTTTGGCCCAAAAAGGTAACTTTCTCGTAGCCCTAAATGTAAGAAACGAACATGGAAACTATTGGATTATTGACTCCAGAGCCTTTGATCACATGTCAGGAGATATTACAATGTTTAAAAATTATACACCTTGTGCTAGAAACTTCACTGTTCGTATTGCAAATGGTTCTCTCTCAAATGTAGCTGGCATTGGGTCTATTGTTATTTCCAAGGACCTAACCCTTGAATCTATTCTTTTTGTTCCTAATCTTGATTGTAATAAGCTATCTATCAATAAACTCACTCGAGATAAGAATTGTGTTACTAAATTTTGTCCCAAATTATTATGTTTTTTAGGATCTGGATTTGGGGAAGACGATTAGTTGTGCTGATATGTGTTCGGGTCTTTATATCCTCAAGATCACTAATTTTCCTGAAAGACAACCTCAATCCACAGGTGGTGACAAATTATCTTTTTCTGTTTGTGTTCCAAATAATGAGAATAATGTTATGTTATGGCACTATCGTTTAAGTCATCCTAATTTTAGGCATCTTAGAAAACTTTTATCCATCATTATTTAAGAATAATTCTAAGAATTTTCAATGTGAAATATGTCAATTATCTAAATAAGTTCATAACTTTTACCCAACTCAGTTTTATAAGCCATCTTACCCTTTCCAATGATTCATAGTGATGTCTGGGGATTTCTTATTGGCACTAGATGGTTTGTTTCATTCATTGATGATCATACTAGAATTTTTTGGGTATTCTTAATAAAAGACAAATCGAAGTAAGTTAAATTTTCAAAAACTTTCATACCATGATTCAAACACAATTCCATGTCAAAATATAAGTTTTAAAAACCGACAATGCAAAGGATTATTTCAATTTTTTTCTAGGTAATTACTTGTTAAAAAAAGGAATAGGTCATCAAAGTTCATGCATTGATACCCCACAACAAAATGGGGTAGCTAAAAGGAAAAATAGGCACTTGTTAGAAGTTGCAAGATCACTCATGTTCTACACCAATGTTCCAAAAAAATTTTGGGGAGAAGTTGTTCTCACTACCACTTATCTCATAAATAGAATGTCTTCTCGTGTGTTAAATTTCCAAACTCCTTGTCAAATCCTGCTCAAATCATATCCTTATACTCAGCTAATTTCTACTCTTCCACAAAAAGTGTTTGGTTGTATGGCCTTTGTTTACAATAAACAACCAAACCAAAGTAAACTTGATCCAAGGGATATTAAGTGCATCTTTCTAGGGTATTCATCGAAAAAAAAAAAAAAAAAGGATACAAGTGTTACTCCCCATCATAAGAAAATTCTACAACACAACGGATGTAAACTTTCTTGAAAACCAGCCATATTATCTCAAAAATAATATTCAGGGGGAGAATAGAATCCAGGAATATCAATCTTGGGAAATAGAACCTATCGAGACACCTATAGCTCCCATAGCTGAGATACCAATAAGAATACCTGAATCTGAAATGCTCATTATAAATTCTGAGTCGAATCCTTCTGAAGCTGAGCTAAGTGCTCTAACTCCAATCATTTCTTAACCAACTCAACTCAAAATTTTGAGTCTAATCCGTCTGAAGCTGAGTCAAGTACTTCAACTCCACTCCTTTCTCAACGAACTCAATCTCAAACTATGAAAAACAGCAAGGTCATTGTCTATTCCAAGAAAAAGAAGGGAAATCAAGAAGATATAATGGACCAAACACATCCCAAGCCAGTCCTTGAAGATGATCCAAATCCAAAGGAAACATCTTCAAGTAACACTAATAACGATCTCATTGAATCTGATTAGGTAGAGAATAATGATCTTGATTTACCTATTGCAAAAAGAAAAGGAACCAGATCATGCATAAGCCACCCAATCCATAACTTCATCTCTTATAAAAATTTGTCATTACGATATCGTGCATTTGTTGCCAATCTTACTGATATTCAGATTCCAAACAATGTCCAAGAAGCTCTACAAGTACTTGAGTGGAGAGTTGCCATTGAAGATGAAGTCGGAGCTTTAGAAAAGAATGACACATGGGAACTTACTAAACTCTTAGAAGGGAAGAATCTGATGGGATGCAAGTGGATTTTCACAGAAAAATACAAAGCAGACAGAAGTATTGACAGGTTCAAAGCACGACTTGTAGCAAAAGGCTTCACTCAGTCCTATGGAATTAACTACCAAGAGACTTTTGCACCTGTTGCAAAATTGAACACAATCAGATTCTTGTTATCCTTGGCTACAAACCGTGACTGGTGTCTCCATCAACTAGATATCAATAATGTTTTTCTTAATAGTGACCTAGAAGAAGAAGTGTATATGCAAATCCCCTTAGGATTGGAGACTCAAGCTAATATTAACAAAGTATGCAGACTCAGAAAATCTCTATATGGGCTCAAACAGTCCCCTCGAGCTTGGTTTGACTGTTTTACCAAGGCTGTGAAAAAAGTTGGGTATTCACAATGTCAGTCTGATCATACCTTATTCGTAAAACAATCTATTGGGGGAGCATTAGCCATCATCATTGTATATATAGATGATATAATTTTGACAAGAGATCATGAGGAGGAAATAAGTAATCTCAAGAAATTCCTTGCTAAAGAGTTTGAAATCAAAGACTTAGGAAATCTTAAATACTTCCTAGGAATGAAAATTGCTTGATTTAAGAAGGGAATTGTTGTCTCATAGCAAAAATATGTCCTTGATTTATTGAAGGAAACTGGCATGCTTGGCTGTAAACCTGCTGATATGCCTATGTACTATACCACAAAGGTGGCAGTTGCGGAAGAAAGTGCTCCAGTTGACAAGGGAAGATATCAAAGACTTGTTGGAAAACTTATCTTTCTCACACTAGGCCTAATATTAGTTTTTCTGTTAGCGTGGCTAGTCAATTCATGAATAATCCAACCGAGGAACACATGGAAGCTGTTTATCGGATTCTAAAATATTAAAAAATGACTCCAAGAAGGGGATTGTATTTCAAGAAAACACAAAAAAGAGATGTGGAGATATTTACTGATGTTAATTGGGCAGGGTCCATAACTAACCGAAGATCAACTTTAGGTTATTGCACATTTTTATGGGGAAACTTGGTTACCTGGCGTAGAAAGAAACAATTGTGGTAGCAAGAAGCAGTGTAGAAGCAAAATTTAGAGCTATGGCACAAGGAATCTGTGAAGGAATTTGGTTAAGAAGACTTTTACAAGAACTGCAAATTCAGTTAGAAGATCCTATGAAGATGTTTTGTGACAATCAAGCTGACATAAGCATTGTAAAGAACCCAATCCATCACGATCGAACAAAACATGTGGAAATCAATTGACATTTCATTAAAGAGAAGATAGAAGAAGGAATTATCTTAATGGTTTACACTCCTACTACTTTCCAGACAGCCGACATCCTCACCAAGGCCCTTCATAGGATTGAGTTTTGAAGATTTGAGATCCAAGCTGGGTATGACTGATATCTATAACCCAACTTGAGGAGTGTAGAAAATCATAATCTAATTTACAGCTATGTAACTATAGCCGATGTTGCTGATCTTCAGCCTTGATTCTAGTATGAAAATTACGGATCTTTAGCCTTGATTCTTGTATTAAAATCAGGGATTATTTATTTTTTTTTTTTTTTAGTTTTGTCCTAAGCTTGTACAAATAGCTGGTTTGTTTCTAGCTATAATCAACACAATAAAAAAACATTGTTCTCTCAAAAATCTACAGAATTCAAATACAAAACCTCTTTATCTTCAAAACTTTGATACTAAGTTAAAACAACTATTGAACCTAAGAACTTAAACTGAATAGGGCAAACAATAATATGTAAGCTCTAAAAAAGAACATTTTCAAACATATGGCATCCCGAGGTTCACTAAAGAATAGCTGCCAAATTTATCAAAATCCTCCGTTGTGAACATGGAAATTGTTACAAATGAAGTTTCAATTAATTTTAATTGATGCCTATCCAACACAATTTTCAAACCAAGAAAGCCCATCTGTTTTATAACTACAAAAGAAGAGGTGCATTTTTTTTCCCAAAAGATTTATTCACTTTTGATGAAGACAAAGCATTCTTAGTGTTGCTAAGTCATATAACCTGGTACGACAGACTATAAAAGGTAAAATGACAACCGGATTACCTAAGTATGTACAAATAACAAATCTACCTGAAAATAATTAATAAAAATATGTGAACCTCCACAGCAATTTGACTGAAAATGTGAATAACATTAACCACTTGGATGATCACCATATAGATATCTCGCCTTATTTTTTATATGATAGGTCATAAGTATTATTCTCCTCTCTCTTTACACATGCACACACATGCAGAGGCCAGAGGGCAGATTTGAACTTATTAAATGACATATACAACTTGGAAACTAAAACAACTTTGTGTACATATTTGAATTTTTGTAATACTAATTAAGAGAGCCTTCTGGCTAGTGCTAATGACCTTGAGCTTTTTAACCATCGTTTCCGACCTGAGTGCTTGAGCATGTAATAATTCTATTTCTATGTAAAACCCTCAAAATATGAAAGTATCCAGAAATAACAGAAAAGTAAAGGGAAAAGAGGTTGCAAACGAGTTATATGAAGTTCAAATTAAAATGTGTTGAAAATAGCCAACTACACAAGCTTTACTTCTCCTGAAGGCCTTTCAATCATTACTGTTCTCTTTCTCATCAGAGCCTCATAAAATATGATGGCAAAGAAAATTGAAATGTCTATAAGATCAATTTTTAACCTAAAGTAAGTCACAGTCAATCAATTTCACTATGATAGGAACTGTGCTGATATGTTACGAAAGAATTACATGAAAATGCATTTTACTTGGGACAAATAGTAGCCCAAATCAATAATTTGATATAATATAATCATTGAGATTAGACAGTAGCAATAATGTTATTTTGAAGTCATAAATAACATAAATTATGTACCAGAAGCCAGCAAGGAGCCAGTTACTCCCAAAGCAATAAGTGATATAACAAAGCAGGGCTAGAAGTATGGAAACCTGCATAAATCTCATGTTTCAGAAATATACCATCATACTTTTAACATCTTACAGATAGAAAATGAAAGATAATAAAAAAGATAAGAGTTAAAGTTCACTTACTTCCCAAATAAAGATTCTTTAGAAAATATGTTTGGATACTTATCTGCTGGCTGAATAATGAAAATTATCCCAAACGATAAGTACCATGCTTTGCAAACAGCAAACAAAATGAAAAGGACGTGGGCACATGGACTAGGTGGGGTTTGGGGATGTTAACAATAGATAGATTAAAATGAGATTGGAGAAGATACTTGGACAACTAGGGAAAAATCCTGAATGATGGACATTTCATAAGGATTTCAAATTACTTGAAAATGGAATATTTTTCAATAATAAAGGAAAGGAAATATTATCTACAAGATGTATTTACTGGCACAAGAAGCCAAAAATATAAGTGCCTGAGCCAAAAAAACCACCCACTGCTGGGCCATGATGAGTCCTATGCCCCATGCTGTACTCACCAGAAATTAGATTACAACTGTCAGCTTCCGCACCACAAGAAATTATTTTTATTCATAGAGAAATAAGCTTACTGCTGACAGTCCTAAAGCTTGGTGTTCTGCACGCATAACTTCAGTTGCATATGCCGGGTAATGATAGAAGTTACGCACCGGTACTGGAATTAAGTGGAACACGAGTAAACAAAGAATCTCATAGAATAGAAACTTTCCATACCATTATCGTTCCAAGTAAAGCATTCATACTCCCAAGAAGAAACCTTGTGATGACAGCCAGCCAAAAGTTTATACTAAGCCCAAAGAGAATGCTCAAAACAACCCTATGACAAATTTTTAAGCCAGATAATTATGAAAATTTTGTACATAAGATGTCTGAAATAAAAAAAAAAAAAAAAATTGCAGAACTAATTGCTAATTATCACTATCAAAATTTGACAGGAAACCAGCATTTAGTAGCACTGACATGGTCCCAAATAATATTACGGGTTTTCGACCGTAGTAGTCAGCCACCACTCCCCATAAGACAGATGTCAAAGCTCAGCCAATCATGAATGAAGACCCTTCAAGGTATTAAGAGGTTTGTTAGGATTAATTTTAAGGAACTGAAATCTGAGGAATAAGCATATCTGTATTAGAATACACCATCATTAAAGAGGAAGTACAGAAGATACACTCACCCACAAAGCCATCATAGTAGCCAATATCTTCCTCCCTTTTGGCAATATGAAAATCCCTAATCTGAAATTAAGTAGTAAATTAATAGAATGTTTTGGAAAGCAATGCAAGATTCAACAAAATGACCGGTAGGCTTTGTTTAATATTTTTCCCAAGAAATGGAGGCTAAGAAGGAAAATCAGCAACCAAGATAATCCAACCTCAAACTCATAAAAGATGTATATAAAGTAATGCAAGAATCAAATCTGACCACCATATTCTATAACCATCCCGGAATGTATCAGCTTCAATTAGTTGCAGAAAACTTGTTGTCTACTTCTCAGTAATATTTTCTCCAAACTAAGGAAGTGATCAATCTTCTCACTGGTAAATCTTACTTCTTGGATAGTTATTCACTCATCTTGTTCTGCTATCAATCATAGTGAATTGATTAGTAAGATGCTTCTGTATTTATACAAAAATCATTCAATTGATTTTTTCAAAATCTTAATTGCAGACTCTTTGTATGTCACTCAACCAATTTCTACGTCTGTCTATAACTCATTTTGATAAGTTAATCATCTGCATGCTGAGTAACTTTTCTACTCACCATGAAATAAAGGAAGGGAAAGAGTGACAATACTGACAGTGCTGAAAAATTGGAATGAGAAGGATATCAATATTATGGATAATGTACAAGATAAATCAAATAATTAAGAAATGCTTAAGAGCAGCTAAAACAAGCGCTGCAGGAAACGACAAACCACTGCAAGAGGGCATATAAATGAATTTCAACCATAAAGAAAAAAGGTGCATGCTAAATCAACAACAAAACTTGTTTACAGTAATAATGAAGTTCACCACAACCACAAAAAGCAAAATTTATTTATGACAGATTGAAAGGCAGACTCAACATCCAAGAAGGAGATCACAATTTATTCATTTACTGATGGGAAGACGTTAAGTTGAAAATAATTCACAGATGTAAGCTGGGGTGCAAAATTAAATCTTCTAATAAAATATTTCCTGTGTTTCTAACTAGATAGAAATACCTTCAGTTAGCTTTTGTTGCTGAGCCCCAGCGGAGCATGCCAACTTTTTCCCTTCAATAGTTTAACAACCGAATGGGTGCAAAATTGTCAAACTATAATTAAAATGGGAACCACAAAAACTCCAATTTAATTCACCGTATTCATTATACTATTTGCACGTACAGTGCTCCAATGGACAGAATTTCTCACTTCTGTTACAAACAAAAAGAAATGCCAACAGAACCACACTGCAAGAAAATGTAATGATAAAATCACCTTAATCTGATCATTTTTTCCATCTTCCAGTATATAATAAAATAATTTTCCCTTTCCCATAGACACTAAAAAATTCTGTTATCTGTAATATTTTTGATAATGTTAACCAAAACTATTTGCATGCATCTCCATTTGCATGTATGCAGAACCCTTCAAACCCAAAGAGGAACAACTAAAAATAATGAAACTAATACCATTCTTCAAATTTGGCAACCTGTGATGAGATATGGCAACTTACAATTACAAACCGCAACAAACCACAAAGAAATGATTTCCCGAATGGGTAAACCTTGTTTTAACTCTTTGAGCTTGTCAACCTTACGGCCAGAGCAGTTCTCATAACATTTCTTCTCCTTCAACAGTGTCTCTCTGCACTTCTCGTCCGACATACTTTTATCAAGCCAGCAAAAAGCACTCTGCACTTAGTTACATAATCAGCTCAAAAACTAATCATCCAATAGAAGTTAATAATACATATGTAAAGGAACAACAGAATCTGAAATAGCACTCTCCACTTAGTTATATAATGAGCTTAAAAAGTATCATCATAAAGAATATATATGTCCATTAATTGGTAAGGAATCTCTTGCACAATTGCACTAGACATTAAATCAATTGATTAGGAGTTAAAAAGTTGCTTAGAAAAGAATATTCAAGTCTTGAGACAAAGATGCTTTTGCTTTGTTTCTGTGTTAAATGAAAATAATATATAGCATCCACATATTTTACAAGATTTTCACTTAAAACATGTGGATACAATATAATATCATACCATGCTGGCAAGAGCAACACATAAAACATGCTTGTCTCCATCAATTCATGATGTCATCTAATTAGCTTTTAAAACCAATATCACAAATTTTGTATCCTAAGTACTATGGTATTGACTTAGAATTACCACAGAATTATAAAATAATGAGACATTATATAAAAAGTCATAATAACTTCATATCACTTCAGAAAAAAAATTGGAATAACAATTATAAGTACTTAGTATGGCATTACTCTATAATAATACAATTAACTTCTGTCTTCAACACATGAATGTAAAACTTATACAAAATACAAATAACCACCATATAGAGCCCAAGTATCGATTTCAAAGGGAAGCCAAACCATTATTATTAAACATCAAATGAACAATGCAAACTGTTAAACTTCCAACATAATGAAATAAAATAAGCTTTCAAACATGTTCCAAGTTTTATACTTGAATATTCATACAAATAGTAGTTACAATGGCGAGTTTAAGGACAATAATTTATACTTCAATCAAATAAAAATTACCTGCTTTCTTCACCCTCATATTTTTGTATTAGTAATACTATGTAGACCAAGTTGGACTCCCAACTTTAGAATTTGTTATGCCTCAAAAGTCATGCTTATGTCAGCCTAATAAATGTGCTGCCAAGCCCATATCTCCTCAAAGATATTCACACCAACTTTATCTCATTTTAAAGAAATGAATGGACGAGAGCCTTCCATGTGTCAAGGTAACTTGCAAAACACTCATTACATTGAGTGCAAAGGTGTATAAATGGGCATTCCTCTTCCCGAAGAAAGGGGCTGGGCTGAGATTTGAGCTTCATTTCATTCTCTCTCTGTAAACGCTGTATTTCTTCATCTTTGTATGCCTTACGGGCAAAATCATAGAAATAGTTAGAGATCAATAAAATAACAGTGAATGTAGGAGTCGCTTGTTGCATCCGAACCACTATAAAAACCCCTCTTGTCAATCTTTTATTTATGTTTTCTACAACATATATAATCTCAACTCCATATTCAAATCTCATGGATCCATCACGTGTGATTCCTAAGTCCGCTTAGCGCTTCTCACGTGCGAGTCGTTGGCGTCCAAAATCAAGCGTCAACAGAATTCAACTAATATGTACCTCACTTATCACATCATTTTACAATTAATATGGTACTACCATATCAGTTGACTCTAAAGTCAGGATTCTAACTTTATAAGTACAACATTACTCAAATTTACACTGCACGCACGCATCCTTCACTCAAAAAACGGCACCTCATAATCACATGACTGATGACCATTTAAAGCTTCGCCTATAGTGATCTGATTAAGACTAGTAGCACAAACAAAGAAAACCAAAATGTGAGAAAATCGATCAGAGAAACTAGCGAGCGAAATTCAAACTAAACACCAAAAGCTTTAATAAAACATTTCAAGAAAAGTGAAAAAAAAAAAAAAAAAAAAGGTCATCTGAATCCAAATCCTGATAAGTTGATGGTAAATTAGGGCACTATTTCGGTTGGAATTGATTTGAATGGGTTGTAAGCAATAATTTACAAGAAGACAAATGTACCTTCAATGGCCGTGTAAGATTTTCGTAATTCCCACGTGTCGCATAGAACATAAGCGCAAATTGGACTTTGTTCGATTTGTTCCTCTTGAAATTGACACTATTAAATATAGGGTTTGTTTAAAACTTGAGGGAAAGATGAGAGAAAAATAGCCGTTGTTAATGAAGAAATTTTAAAAATAATTTAATTAGAAAGGACTTTATTGATGCGTGATTTAGACACCAACTAAACACACGTGTGAAATGTTGAGCTGGCCCAGAAGACACACGCTGAATGGGGGATTAAGAATGTAAATGGTGGCAAGACAATGTTTAAAGTGGTTCGGATGCTTAAACAAGCGAATCCTACGTCCACTGATATTGTATTTATATTTGAAGGATCAGGTCGCGGCTTAGCAAGCTAACCTGGAGGGTTAAGAATACAAATGAGAGAAGAAGAGCTATTATAGAGCGAAATTAGCTAATCAAGAGTAAAAATGAGCGAATCCCACAAACGGGAGAGAAGCTTTCTATTTATAGTAAGATATATTGAGGTAATGATTATTGAATCCGTAAAAAAGGGTCAGGTACCGTGCAAATCCTCCTTTACGTCCCATTGTCCACCTACTCACGTGATTTCCTTGTTTCATGCAGGGATTGGACACATGGACGGCCTTCAACCTCTCAACAATCTGGCGCACCCACTGCACTGGCAGGAGCATGCTACTCACGCCAGCATGCAATGTGGCCACGCCTGAATGGCTGCAAGATCTGCCAAGACTTTGACCACTTGTGCTGGCTGGGCTCTATGTCAGCCCTACTTTTCCAGGCATAACAAAAGTCCCCTAATTTTTAAGGTTTGAGAATTGAACCTTGGAAATTATAAATGCCTTGATTTGATGTGCTTGAAGAGATTCTGGTCGAGGCGACCAGATTGCGAAGGAGGTCGAGAGGACATCTCCTCGCATGCGATCTGGGGTGATCTTTGCCCTTGCATTTAGCGACCTGGATTAGTGTAACCAGTGCTATAATGATGATTCTGACCTGGATGGAATCCTCGACCTGATTACACTTAGCAGTTTTCAAGAGGATAAATGGTCATTGCTTCGCAGTTGATGTCTATCGGGGTCGAAGAATCATGTCGCTTCGCAATCAACGTCAGACGAGGTTGAAGAGTTACGTCGCCTTGCGTCTTACAAAACGAAGAGTGTTTTTCATAACGACCTCTTCAGATGTTATCCGTTGCACTTTTGCAGCAGATGCATTAAATGAAGCACTTCTGCTCTGACAGACGTGTCTTGAGCGCAATACGTGCCAACCATGCACGTTAAATGTGAGTCATGCTCAAACGACATTTCTTTTCAGAGCATTAAATGCGGATGTGGGCGTATTAAATGTGGAGGAGGGAAAACGTACCGTCGCTTGAGCGTTTCAACAGAAGGGGATGACGATCTAATTTCTCAAGGCATGACGGTCACTCTTCCTTGCTGATTTGTGACACGTGGTCGTGATCAACGGTCGGATGTGTTTTTCGCCCAAACGTCGTTTGACTTCAGGAAACCAAAACGCCACTTCCTCAGTTATATAAACCCCAAGCTCTCTTCAGGCAAAGTCACAGTACTTTCATTCTTAGATAGAGCAAGAAACTTTTCGCAAATCTGGGTTCTTTGCCTTCCAGAGTGGTGTTTGTCTGATATTCGAAGCATAAGAGCTAATCTTTCTCATTTCAAGGGGTAAAAGCGATTCCCTTCTATTTTTGGTTTGATTTTGCTTTCGACAGTCGCCATGTGATGACTGTCCATTGGTAGGTCATCGGAGATGAAATATCCTCCGTTGGGTCAGGTCCACTGATGGTGGCCCTTTTAAGTATTCTGTTAGGGTTTTTCTAGGGTTTAAGGGAGGAAATATTTATTTTCTCCTTCACGTCATCGTACGAGATAGTGTACGAGGACTGAATGGTTCCCTACTTGTCGCTTTTGTAAACCATAGGAGAATGGACCCCTCAACGACCAGAGCCGAGGAAGGAACCAGTTCACCCATGTAGGATTCACTTGCGGGTCCCATTCGAGAGATCTTCTTGGTGCTTACCGAGGAAGAGCTTGAAAGGGTGATAGACAAGTACACTATCAGCGTGGAACTCTTCCGCGATAGGACACACACAGCTCAGTATCCACCACGAGGGTTGGACACGATCTCCGAGGACATTTTCAAGGGTGGGAGGTTGATCCCTTTTCACCCTTTCGTCAGGTCAGTCCTGGATCATTTCGGGATCGCACCAATGCAACTCACGCCGATCGCGTACATGATTGCCATTGCCATGTACATCACATGTCGTGAGAACGGGCTGGCGAGCTAACTGCGAAAGAGCTCGATTGCTCGTAATCCTAAAAAAGAGCAAGAACAAGGATTCCTACTACTTGTCCAAGCGAACTACCATAGAAGTGGGGATACATAGTTATCTAAGTAATGTAGGACCATATGAGACAAAGATCTTTTTCTTTCATCATGACGGCTTTTGCCATTTCAAGGAGCCAAGTAGGTTCTTTTTCTTTTCGAATTTATTGACTTGATTTTTGCTCCTCGCTAACGAGCTATTTATTTTTCTGGCCATTAACAAAACGACCAGTTTAGAGCTACTCGCGGACCCGGACAGAATTACAACCTTCGATTTCCTGCCCGAAGCGAGTCGCGACGCGAGCTATTCGTGACAACTGTGAATTTGCGGAAATACAATTTCTTCAACCGAGACATGGTCTTAGAGACCTTGCCGAGTAAGTTTCTTGACTTTTTTTTTTTTTTGACTCTTCGCGTAGCGAACTATTTTACTAACGGTGTTCGCATATAGAGATCATGCCTCCTACAGTGCCCAAGTCACCACGACCAAGGCAATTTTTCTTCCCCCGAAAGGGCACCGTCGGACCAACTGGAGAGGCCCCCAGCAATCCCTCCAGCGAGGGCACATCGGCAGTCGATCTGGCCCGACTTGAGGGCGTTGCTTGCTCTAAGCAGAAAACCATGGCCCAAAGGCCTACAAAGAGGAGGCAGATTCGGATTGAAGAGTCGAAGTCCGAACCAGAGGGTTTGGGCGTCCAGCCTGAGAGGTCGTAGTCTTACCAGGCATTCCGCTTGGGAGGGCCAGCTAGGGGCGCGACTGGCATCTCCATCACTCCTGGGGGTCAACAGGTAGGACAACATGCGACCTCAGCCCCTAGGAGGAGTTCGGGAAAAAAGCTGGCAAGGGGGACTTTACCCTTCGCGGGCACTGGCACTGGCACCCCCGTCCTGGAGTCAATAGGACATCTACTGGACCATCTGCAGTCGGTAGTCTTCGCATTGCTCGAATGCGGGCTTATGGAGGTTTTAGAGCAGTTCGTGGCTTCCGGCACCATGGACGTGATGACCATGTCCTTCCACCACTTGAGCCAGGTAAACGAGCTGCCCTTGACGAGGACATTTGCTTATGCGATATAAATAACTTTATTCTCTTCGCTATGCAGGCCTTGCTCTCTATGCATCTGTCCTTGCAGAACGTCCAGCTTGGGACTGATGAGGGATTAGTGGAGATGAGGGAAGAGAATGCGTGGCTTAAGCGGGACTTGGCGGCCGCTGAAGCAGAGAGAGATTTGTCCACCACCTCGGTGAACCAGTACCTGAACGAGAGAAATGCTGCTCTTCGCATAGTAGACTTTCAAAAGGTCGAGCTAGAGAGGCATGGGGAGGAGATGAATGAGTTCTAGAGGACGGTGGCCAGGCTCACCAAGGAGGTCGATGAGAAAGACCAAGAGCTGAAGGCGGCCTCTGAGCGGGCTATGCGAGCAAAGAGGGAAAGAGGCAAGCTATGGGAGAACACTAAGAAGCAACGATCAGAGCTTGAGACAGAGCTCCACTTTACTTGGGGCCGTTTCACTTCACTAATCGCAGAAATGTAGCAGCAAGAGGCGGAGATCGAGAATAAGGCTACAGAATAGATGATTCAGTCCATCTTTGCCCTTCTTTTGAGGAATCCTGAGATGGATCTGTCCGACCTCCTTGACGATTACCGGAACGAGCTTGCTTCCATGGCGTAGGCTGAAGCTGAGGAAGCAGCTCGGGGACCCGACCCGAAAGAGGAACAGGCTGAGTTCATTCCAGAAGAGCACGCGCCCGATCAGGTGGCCAGCGACTAACCTGGGGAGGAGGATCAGTGATCCGCTTCTCTTGTCTTCTCCCTTTATGCTTATGTACTTTCCTTTTTTCATTAATAAAGATATTTCTTTTCACATTCTTTCATGAGTATTTACAATTTCCGCATTCTTTACATATGAGATTGTATTCTAACTATTTACAATAATATTAGTACAAGTTTATACAAATGGAATTGTATATATGGGAAAATGATTACTAATGATCAGAATTGTACACTTGTTATTACAAAGATTGCAAGAATTAAAACTAACCTTTACAAGGAAATAATTGAGTTCAGAATTACTGATAATAAGGTCGGAGATGCTCAGCATTCCAAGGTCGCGGTACTTCGGAACCATTCAGCCTTTTGAGATGATAAGTCCCCAGTCTTATTACTTTGGCGATGCGGTATGGGCCTTCCCAGTTTGGTCCCAACACTCATGCACTTGGTTCTCTAGTACCGAGAAGAACTTCCTTTAAAACAAGGTCGTTGACCTGGAAGTCTCTTCTCCTGACCTTAGAGTCGAAGAACATTTTCGCGTGTTGCTGATAGGCTGTTATCCTTAGCTGAGCCTTGCTGCAATGTTCTTCAACTAGGTCCAGACTTGCGCACATAAGCATTTCATTGTCGGCTTCGTTGTATAGGTCCCTCCGAAGTGAACCGGTTCCCACCTCCATAGGGATCATCACTTCATAGCCATATGTTAGCAAAAAAGGGTTTCTGAGGTAGAGGTTCTCGGAGTTGTCTTGTATACCCATAGGACTTTCGGGAGGTCGTCGGCCCAATTCCCCTTGGCTGCGCCAAGTTTGGCCTTAAAAGTGTACTTGATGGTTTTGTTGACAGTTTCAACTTGGCCATGTACTTGCGGTCTTGTGACTGAGGCAAACTTTTTATGAATACCTAGCTCGTCGCAAAACTGCTTAAACTCCTCGTTGTCAAACTGTTTACCATTGTCTGAGATGAGGGTATGAGGAATCCCATAGCGGCACACAATGTTCTTGAAGACGAAGTCCTTGAGCTTTTTAGTCATGATCGTGGCTAACGGTTCTGCTTTGACCCACTTGGTAAAGTAATCCACCGCCACCACGACATACTTGACTCCCCTTTTACCAATTGGCACGGGACCGATGAGATCAATTCTCCACATAGAGAATGGCCAAGGGCTGGTCATGGTTATCAACTGGTGGAAAGGAGCTCGCGGTATGTTCGCGAACCGCTAGCACTTGTCACACCTTTTGACAAAGTTGTAGGTGTCTTCCTGGATTAGGGGCCAGTAGTAGCCTTGACAAACAACTTTATTAGCGAGAGATCGTGCAGCGGTGTGATTACCACTAATCCCTTCATGTATCTCCCTCATGATGTAATCTGCTTCTTCGCTGGTTACACATCGGAGGAGAGGGGCGCTAAACCCTCGCCTGTACAACTGGTCTTCGATGAGGGTGTAACAAGCAGATCTTGTTCGCAGGGTCCTTGCCTCAACCTTGTCGTTAGGCAAGATCCCATCTCTGAGAATTGAATGATAGGGGTCATCCAGAAAACTGATTCTATTACATTCACAGCCTGTTCGGTCGGGCTGATACTAGGGGTCTCGATGAACCGAATAGGAATGCTTTCCGGTGCATCTGAATCCAACGATGAGGCTATCCTTGCCAAGCCATCTTCCACAGAGTTACTATCTCTAGGAATCTGTGTGATCGTGAAGTGCTTGAACGGCTCGAGTACGGCCTTAGCTTTCTTCAGATAGCTGATCATGTTTTCTTCCTTGGCTTGGTATTCCCCCAAAACCTGGTTAACGACCAACATGGAGTCGATGTGAATGCTGATCGCGATCGAGCCCATTTCTCTAGCCAACCATAGTCCAGCGAGCAAAGCTTCATACTAGGCCTCATTATTGGTCGCCTTAAAACCGAACCAAAAAATGCCATGAATACGAGTCCCTTCGGGACTCAAAAGGAGAAGACCTGCCCTAACCCTCTTTTTATTCGATGATCCATTGACGTAGAGGCTCTAGGTCGATAGATTTTGGGCAGTTTCCTAAATGACTTCGCTGGGCTATTGGTTCAACTCATTCGTCTGATGATATGAGAATTCTGATATGAAGTCAGCAACGGCCTGCCCTTTGATGGTTGCTTTCAGTCTGTACTTCAGATCGAACTGATTTAATTTCATGGCCCATTTAAGTAATTTACCCGATACCTCTGGTTTCTGGAGGACATGCCTAAGCAAGTAAGCGTGGAAGTAAGGTCGCAACTTTCTAGAAGCGATCAGTAAGGCATAAGCTAATCGTTCTATTTTTGGATACCGCATCTTGGCATCCAACAGACGCTTTCTCATGTAATACACTGGCATTGGACCTTATTCTCTTCCCGAACCAAGGCTGCACTGACCGTAAATTGAGAGATGGATAGATACAAGAGGAGAATATCTTGCAGGAGAGGTTTAGACAGAAGAGGTGGCTTCCCGAGGTGTTCTTTAATACTTTGGAATGCCTGTTCGCACTCAAGAGTCTACTCAAACTTCTTGTTGGCCCTTAGAACATTTAAGAACAGCAAGCAGCGATCTGTTGCTCTCGATATGAAGCAACTAAGTGCCCCTATTCACTCATTGAGGATCATAACATGTTTCTTGTTGGTCAGGCTTTTCATATCGAGGAGAGCTTTGATTTTCTCGGAATTGATCTCTATTCCCCTCTGGTTAACCATGAATCCCAGGAGTTTTCCCGAGGATACTCCGAATGAGCACTTGAGAGGGTTTAGCTTCATTTTGTATTTTCGGAGGATGTCGAACATCTCAGCGAGATGCTCTATGTGATCTGAAGCGATATGCGACTTGACCAGCATGTCATCTACATAGACCTCCATCGATTTCCCAATCTGCTTGGAGAACATTCGGTTAACTAGTCGCTGGTAAGTTGCGCCAACATTCTTGAGGCCGAAGGGCATAATTTTTTAGCAATATAGCCCTTGATCTATAACAAGAGATGTATGCTCTTCGTCCGATGTGTACATCAGAATTTGATTGTATCTCGAGTACGCGTCCATAAAACTCAGCAGCTCATGCCCGGAGGTGGCGTCAAATTATCTTTTAGGCATGCTTTGTTAAGGTTGGTGAAGTCGACGCAGGTTTGCCATTTGCCGTCGGGCTTCTTTACTAGAACCGGGTTGGTAACCCAGCTCAGATAGAGTGCTTCTCGGATGGATCCATTCCGAAGAAGATTATCTACCTCAAGTTTCAAGGCAGCATATCGCTCCAAATCTATCGCTTTTCTCTTTTAGCGAACCGACTTGGCTTCACTGTCGATGTTCAATGCATGGCAAATAATATTTGGGCTGATCCCGACCATATCTGCATGCGACCATGCGAACACATCGGTATTCTCTCTAAGGAAGCTGGTCAGTTCGTTGGCAAGCTGGTGGTTGAGATTGCTCCCAATCTTCAACACTCTTCTCGGCTCGCTTTAGTCGATCGGTACTTCAGACAGATCCTCAACTGGCCCACTAGAAGGACATTCCTGAATACAAGGATCCATATTATCCTCAGCTGGGCCAGGCTACGGCTCGATCCGACTGATCGCCATTACGTGTTGGGGAATGCCGCGCGAGATGCCTTTCCCTTTGCACGCCATCTGCACTGCTCTTACATAACAGTCGCGAGATACGCGCTGAGATCCACTAACTTCTGCTATCCCCATCGGGGTGGAGAACTTCATCTTAAGATGGTATATCAAAGTGATCGCTTTGAATAGCAGAGGTCGCCCTAGGATGGGCAATCCACTACCAAGAATTCAGTTACCTTGGTCACCTCGTCATAGTCACCCAGCGTGACTAGAAGCGAGATCATTCCTTTGGGGATCAGGTGGTCCCCTGTAAAACCGTATAGGGGGATCGAGGTGAGCTTTAGGTCAGCCTCGTCCAAATTCATTCTCTCGAAAGCTGTCTGGAACAGGATGTTCACAGCACTTCCATTGTCCACCAACATTTTGTAGACGTCGAAGCGCCCTATTAGGGGTGTGATCACGAGAGCGTCATCGTGGGGATGATGCAATCGAACTGCGTCCTTTTTTAAGAAGGTAATTTCCTCCTCCTTGCGAACCTTAAGTGGTCGTCGCGTCGTGTTCATCATACTGATAGGATCGTGATGGGCTGTGCAAGCATATCTTTCCTAGGCACCTCTTGAGTTCCCCGCGAGGTGCAGTCTCCCAAAGATCATTCTGATGTTGCAGATACCCTTGCGATCACGACGCTTCTTTCCTGGTTCCCCTTGATTTTTCTCCTGCACGAGAGTGGAGTCATCAATATACTCTTTGAAATGTCCTTGCTTGATGAGATCTTCGATTGCCTGTTTGAGAGCTCAGCATTCATCGGTGTGATGCCCATTATCCCGATGAAAGCGATAGTATTTTTTACTATTTCTGGCTGATGGGGGATTTTTCATAGGCTCAGGCTCTCTGAGGAGGCCGGCTTCTTCTGACTTTTCAAGAATAGCTGATACAGATGCATTCAAGGGCGTATACTGATTTCTGTCGCAATCATGACGAGGAACTGGAGCATAAGACTTTTTGGGCTCGTACCACAATTTCTTTCCTTTTCGTTGATCGTCATTAGCCCATCTGCGATCCCCTCGACCATGTACACTATCTGAAGCACCGGGGTCGCAGCAGTGGAGTGCCGCCGCGGAGTTTTCAATATGGAGGTACTTCTCCGCAAGGTTATAAAAGCGGGTGAGAAAAACATCATCCTCAGCCTGTAGCTCTTTCCACAGGTCAGTTTGTGGGTGAACTTCCGCTATGATGAGAGTCCGAACAGACTCTTTGGGAAAGTGAGCTACCTTATTAAGTTCTTTGTGGAATCGGTTGATGTAAGACTAGAGGGATTCATCTCTCCCTTGCCTTATGTTGTTGAGGTAGCTTAAAGGCATTGAGAACTTTCGGTTTGCTTGGAAGTGCCTCAGGAACGTCGTGCTCATCTAAGGCCACGAGCTGATCGATCCCGCTGGGAGAGACCTGAACCATCGTTTGGCATGAGAGGTTAGACTTACTACTAAACAACGACACTTTGCCAAGTCTGAAACCTGGTAAAGCTCCATCAGGTTGTTAAATTCATACAAGTGATCCTGCGATCAGAATTTTCATCGAACGCCCGCATATTGAGCATTCTAAATCTTGATGGGAGATGGGCAGCTAATACTGTCAGAGAAAAGGGGGACGCTGCTGCGACCTGCCCTTGCTCGTTTTGCTGAGCTTTTAGCTGATCTAGAGCTCGCTGTAGCTCCTCAATCTAAGGCAGCGGAGCTATCTAGGGATTGCTTTCCCCTATGCTAGTTCGACCCTTGCAATTGTAGTTGAAGAAAGTCTGGAGGTCAGATTCCTCTTCGCCTCGGTCGGTAGTTTCGACCACCCTTGACACACGCTGGCTAGAGTCATGTGATGACGATGAATGGTGCGGGGAATTTTCACGACCTCCGTGGTGGTACGAACCGCCTCGCGAAGTGTGGGAACCTCTCGCACGCTGACGATTATGATCGTTTTTCTGGCGGTGATGAGAATCGCCCTGCCTAGCACTTTTATGGGAGTGCTCATGCGACGTGGCATGGGACAGCTCAGGATGCAACCTTTCACCGAGCCTCAATGCCATGGGTATTCTACTTGGGACTTGGTTGGTGTTTACCGGCCCTTTGGAGCCCTTAGGCCCGTTGTTTGCCACTTGCTTACCTTTTCTTTGACATGCTGCAGTGTGCATAGCTTGGGCTATCACCCTTTTCCTTGCTTTCACATGACCTGCAGGCGTTTTTGGCGGTTGCACCACCCCATTTGATTCGGGTGGCATACCCTGGTCCAAACGGTCCAACCTTTGGTTGACCATTTGGAGAGTATTATTGAACCTCTCCAGGTAGCTCATGATGGCAGGGTCAAGTTGCAAACTTGATGGGATATCCCCCGTGGCATTTTGTGGAACTGAGGGCACCTCGAGGGAAGTGTCCTATACTTAGGGGATCTCCTCAGCACCATGATTGGTTCGCTCAGGTTCAAATCGGCGAGCCATTTGCTGTTATAGGACCAGTTAGTGAGAGATTCTCTTGATGAAGGACGAACACTAAATTAGGCCCTCCTTCTTTCGCCAAATTGTTGATGCGTGATTTTGACACCAACTAAACATACATGTGAAATGCTGAGCTGGCCCAGAAGACACACGCTAAATGGGGGATTGAGAATGTAAATGGTGGCAAGACAATGTTTAAAGTGGTTCAGATGCTTAAACAATCGAATCCTACGTCCACTGATATTATATTTATATTTGAAGGATCAAGTCGTGGCTTAATGAGCTGACCTTGGAGTGTTAAGAATACAAATGAGAAAGGAGAGCTATTACAGAGCGAAATTAGCTAATCAAGAGTAAAAATGAGCAAATCCCACAAACGGGAGAGAAGCTCTCTATTTATAGTGGGATACATTGAGGTAATGATTACTGAATTTGTAAAAAGGAGTCAGGTACCGTGCAGATCCTCCTTTACGTCCCGTTGTCCACCTACTCGCGTGTCCTCGTTTCATGCAGGGTTTGGACATGTGGACGACCTTCAGCCTCTCAACAATCTAGCGCGCACCCACTGCACTGGCAGGAGCATGCTGCTCACGCCAGCATGCAACGTGGCCACACCTGAATAGTTGCAGGATCTGCCAAGACTCTGACCACTTGTGCTGACTGGGCTTTGCGTCAGCCCTACTTTTCCAGGCTTAACAGACTTCAACATTTTTTTCTATATATCTCACATTCATATATCTTATATGTAATAATCAAATAATAAATACTAACAATAAAATATTTAAAATTAAAAAATAAATTAAATCTAAAACTAGTTTTTTGAAAGCACATAATTGTAAGGCTAATATCATTAATTAAATTAAATGGATCAAATAAAGTAGATTAATTTGTCCAATTAAAACGTTGCACATGCATATTTCATCCAAAACGTATCATGAAATTAATACAAATTAACTTTGTCAAAAAATTTGGTCCCTTTCATTAAAAAGACAACCATGGTCCATGAATGACCAAAAATTGTATTTTAAAATCCGACCCAACCCGACCCGTTGAACCAGTTCATCCAAGACCTGGGGCCTTCACTAGGCGGGTTTTCAATTTTGACTATTCATGGCAAACCCTAGAAATTAGGATGACGATTAGCAAACAATTAGTGGTTGGGATGTCGAAAGGTGGCGATCAAGGTGATTTTCGGTGAGTGAGACAACCAGAAATCGCAAAAATTGATCGGCAAAAATAGTGAGTTGTTGCCGACTTGCCAAAGATTGGCGAGGTGAACGTGGCTGGGGTGAGCTGGGTTTTGGTTAGGAGGCTGAAGGAAGAGTTTTTGTGGTGATGGGATGTGTTGTCGTCACCAGAAATATGCCCTATTTGGCCTAGGTTGTCTATGCCAATGGTGTAATTTGGTGTGTTTTTGCAGGATTTCAAACCTGTAGGGACTTATGGTTACTTTTATGAGTGTTTTTTATTGGATTTCAAACCTTTGAACATATTGACGTCATTGGCTTGACGCGTCGGTCAAACCCGTTCAATTGATCAACCCGGGACGTGACCACTTTGTTGGGTTTCATCCCAAATTGGGTTTTAAAACAATGGAAAAAAGCCATTTAAGTAGAACAGGTCACATAAAATATTTCATTATTAAAGGCAAAATCTATTAAGTTTTCCATCACCAATAACATCACCAACGAAATATAAGCACTTACTTTGTGGCATTCGTTGCATAGCCTAAAGCAGAACACTCACATCCAAGAGGGTGACTGACACTTCCACTTAATAAAAGTTATTATGCCCACAATTTTTTAATATTAAGGAACTTTTAATTTGTTCATGCAGTTCTGAGAAGAATTTTAAATCTTTAAAGTATGATATGGATTTGATTCGGTTTAGGCCCTCTCATTTTGGTACAAATTTGCCAAATACAGTATATAGGTTTAATTTATAGAATAGAATAGATTTTCTGGTTTTCTTCTTCTTCTTTTTTTTTTTTTTTTTATTATGCAACACTTTTTTTTCCTCATATCTTGAAATAATAATGTATCAATGTTATACATCTCAAGGATTATTATTCCAAAATTTACATTTGATATATCTTTATTCATTGTATTAATGTATGAACGATGAAATAGTGTGGCATATGATAAACAGCACATCAATTAAGATAAACAGATTTGAATACCTTGAATGCGTAACATTGTTCTCAAGTCTTAACCTGATAAGAGTATCACTACAAGAAAACTGACATTTTGCAACCAATTTTTTAGCAACTAACCAGAATTAGTTGCAAAAAGGCTACATTTACCAACTAAATTGACATTAGTTGAGCAAAGAGGATTAAAAATTTGGGGCCCACATATTCCAACATTTGGCATCTAAAGTTAATTTTTTGCGACTATTTTATTAGTCATAGAACCGGTTGCTTTAGTGACTAATAAATTTAGTTGCAATTTTTTTCGGGTGATTTTTCCCTCCAAAATTTGATAATTTGCATCTAAAATATGGCTTTTGCATCTAAATTTTCGGTAACAAAAAACAATTTTTTGCAACTACTAATTTAGTTGTTAAATTAGTTGCGAATAATTAGAAATTTATTAGTAACTATTATGATTAGTTGTAGAAAAATGAAATTACCAAAATATCTTATATTTGGACAGTAATTACAAAGGCCCCAAAGTATATATAGCAACTAAATTTGATTTAGTTGCTAATTTAACTTAAAAAATTCATATTCCCTCCAAAATTATTTGTTCCTGCCAGACCTCAATTATGGGCAACTAACACTAATTCTTTACTGACTAAAATTTTAGTTGCAAATTGACTTATTTCCATAATAGAATTATATTTCAAAATTAAATAATTAATTAGAACCCTTACTTTTTTAAGTTATTTACAGAATACCCTATCCTATATAAAGCAAGCATTTTTTACAATTTCATCTCTTCTCCACGCATGTTTGCCCTAGCTTTTTCCCCAAATTTCCCAAACGCACAACCCAAATTTCATCTCTTCTCCACACATGTTTGCCCTCGCTGTTGCCCGAATTTCCAAACTGTAGAACCTGACTTCTATCTTTTCCCCACGCATCTTCATCTCTTCGATCTGACGCGCCTTCATCTTAATCGCTGTTGCCCGAATTTCCGAATTGCAGAACCTGACTTCATCTCTTCTCCACGCATCTTCATCATTCAATTGATCTCCTTGGTTTCCTTCATTCATCGAATATGAGGCAGTCGCTAATCTCCCGTAAGTACAATTTTTGATTCTTTAGTTCTCTTACATGGTAACATTGAATCTGATTTCAATTATGTTTGAGTGAGACCTTTAATCTTGTAATGCTATTTACATTACCCAAAAAGAAACTCTCTACACCTCTCTCCATATGCCTTCTTTAGCACCCTTCAACGTTAACGGAACGAAAGAAGAGAGGCAGATGACGAAGAAAATAGCTCTTCAAAGTTTAGAGGAAACTAACTTTTCTGCGGAAAAGAAGAAAAAGAAGGACTCAAAGAATAAGGCGGATGACTCTGAAAGGTCTAAGAAGAAGGATAGCAAGAACTCAAAGGCTATGGAAGAAGATGACGAAGAGAGAAGTGAAACGAGCTCGGAATTAGGTGAGCCTGTGAATTTGAAATCGGATATATAAGAAGAAGCAAAAGAAAGCGAAAATAGATGCTGAGGTGGAAGAGGAGGAGAAGAGTGAGAATCCGAATGCTATTTCTCGGTTTCGAATATCGGAACCATTGAGATAGAAACTCAAGTCTAAGGATATTGAGTCCCTGTTTCCAATTCAGGCCACCATTTTTGATATGGTTCTTGATGGCTCCGACTTAGTTGGACATGCACGCACTGGTTACGTATAATATTCTCTTTTAATTGATTTTTTTTTTTTTAAACTTTTGATGTCTTAGTTTGGGAAAAGACTACAAGAAGGAAGAAATGGAAATAATGATGTGTGCGGCACGCCTCTGCCTCTTGCATTCATCTTCTAGAAGGCCAACAATGAAGACGGTAAACTTCTTTTTTCATAGTCTGAAAAAAAATTTTGCGCATCAAATTTCCATTCTACCAAAAGTGTGAAGTAATAGAGAATCCTCAAGTTTGACCTCTTTACTGATTGTGCATGTTGGATCAACGTTTTAGATTATTGGAATTGACTTAAGTAAATGCTCTAGAATTTGCAGGATCTGAAGCAAAAGCTGAAGTACTTGCTAACAATCACAGTTGGTCTGAATCAGAGGCAAAATATTGATAGAATGGTTAAAAAGGTGTATATGAATGGACCATTTCATTCTTTTTTTCTACCTCAACTGGTTTTTACTTCAGAGATACTGAGGTTTTTGTTACATAAATTTTGATAGTTTACTGGGGATTTCCAACTTTAATTTGGTTTTCCACTATGATGGTCGGACAAGTGAATGGGATGAATTTGAGTGGTCAAAGAGCACAATCCATGTTAGTACAAGGAGACAAACAAAATGGTGAGATTTTAAGATCTTCTGCATAGTACTGAATTCCAACCTTTTAGCTCCTTTAATTTGAGAGCTACCAAAGTGTAGAATAAGCATCTCATTGTTTTTATATGTTTTGTTTTCATGATCATCCATTCTTGAATTGCTTGGATTTATTGTCAGGGTTTTGATGCGAGAAATCTTCAATTTAAGCTTTCATTTTCACATATGATTGGCAGGTGGTATGCAAAAAGGTTTTTGCATCCTGACGTTGTTGCAGCTTATGAGTATATTTTTATTTGGGATGAAGATCTTGGCGTGGAACACTTCAATCTGTACTTATTCCAGTAAAGTAGACTGAATCTCTAGCTGGCCATCCTTCCTGGAAACACTTCAATCTGGTCTCTACACAGTTCTTCTAGCAACTCTTTTTGCTTAGTGAGTCGGAACAGGTAAGCTTTCTACTCAAAGCATCGGCCACGACATTGGCTTTCCCCGATTGGTACTTGATCTCACATTCATAATCTAACCAGCTCTAGCCACTTCTCTTTCCATATTTAACTCCTTCTGAGTGAAGAAGTACTTTAAACTTTATGATCAGTGTAGATATTACTCTTTACACCATAAAGGTAATGCCTCCAAATCTTTAATTCAAAGACCACGGCCGCCAACTCTAAGTCATGCGTAGGGTATCTGGTCTCGTACTCTTTCAGTTGACGAGAAGCATAAGCTATAACCCTACCTAACTGCATCAATACAGACAAGTCCTGCAGAGAGGCATCTGTAAAATGTTATAATCTACACTTCCTGTGGTAACACTAACACGGGAGATGTTTGTAACCTCTTTCAACTCTTGGAAACTCTCCTCACGTTAATGACCATACAAGGAGCTTTCTATTTGGTAAGAGCTGTTAACGGTTTAGCCAACTGGGCGAACCCTGCTACAAATTGTCGGTAGTAACCTGGTAAGCCTAAGAAACTCCTGACTTCTTTCACTGTCCTCGGCTTCGCCATTAAGTGTTGCCTGAACCTTACTCGGATCAATGATATCCCTTCCTTAGACACAGTATGGCCCAGAAATATCACTGATTAAGCAAAACTCACACTTAGAAAATTTAGCATACAAATTCTTTTCTCTCAATCGCTGCAATACTAATCTCAAGTGTTCCTCATGTTCTTCCTTCGACTTAGAATAAATCAAGATATCGTCAATAAAAACAACAATAAACTGATCCAATACTCATGGAATACCGATTCATCAAGTCCATAAAAACTGCTAGGGCATTGGTCAGCCAAAGGCATAACTACAAATTCATATGCCCATACTTGTAGAAGGCAGTTTTGGCACATTGCTCAACCACTCTACTGATAACCCTGACCTCAAATCGTTGGAGAACACTGCCGCTCCTTAATGATCAAAAGTCATCTATCCGGGATTGGTACTTATTCTCACTGAACTTATTCACATCTACACAGATCTATACACATCCTTGAAGACTTTAACTCTTTTCACAAACGATTGAGCTCACCCTAAGATGATGACTCGGTCGGATAAACTCTCATACTAAAAGCATCTGTAGAGTCTGTACTTTTAAGTCTTGTAGGGACCCAGACTTAGAAGGCGGCGGGCACATCTAATAAGGCGGCGAGCTCTAAACTAATAGTGTTGATCCTTGGGGGCTATGGCATAAAACATACAACTAACATCTCAACTCTTGGAGGCAAGAACTCTCCAAAAACACTCAATAGAAATCTTAACTACTGGCACCTGAATCTGGCTATGGGACATCACCACTCTGCACTACATGGACAATAAATCCCGAACACCCATTTCTCAACCTCTTTCTAGCTTTCCACGCTAATCGACATACTCAACTGATGGCCCTTCCAAAACTAAACTTGTCTCCACTATCGAGATTAAATCTTGCTTTCTTTTTCCGACAATCAATTCTACTCCATATCTCCCTAGGAAATCCATGCCCAATATCACATCAAAGCGGGCATATCAAAAAACTATTAATTACTGTTAAATCTCTACCCTGGATCACCACAGACTCTCCTGACAAAAATTCTTGTGTCAGAACACTAGCCCCATCGGGTAACTCTATCTTAAAGGGTTGAGTCACTCTAGTGGGTCTTAAACCTAACCTCTCAATCATCCATACGATATAAATGAGTGAGTAGCTCCTGAATCATTAAGGCATATAAAGGAACAGAATGAAATAGAACTAACCAGTAACGGCTGATGGACTGGCCTCTACTTCACTTTGTGCCACAGTAAACACTCTGGCAGTTGTAGTGCCTCCAAAACTCTGTGCAGGTGGTGGAAGAGAGCTTTACAATCTCTCATCATGTGCCCTGGCTGTCGGCACCTATAACACACTTCTGGTCTCTCAGACACTCTCCTGAATAGTTCCTCCCACATTTAGGACAAAGAGGAAACCCTTTCGTCTGGGGCCGCTTATTCTTCCACTCTCTTCTATTCTGTCTAAACTGAAATCTCTTCTTCTGATTCTTCATTTCTTTACCTTTTACACCTTCCAATTTCTCTCTCGCAGGGCGGAGGGTGGCTTACTTAGTCTTTCTATCGAGGAGCCTACTAGGGGAATTCTCAAAGATCTCCGCTTTCATTGCCCGCCTCAAGGCCTCACTATGAGTTCGAGAGGGATCGAAACTTGTCATTATATCCCGGGCTATTTCTGGCTTAACCGTGTACAAACTTATCTCTTCTCAATGCCGGAATACTGACTATTTCTGGTGCAAACCTTACAAGAGAATTGAATTTCACCGAGTACTCTTCACGGTACTAGACCCTTGCTGTAAGTTGATAAATTCTTAGACCTTCTCATGAACTTGGTCCTGTTCTATACTCGGCCTCAAACTCTTGCTTAAACTCTTCCCAAGTCATCGTTGCCATACATGGGTTTCTTTCATTAATTCCCACCAATTCGGGCATCACCCCGAAACAAGAAACTCACATACCGGATTTTCTCCGGTCTGTCATGGGGAATAAACCTGTCATACGATCTACGGACCTAAACCATTCTTCTGCTGTTATTGGATTCGTAGTACCCTTAAACTCTGAGGGTTGATATTGACTGGAAAGACCGTAAATCGGTTCAACTCTGTTCTGTACGGGCGAGGTACCGGTTGTCCTCTTTTGACGTTAGGAACTGGTGGTACCTGCACGGGGTTTCAACTCTCCCTTGGCTTCTGCCATAACTTGCTGTATAATTCCCCAAATTCGAGCTTCATCCAAGGAAGGGGGCTAGGCTCTAGTGGGTTAAGTGGGTTGAAGGGTCTCCTCATCGACACACTTTACCATGCTTTCGGTAACTAAGCCTCATTACAAAACAACCAAATTTGCAATTCAAGAAACACTTAGAGTAAGGAAAGAATTAACTCACACAGTGGTTCTCGGACGTCGTAGCGATGAGAATAGTACACTGTTAAATCCCAAAATCTCGGTTCTGATACCAAAAATGTAACAACTGCAGTATACTAGTAAAATACAAGTATAATATAAAAGTAAATGGGCCAGAAATTTTCTTGTATTACTTATATATATTCTTTGTACAAAAAAGAGTATCATTTACAAAATATCATTCAAAAACAGGGGAACGGTGTAGCTATTGCTCTTCGCTTACTGACGCCCCTCCGACTGCATCATCACTTAGATCCTGCATCCATAAAGGAAAATAACGGGGTGAGCACAAAATAATGCTCAGTAAGTAAAACCGCTACTTTCTATCCCGTAGCTCATTCTCTTAATTATTTCTTACACTTATTCTGTTTCTGTTTCTCTTTCACACAGCTTTCTTTTATTAATTTCTGTTATATGTCATGGCCTCATCTTATTAGAGGCATGGCCGAGTGGAGTTCACACAGCCCGTCCCATTTTCATGACTATCGGGTGGAGATCACAAAACACCAACCGTTCCTCCTAACTATAGGGTGGAGATCACAAAGCACCAAACGTTCCTCATAACTATCAGGTGGAGATCACAAAGCACCAACTGTTCCTCATAACTATCGGGTGGAGATCACAAAGCACCAACCCGTTTCTTAACTATCGGGTGGAGCAAAGCACCAACCCATTTCTCATAACTATCGGGTGGAGATCACAAAGCATCAACTCGTTTCATAACTATCGGGTGGAGATCCCAAGCACCAACCCGTTTCTCATACTATCGGGTGCAGATCACAAAGCACCAACCCGTTTTTCATAACTATCGGGTGCAGATCACAAAGCACAACACCATTTCTCATAACTATCGGGTAGACATCACAAAGCACCAACCCGTTTCTTACACTACAAGAAAACTGACATTTTGCAACCATTTTTTAGCAACTAACCATATAGTTGCAAGCTATAAATCCTGCCAAGGAATAACACTTCTAAAAAGGTTTACTCAAAACCTTCCAAACCTCATCTCAACTACATCTTCTCATCACATATCAACACTTCTCTTAAATGAAGTGTATTCAATCACAACATGGATCAATAATCTCAATTTCATAGCATATAACATGCACATAACATACATACATAATTGCTATTAAATCTCTACTCAAAAAGTTATCAAACCTCAACTTAGGTGGGGATTTACTTACCTTGAAATGGAGGGATCTCACTAGCACTTCCTTTCCTTTGGACTGCTAGCCTTGTCTCTACCCTTTAAACAATAAAACCATGAGACTTCCACATACAAATATATCCAAAACCTCACAAAATCTTACATCCAAAGCAAGAATCCTTACCTTAGGATGCCTTAGATTGATTTTCTACCCCAATCACTCCCAAAAGCCCTTTAAAAATCCTTGAACTAATGAAAAAGGAATTGAGAGGAAGTAAGAAAGGAGAATGGCGGTGGAGAAGAAGAATGAAGGGGTTTGCAATGACTTAATTCCTTTTAACACAATTTATGCCCAAGCATTCCCATTTTGCCCTTACTTTTCCTTAAGAATTCCATCTATATCCTTTGATTCATTACAATCACACCCCCACACCAACATATTCTCCATGAATTTTCCTTACATTTCACTCCCCACTTTTCCTACTAATTAGGGGTAGAATAGTCAAATTGTCCTTAGGAAAGAAAATATCTAAAACTTAACAATATTTTCAGCCGACCCGTCGCCGTAGCGAAGAAGGTTCCGTCGCCACGGTGAAACTTTCTAGCAGCTCCTCTGTGGCTGCAACACCTCTTCGCCGAGACGAAGATTCTTCTTCGCCCCGGCGAAGCTTGGAACCTCAAAAATCCTCTAATTCCAACCAATTTCAAGGCAATACTCAACATATCAATGCTACCAAAAGCCAACCAACCAATATTAATAATAAACCGACTCAAATAAGAGCAAATAAGAAACATTAGCTACGTACCTCAAGTAGGGCGTTACAATTCTCCCCCCCTTAAAGAATTTCGTCCCCGAAATTCACACAAATAACTCTGGGAAGCGATTCTGCATGTCCCGTTCTACCTCCCATGTGGCATCTTCCGCTTTGTGATTTCTCCAAAGGACTTTCACTAGCAAAACACTCTTGTTCCGAAGCTCTTTAGTCCTTCAATCTAGAATCTGGACTGGACGTTCCTCATACACAAGATTCTCTGATAACTCAACGTCCTCTACACTCAGGATGTGGAAGGGATCACTTACATACTTCCGTAGCATCGAGACATGGAAGACATCGTGCACCTTGTCCATGCTAGGTGGTAGTCCCAATCTGTAGGCCACCTTTCCCACTCTTTGTAATATCTCAAATGGACCTATATATCTCGGTGCTAACTTTCCTTTGCTTCCAAAGCGCATTACTCGCTTGTAGGGGGAAACTTTCAGAAACACTTTATCACCCACTTGGAAATCAACCTTTTTCCTCTTCAAGTCGGCATAACTCTTCAGTTGATCTTGAGCTTGTTTCATTCTATTTCTGATTAATTTCAAATCTTCTATCAGTTTTTGAGTCACCTCTGGCCCAAGAGCGGTACTCAACTCATCTTTTTCGCCTACCTCATCCCAATGTAGTGGAGACCTACATCGTCTACCATATAAAGCCTCGTAAGGCACCATTCTAATTGTAGACTGATAACTGTTATTGTAGGCAAACTCCACTAAGGGTAACATATCATGCTAGGAGGCTTTATAATCCATATAACATGCTCTCAACATGTCCTCAAGCACTTGATTTGTTCTTTCGGTTTGGCCATCTGTCTGAGGATGATAGGCAGTACTGAATGCTAAACGGGTACCCAAATTCCTCTGTAAACTCGTCCAGAAAGCTGAAACAAATCTGGAATCTCTGTCTAACACTATAGTCTTGGGCACACCATGCAATCTAACTATCTCCTTAAGGTAACTCTAAGCTAGCTGATCTGTAGTGGTACTTTCCTTTACTGGAAGGAAATGGGCTGACTTGGTTAATCTGTCCACAATCACCCATATAGCATTATACCCTTTTTGTACTCTGGGGAGACCTGTGATAAAATCCATCGAAATGCTCTTCCATTTCCACTCTGGAATACTTAGTGGCTGAAGCAACCCTGATGACCGTTGGTGTTCTGCTTTCACCTGCTGACAAGTCAGACATTTAGCTACAAATTCTGAAATGTCTTTCTTCATACCTAACCACCAGTAGCCTTTCTTTACATCTTGATACATTTTGGTTGCCCCCGGATGAGCAATGTATAGTGTGTTATGAGCCTCTATAAGAATTTTCTGCTTCAACTCACCATTTGGAGGAATGCACAACCGATTCCTGAAATAGAGGACACCATATCTCACACAGAATTCTGATATCTTGTCCTCAAGCACTTGCTGAACTATTTTCTAACACCACTTATCGGCCACTTACCTTTCTCTGACTTCTTCCAGTAAAGTAGACTGAATCTCTAAGCTGGCAATCCTTCCTGGAAACACTTCAATCTGGTCTCTACACAGTTCTTCTAGCAACTCTTTTTGCTTAGTGAGTCGGAACAGGTAAGCTTTTCTACTCAAAGCATCGGCCACGACATTGGCTTTCCCCGATTGGTACTTGATCTCACATTCATAATCTTTAACCAGCTCTAGCCACCTTCTCTTTCCCATATTTAACTCCTTCTGAGTGAAGAAGTACTTTAAACTTTTATGATCAGTGTAGATATTACTCTTTACACCATAAAGGTAATGCCTCCAAATCTTTAATTCAAAGACCACGGCCGCCAACTCTAAGTCATGCGTAGGGTATCTGGTCTCGTACTCTTTCAGTTGACGAGAAGCATAAGCTATAACCCTACCTAACTGCATCAATACAGCACCAAGTCCCTGCAGAGAGGCATCTGTAAAAATGTTATAATCTACACCTTCCTGTGGTAACACTAACACGGGAGATGTTGTTAACCTCTTTTTCAACTCTTGGAAACTCTCCTCACATGTTAATGACCATACAAAAGGAGCTTTCTATTTGGTAAGAGCTGTTAACGGTTTAGCCAACTGGGCGAACCCTGCTACAAATTGTCGGTAGTAACCTGTTAAGCCTAAGAAACTCCTGACTTCTTTCACTGTCCTCGGCTTCTGCCATTCAAGTGTTGCCTGAACCTTACTCGGATCCACTGATATCCCTTCCTTAGACACAGTATGGCCCAGAAATATCACCTGATTAAGCCAAAACTCACACTTAGAAAATTTAGCATACAACTTCTTTTCTCTCAATCGCTGCAATACTAATCTCAAGTGTTCCTCATGTTCTTCCTTCGACTTAGAATAAATCAAGATATCGTCAATAAAAACAACAATAAACTGATCCAAATACTCATGGAATACCCGATTCATCAAGTCCATAAAAACTGCTAGGGCATTGGTCAAGCCAAAAGGCATAACTACAAATTCATAATGCCCATACCTTGTACGAAAGGCAGTTTTGGCCACATCTTGCTCAACCACTCTTACCTGATGATACCCTGACCTCAAATCGATTTTGGAGAACACTGCCGCTCCCTTTAACTGATCAAAGAGGTCATCTATCCGGGGTAGTGGGTACTTATTCTTCACTGTAACTTTATTCAACTCTCTGTAATCAATACACATCCGTAGTGACCCGTCTTTCTTTTTCACAAACAGGATTGGAGCTCCCCAGAGAGAATGACTCGGTCGGATAAAACATTTATCTAAAAGCTCTTAGAGTTACTTTTTTAATTCTTGAAGCTCAGCTGGGGCCATTCAATAAGGGGCTCTAAATATTAGTGTTGTCCTTGGTGCTAGTTCAATACTAAACTCAACCTCCCTTTCTGGAGGCAAGCCCGGTAACTTCTCCGAAAACACATATAGAAAATCTTGAACTACTGGCACCTTCTGAATCTCTGGCTATGGGACATCACCACTCTGCACTACATGGACAATAAATCCCGAACACCCATTTCTCAACCTCTTTCTAGCTTTCACACTGCTAATCGACATACTCAACTGATGGCCCTCTCCAAAACTAAACTTGTCTCCACTATCGAGATTAAATCTTGCTTTCTTTTTCCGACAATCAATTTCTACTCCATATCTCCCTAGGAAATCCATGCCCAATATCACATCAAAGTCGGGCATATCAAAAACTATTAATTCAACTGTTAAATCTCTACCCTGGATCACCACAGACTCTCCTGACAACAATTCTTGTGTCAGAACACTAGCCCCATCGGGTAACTCTATCTTAAAGGGTTGAGTCACTCTAGTGGGTCTTAAACCTAACCTCTCAATCATCCCATACGATATAAATGAGTGAGTAGCTCCTGAATCAATTAAGGCATATAAAGGAACAGAATGAAATAGTAACTAACCAGTAACGGCTGATGGACTGGCCTCTACTTCACTTTGTGCCACAGTAAACACTCTGGCAGTTGTAGTGCCTCCAAAACTCTGTGCAGGTGGTGGAAGAGAAGCTTTACAATCTCTCATCATGTGCCCTGGCTGTCGGCACCTATAACACACTTTCTGGTCTCTCAGACACTCTCCTGAATAGTTCCTCCCACATTTAGGACAAAGAGGAAACCCTTTCGTCTGGGGCCGCTTATTCTTCCACTCTCTTCTATTCTGTCTAAACTGAAATCTCTTCTTCTGATTCTTCATTTCTTTACCTTTTACACCTTCCAATTTCTCTCTCTGCAGGGCGGAGGGTGGCTTACTTAGTCTTTCTATCGAGGAGCCTACTAGGGGAATTCTCAAAGATCTCCGCTTTCATTGCCCGCCTCAAGGCCTCACTATGAGTTCGAGAGGGATCGAAACTTGTCATTATATCCCGGGCTATTTCTGGCTTTAACCCGTGTACAAACTTATCTCTTCTCAATGCCGGAATACTGACTATTTCTGGTGCAAACCTTACAAGAGAATTGAATTTCACCGAGTACTCCTTCACGGTACTAGACCCTTGCTGTAAGTTGATAAATTCTTAGACCTTCTCATGAACTTGGTCCTCTGTTCTATACTCGGCCTCAAACTCTTGCTTAAACTCTTCCCAAGTCATCGTTGCCATATCATGGGTTTCTTTCATTAATTCCCACCAAATTCGGGCATCACCCCGAAACAAGAAACTCACATACCGGATTTTCTCCCGGTCTGTCATGGGGAATAAACCTGTCATACGATCTACGGACCTAAACCATTCTTCTGCTGTTATTGGATTCGTAGTACCCTTAAACTCTGAGGGTTGATATTGACTGGAAAGACCGTAAATCGGTTCAACTCTGTTCTGTACTGGGCGAGGTACCGGTTGTCCTCTTTTGACGTTAGGAACTGGTGGTACCTGCACGGGGGTTTCAACTCTCCCTTGGCTCTCTGCCATAACTTGCTGTATAATTCCCCAAATTCGAGCTTCATCCAAGGAAGGGGGCCTAGGCTCTAGTGGGTTAAGTGGGTTAGAAGGTTCTCCTTCATTCGACACACTCTTACCATGCTTTCGGTAACTACGCCTCATTTACAAAACAACCAAATTTGCTTAATTCAAGAAACACTTAGAGTAAGGAAAGAATTAACTCACACAGTTGGTTCTCGGACGTCGTAGCGATGAGAATAGTACACTGTTAAATCCCAAAATCTCGGTTCTGATACCAAAAATGTAACAACTGCAGTATACTAGTAAAATACATGTATAATAATAAAAGTAAATGGGCCCAGAAATTTTCTTGTATTACTTATATATATTCTTTGTACAAAAAAGAGTATCATTTACAAAATATCATTCAAAAACAGGGGAACGGTGTAGCTATTGCTCTTCGCTTACTGACGCCCCTCCGACTGCATCATCACTTAGATCCTGCATCCATAAAGGAAAATAACGGGGTGAGCACAAAATAATGCTCAGTAAGTAAAACCGCTACTTTTCTATCCCCGTAGCTCATTCTCTTAATTATTTCCTTACACTTATTCTGTTTCTGTTTCTCTTTCACACAGCTTTCTTTTATTAATTTCTGTTATATGTCATGGCCTCATCTTATTAGAGGCATGGCCGAGTGGAGTTCACACAGCACCGTCCCACTTTTCATGACTATCGGGTGGAGATCACAAAACACCAACCCGTTCCTCATAACTATAGGGTGGAGATCACAAAGCACCAACCCGTTCCTCATAACTATCAGGTGGAGATCACAAAGCACCAACTCGTTCCTCATAACTATCGGGTGGAGATCACAAAGCACCAACCCGTTTCTTATAACTATCGGGTGGAGCAAAGCACCAACCCATTTCTCATAACTATCGGGTGGAGATCACAAAGCATCAACTCGTTTCTCATAACTATCGGGTGGAGATCACAAAGCACCAACCCGTTTCTCATAACTATCGGGTGCAGATCACAAAGCACCAACCCGTTTTTCATAACTATCGGGTGCAGATCACAAAGCACCAACCCATTTCTCATAACTATCGGGTAGACATCACAAAGCACCAACCCGTTTCTTACACTACAAGAAAACTGACATTTTGCAACCATTTTTTTAGCAACTAACCATAATTAGTTGCAAAAAGGCTACATTTATCAACTAAATTACATTAGTTGAGCAAAGAGGATTAAAATTTTGGGGCCCACATGTTCCAACATTTGGCATCTAAAGTTAAATTTTTGCGACTATTTTGTTAGTCACAGAACCGGTTGCTTTAGTGACTAATAAATTTAGTTGCAATTTTTTTCGGGTGATTTTTCCCTCCAAAATTTGATAATTTGTATCTAAAATATGGCTTTTGCATCTAAATTTTTGGTTACAAAAAACAATTTTTTGCAACTACTAATTTAGTTGCTAAATTAGTTGCGAATAATTAGGAATTTATTAGTAACTATTATGATTAGTTGTAGAAAAATAAAATTACCAAGTATCCCATATTTGGACAGTAATTACAAAGGCCCCAAAGTATATACAGCAACTAAATTTGATTTAGTTGCTAATTTAATTTAAAAAATTCATATTCCCCCCAAAATTATTTGTTCCCGCCAGACCTCAATTATGGGCAACTAACACTAATTCTTTATTGACTAAATTTTTAGTTGCAAATTGACTTATTTCCATAATAGAATTATATTTCAAATTAAATAACTAATTAGGACCCTTACTTTTTTAAGTTATTTACAGAATACCCTATCCTATATAAAGCAAGCATTTTTTGCAATTTCATTTCTTCTCCACGCATGTTTGCCTTAGCTTTTTCCCCAAATTTCCCAAATGCACAACCCAAATTTCATCTCTTCTCCACGTATGTTTGCCCTCGCTGTTGCTCGAATTTCCGAACTGCAGAACCTGACTTCATCTTTTCCCACGCATCTTCATCTCTTCGATCTGACGCGCCTTCATCTTAATCGCTGTTGCCCGAATTTCTGAACTGCAGAACCTAACTTCATCTTTTCCCCACGCATCTTCATCTCTTCGATCTGACGCATCTTCATCTTAATCGCTATTGCCCAAATTTCTGAACTGCAGAACCTAACTTCATCTCTTCTCCACGTATCTTCATCGTTCAATTGATCTCCTTGGTTTCCTTCATTCATCGAATACGAGGCAGTCCCTAACCTCCTGTAAGTACAATTTTTGATTCTTTAGTTCTCTCACATGGTAACATTGAATCTGATTTCAATTATGTTTGAGTGAGACCTTTAATCTTGTAATGCTATTTATATTACCCAAAAAGAAACTCTCTACACCTCTCTCCCTATGCCTTCTTTAGCACCCTTCGACGTTAACGGAACGAAAGAAGAGAGGCAGATGACGAAGAAAATAACTCTTCAAATTTTAGACGAAACTGACTTTTCGGTGGAAAAGAAGAAAAAGAAGGACTCAAAGAATAAGGCGGATGACTCTGAAAGGTCTAAGAAGAAGGATAACAGGAATTGAAAGGTTATGGAAGAAGATGACAAAAAGAGAAGTGAAACGAGCTCGGAATTAGGTGAGCCTGTGAATTGGAAATCGGATATATAAGAAGCAAAAGAAAGCGAAAGTAGATGCTGAGGTGGAAGAGGAGGAGAAAAGTGAGAATCCGAATGCTATTTCTCGGTTTCAAATATCGGAACCATTGAGATAGAAACTCAAGTCTAAGGGTATTGAGTCTCTGTTTCCAATTCAAGCCACCACTTTTGATATGGTTCTTGATGGCTCCGACTTAGTTGGACATGCACGCACTAGTTAGGTATAATATTCTCTTTTAATTGATATTTTTTTTTTTTTTTTTTTTTTTTTAACTTTTGATATCTTAGTTTGGGAGAAGACTACAAGAAGGAAGAAATGGAAATAATTATGTGTGCGGCATGCCTCTGCCTCTTGCATTCATCTTCTAGAAGGCCAACAATGAAGACGGTAAACTTCTTTTTTCATAGTCTGAAAAAAATTTTGCGCATCAAATTTCCATTCTACCAAAAGTGTGAAGTAATAGAGAATCCTCAAGTTTGACCTCTTTACTGATTGTGCATGTTGGATCAACGTTTTAGATTATTGGAATTGACTCAAGTAAATGCTCTAAAATTTGCAAGATCTGAAGCAAAAGCCGAAGTACTTGCTGACAATCACAGTTGGTCTAAATCAGAGGCAAAATATTGATAGAATGGTTAAAAAGGTGTATATGAATGGACCATTTCTTTCTTTTTTTCTACCTTAACTGATTTTTACTTCAGAGATACTGAGGTTTTTGTTACATAAATTTTGATAGTTTTCTGAGGATTTCCAACTTTTGCTTTTCCACTATGATGGTCGGACAAGTGAATGGGATGAATTTGAGTGGTCAAAGAGCGCAATCCATGTTAGTGCAAGGAGACAAACAAAATGGTGAGATTTTAAGATCTTCTGCATAGTATTGAATTCCAACCTTTTAGCTCCTTTAATTTGAGAGCTACCAAAGTATAGAATAAGCATCTCATTGTTTTTATATGTTTTGTTTTCATGATCATCCATTCTTGAATTGTTTGGATTTATTGTCAGGGTTTTGATGCGAGAAATCTTCAATTTAAGCTTTCATTTTCACATATGATTGGCAGGTGGTATGCAAAATGGTTTTTGCATCCTGACGTTGTTGCAGCTTATGAGTATATTTTTATTTGGGATGAAGATCTTGGCATGGAACACTTCAACGGGGAGAAGTAAGTTCTATTTTTCTAGTTATGATTTCTGGTCAAGTTTAACAGTCACAACTTTCTTTCTAAATTGCTCCATATGAATAACCATGTATATTGAGTTGGTTAAAAAACATGGGCTAGAGATCTCTCAACCAGGTCCGGAGCCCAATAACGGATTGACATGGCAAATGACAAAGTGTAGGCGTGATCGAGAGGTTCACAAGTAAGCTTTATAGCTCACTCTCTTGCGCTCTGTCTCCCTTTTGTATAAAGTAGACATTTATTTGATGAGTATTGCTGGATTATTCATATAATATCAGTTTGCTAAGACATGATGCATTTTGAATTTATTTTCAGGTTTACAGAAGAGAAACCTGGCTGTTGCAGTGATCCACATGTGCCTCCATGTGTTGCGTATGTTTTTTCTCTCTCACACGTAGATTTTGTATTATGTTGACAAATCTCAATTGGTGAGTTAACATCATTCATAATTATAGTACTTGCATGCTAGTTATTGACATGAAAAATCATGCTTTAGTGAAGAAATGTCAATTGCCTGTTGGCAATAACGAATATTTATGGTTCCTTATATACGACTTGTTAATTGACACATTTTAATTGTGCTGCATAGTTACAATAACATCTTTTAACTCTTTCTATAAAAGAATGGTATATAAGTTCGATTGTGAAAGAGCAATAACAAATTTTGTTGTCCCTAATTTTCCTTTAAGAATTCAATCGCTCATGTCTCTCTAACTATATGACTCGCTTTCCTGGGCCATGGCTTACAGAAAAAGTCATTTAATTGATGCATTCTCTCTGCAAATTAGGAATCAACTAGAGAAATCAATAAAGATTTCCATGAATCTTCATGCCTCAAACCTATGTTGATTAAATATGTGCGCATATATATCCATAACAGTTAGGAGTTATTATGGGTTCTACTTAAGGTCTAACGTTTAACTCTATGGATTGTAAATTAACTCCATCACCCATCTCAGGAAACATAAGTAATTGATTTTACTTAAGGTCTAACGTTTAACTCTCTACCTAAGGACCCGATTGAGATCCCTTGGGGCAATTATGGGGTTGAATATATTGTTGAATCTTCTAGGGTCTTCACAACAACTAACAAGGCCTCAGCTCACATAAAGGTTAATTCTGAGTTTTTTGACACTATTTTTTTTTTGTTCATTGCTATCTTTTTACCTCTCATACATTTATGTAGAAATTTATGATATTGGTTAACTAAAATTACACTGCAAACACTGGTAAAGTTATGATATTGGTAAACTTATATAGAAATTTAACTTAGGTAGGCTGAATTTGAAGGGATTGAATTTAATGAGGTGACAATAGGAAGAGTTGAAACCGAGGGACAGCATGCTGAACAATGGTGAATAGTAAAGATGATGTATGCAATGTATAAGAAGAACAATCAAAAGTACAGAAATTGGGACCAAAATCAGACCTTGAATTAAAACCAAGATTATTGGCATAGGTGAGATGACTATTTTTCCATCAGATTTCAAACATTTATAGCCTTTATGAATAAGGTTGTATTCTACAAAAACACATTTGGCTGAATGAAAGAAGAAATTTAACTTAGTTTAAAATTTTAAACTAGGGAATTGAAGTTTAGATTGTTAATCTGTGAGATATTTGCTTTTCTACTCCATCAATTTGATTTTGGTTTGGTGCTGCAGTACGTTCTGTGAACTTTGAGGAGTAGTCTTTCTTTTCTATTGCCATTTCATAAGTTTTTGTCACATATTGTATGCCCCAGAATAATTATAATTTATTTGTAATAATTTAGTTTTTTGCTTGACTTATTGATTATGCATTGAATTGATGGTAGGAAAAAATGATACATTCGTGCAATAATGCTTGAAGGAGCATCTCATCTTACTTGAAGGAGTAGAAGCAGAGTTAAGGCGCATAGTCCAACAACAAGAAAATAAGAAATTATGATATTTGATGTTAGTGTTCATATTTTTATATTGTGATGGATTATTTTGTTGATGTTGAATGTATAAACTAAGTCAATACAAAATGCTTTTGCCACTAATTATTTTCTAAAAAAAAGCACATTCTGCAACTAATTTTGTAGTAGCAAACAGTAATTTATCGTAATTGGATTCCACATTCAGCGTCTAAAATGACTATAATTAGATACTAAATTTTGGTCACCAAAAGATACATTCGGCCACTAATAAAATAGTTGCAAAAACCTATTAGATTTCACATTCAGCATCTAAAATTACTATAATTAACTACTAAATTTTGGTCACCAAAAGATATATTTGGCCACTAATAAAATAGTCGCGAAAACCGTTTGGATTCTACATTCAGCGTCTAAAAGAGTTACAATTAGCCACTAAATTTTTGTCACTAATAGATACATTCGTCGACTAATAAAATAGTTGCGAAAGCCTTTTACGAAATTACCCTTACACCTTTGGCGTCTAATTTGTGTGGGATTCGCGAAAAATTATTAGACACTAAAACTGACATTTTGCAAGTAATTGATTAGTCGTTATACAATTTTACCAAATTACCCTTGAACTTTTAGCGTCTAAGTTGGGGGACTAATTTAACTAGCATTTACCGACTATTTTGCTAGTCGCAAAAAAGAAAACTTTTTGCGTCTAAACCACAATATAGACGCGCTATGAATCTGAGACCAGCCTACGGCAACTAAGGGGGCGACAACCAAATTTAGACGCTTAAAATGGCTTAGCATCTAAATGTGACTTTCTGCGTCTAATTTTGCTAGACGCAGAATGCCAGTTTTCTTGTAGTTAAATTAGTGTTCTTCTCACTCACTCCACTCTAGCACTTCTAATCCTCTCTGCTCTTAGAGTAGTTCATTCACAAAGTTCTCTACTCTTAGAGCAAGTGCATTCACAAGGTTATCTACTCTTTCTTAAGTCACTTCTCACAGCACAATTAATGCATATAGATGGTTTATCTTCACTAATGCACTTATGAAATGCCAATATGCCATGTTGCAAGAATTAAGATTTACTACTCATACTCAAACCTCTCTTAGGCATTTCATCAAACAACTAAAGTGCATACCAAGACTCTACTATAACAATAGCTCTATTTCTTTCTCTAACCATCCCAAATGGGAGAAACTCCCTCACATAGCTATAAATCCTGCCAAGGAATAACACTTCTAAAAAGTTTTACTCAAAACCTTCCAAACCTCATCTCAACTACATCTTCTCATCACATATCAACACTTCTCTTAAATGAAGTGTATTCAATCACAACATGGATCAATAATCTCAATTTCATAGCATATAACATGCACATAACATACATACATAATTGCTATTAAATCTCTACTCAAAAAGTTATCAAACCTCAACTTAGGTGGGGATTTACTTACCTTGAAATGGAGGGATCTCACTAGCACTTCCTTTCCTTTGGACTGCTAGCCTTGTCTCTACCCTTTAAACAATAAAACCATGAGACTTCCACATACAAATATATCCAAAACCTCACAAAATCTTACATCCAAAGCAAGAATCCTTACCTTATGATGCCTTAAATTGATTTTCTACCCCAATCACTCCCAAAAGCCCTTTAAAAATCCTTGAACTAATGAAAAAGGAATTGAGAGGAAGTAAGAAAGGAGAATGGCGGTGGAGAAGAAGAATGAAGGGTTTGCAATGACTTAATTCCTTTTAACACAATTTATGCCCAAGCATTCCCATTTTGCCCTTACTCTTCCTTAGGAATTCCATCTATATCCTTTGATTCATTGCAATCACACCCCCACACCAACATATTCTCCATGAATTTTTCTTACATTTCACTCCCCACTTTTCTTACTAATTAGGGGTAGAATGGTCAAATTGTCCTTAGGGAAGAAAATATCTAAAACTTAACAATATTTTCAGCGACCCGTCACCGCGGCGAAGAAGGTTCTGTCACCGCGGCGAAACTTTCCAGCAGCTCCTCCGTGGCTGCAACACCTCTTCGCCGCGGCGATGATTCTTCTTCGCCCCGGCGAAGCCTGGAACCTCAAAAATCCTCTAATTCCAACCAATTTCAAGGCAATACTCAACATATCAATACTACCAAAAGCCAACCAACCAACCAATATTAATAATAAACCGACTCAAATAAGAGCAAATAAGAAACATTAGCTACGTACCTCAAGTGGGGCGTTACAGACGGCCCATTAGACCATGTTGAGATCCTCAAAGATACTCGTCATGCCTTCCTGCCATTTTCAACTGATCCTCATTCGCCACCTGCACTTAATTTTCAATTTTTTATCTTGGGTTTCAATCAATTTCAAAGCAGTAGGTCGAGATTCACCAGAAAGCAAGTCTGAGTTTTGTTTCAAATGAAATAGAAAAGGAATTTGGTGTTTTTACATTTACCTAGAATTAATAATATTTCCCTTCTAATTAGTTTTCCAAATTTCGTCCCTAAAAATGCATTTTTCACAATCGAGGACAAAATTATATTTTGTCCCTAATAAGTTTCCAAACTTTGTACAATTAGAGACAAAACATTTCGTCCCAGAAAAAACAGATGTTTAGCTACAAAAATTTTGGTCCAAAAATAATTAATTTTTTCCCCAAATGATTTCCCTCCATAATCCATATTATTTCATCCTTCCCTCCAAATGGCATTGTTGTGGGAATGGAAGTTGAGTGCTAAACATTTTTTGACAAAATTATATTTTCGTCCCCTAAAATGACAATTCTAGGATGAAACTAAATTCATCCCTAAATTTAAAATTTCTTGTAGTGTTTCCAAATTTCGTCTCTAAAAATGCATTTTTCACAGTCTAGGACAAAATCATATTTCATCCCTAATAAGTTTTCTAAATTTTGTACAATCAGAGACAAAAAACTTTCGTCCAAGAAAAAAAGGTTTTTGCTTACAAAATTTTTCGTGGAAAAATAATAAATTTCGTCCCCAAAAATGTATTTTTACAATCGAGGACAAAATCATATTTCGTCCCTAATAAGTTTTCCAAATTAGAGACAAAAACTTTCATCCCAGAAAAAGAAGGTTTTTAGCTACAAAATTTTTTGTCCAAAAATAATAAATTTCATCCTAGAATGAATTCCCTCCATATTATTTCATTCTCCCTCCATATTGAGGGCGAAATCTATTGTTGGTACGGGGTGGAAATTGGGTGCTAAGCATTTTGTGATGAAATTACAATTTTGTCCCTAAAATGACGAAACTGAATTTGTCCTTAAATTAAAAATTTGTTTTAGTGGCTTGAGCCCCCACTAGACTTTACATGGCTCCGTCCCTGGGTGTTTACGGTGGATAAGTGGCAATTGCTCGAAGTATGGGATTTGTGCGTCAATGGCTATGAGCTAAGGATGATTAGTGCCTTTCAAATATCTAAGCAAGAAGAGAAAATAGAAATCTCAAATAAGAAAAATATTTTTTACCAATTAGTCAGTTTTTACCAATAAGAAACTTTCATAATATTTTTTTTTTTTTTTTTTGGTTGGCCTGCCATAATTTCAAAGGTGATGCTAAATGTACCTCACTTATTTATTAAACAGCCTATTTTAAATATAATTAATACTGTCATTAAAAAATTGAAGAGCAATTAATAACAAGGAGATGCCAATCTTTGCGAATTTGTAGGGAAATAAGATACTGACTTAGAATAGAAAAGAGATAAACTAGAGAGGCCAGATTACCAGATCAACTCCACAAGTGATTTATAGTTATACACTTGCAAACATGTATATCTTGACTCAGATCACTTCCTTACTCCCATAAAAAAAAAATTATTCTTTTTAATTATTTCTAGGTTCATTTACGTTGTTACAAAACTTGATCAAGATCGCATAAGCTATATATCGATAATTTTTGCAGGCAAATACCCTCTCATATATTTGTTTCCTAACTTTATTTAATCTTGCGTTGTGAAAGTTTTCTTGATTTCTTCTTATTGATCATCTCAATTCGATTGGCAGATGGAAAATGCCAAAACAAAAATTGAAGAAATTGAAAGAATTGATCATGCAATGATTGACATGGAAAGCCCACACTTCCACTTAGCAACTTCTATGAGGAATGAAATTGAAAGAATTTATCCGCTATTTGATAGATGCACTATTCATAGAGTTTTAGAGAATCTACGTCGATTAGATGAAAAGGCCTACACGCCTCGAGTCATCTCCATTGGTCCAATTCATCATGGTAGACAAGAGTTAAATGAAATGGAGAAGTACAAAAGAAGGTACCTACAAGATTTTCTTCAACGAACCGACGTAAGTTTAGAGGATTTTATAAAATTTACAAGGAAAAGGAAGAAACGGTGCGTAATTGTTATTCAGAATGCATTGAACTTAATAGTGATGACTTTGTGACGTTGATTTAGTGGATGGCATCTTTGTTATTGAGGTATTATTGAGGAACACTATGGAGGAGGTTCTTATTTCTGATCAAGTATTCAGTAATCCATATAAAATACATGATATAAATGATGATATGTATTTGGTAGAAAATCAGCTTCCATTTTTTAGCCTTGAGGATTTGTTTACGCTAGCGAATATCAACATATCCTCGAACAGAGATGGTAAACTTTCTATGCTTGAGATTACCCATGAGTTCACTAGATTTCATTGCGGATTTTTAGGAATAGAGAACTTTGAAGAAAGAAATTATTTGAGGGTGAAACATCTTGTTCATTTTCTTAGAATTTGCATGGTGCCTTCTAAATTGCCAAAGGAAGTGAGACCTAAAATTCTGACGACACCAAATGTATCAAAACTACATAAAATTGGAGTGAAGTTCAAGTTGGGGTCAACTGCAAATTTGTTTGATATAAAATTCCGTGATGAAATATTGGAAATTCCACGGCTTAGTATATGTAGCCCGATGGAATATGTAGTGAAAAATCTTTTGGCGTTTGAGCAAAGTCAATGTGATGATAATCTCTTATGTGACTATGTTATCTTCATGAATTATCTTGTTCACACTCCCAAGGATGTGGAATTGTTCGTTCGACAAGAAATTATCGAAAATCTTCTTGGGGATAGTGAAAAAGTACCAACTCTTTTTCATAAACTTGTGGAGCAGGCTACTTTTGATTCTTATTATTTCCAGTTTTCTTCTCTTGTTGAAGATCTGAATGCGTATTGCAGAAGACCTTGGAACAAGTGGAAGGCAAATTTGAAACAAGAAATTTTAAGAACTCCATGGACTGCCATTTCTGTCATTTTTATTGTCATTCTTCTTTACTTGTATTCACTTTAATACAGGCCGCATTTGTGTCCTACAGAAAGCATATATAGATTTCTATCATTTATTGTTACCAAAATGTTAAAAGAGTTATTCCTATGGCATGCGTTTTCTTTTATGATCTATAATACATGTTTTGGTTGAGAAGAGGTCTATAAATTTAATTAATTGCTTTAGTCTTTAGGAATATTTAGCTTTAAATATGGGATCTATTTACTTGTGTTGGAGTCTATTTACTTGTGTAGGGGTTAATTTAAGAATATTAATGCTTTATTCTTAAATGTATCTTCTTCAAGAATTTTATTTTATTTCTGTATAAGTTGAATCATTTGTTTGGGGGACTTAAATAAATAGAGCTATTGTAGCTTCAATCATTTGACTCACTCAGCTTCTATATTGGGTCTATGAATGTAATGCATCATAAGAAATACTGAATGTTGGATCTTTAGCTTGAAATTGTAAGTATGCAAATACTCTCTTATATATATGTTTGTTTTATTGATTGAAACAATTATCATATACTATTGAGATTACATTGTTTGTTCATTTTCCTCTACTAGGATTTTCACTTTCTTGCATTTCAAACTTTAATAAGATTGTGCGCATGTATACATAAATTTCACTCTTAACTTCTGTTTTTATTTCTTGTAAGACATGAAATTTTTTTCGATCATTCCTCTTCATCTTTGCAAAGGAATGTGTTAAATTAAATAAGGAATAGACCATAAGAAATATTAATTGATTTATGCTACTATGCTATGAATTTTCCATCCCTGAATTAAATGAAATATAGTATTTATGATTTGAGTCCTTGGCACCCATGAGAGCTTGGCGGGATGGTTAGGCATATGGTTTGCTTCCATGAGATCTAGGGATTGAGCACCCTCACGGTCACCTACATGGCCAAAGACCATTGTTTCTCATTTCCTAAAGATTACAAGGTTTGACAGGGGCTTCAGTTTCAAGCCGGGCTTGCAAAAGTAACTCCAAAACGATAGCGCTTTGTTGGCGCTCAGCTAAGTATTAAATGGAGCCTTATCTTCTGAACTCTTAACACTTTGATCCACATATCTAAATTAAGAAGCTCTCTTCAACTATGATCAGAGAATTAATATTTACTGGCAAGTAACATTAACACATCCATCCAGGTGCAACTGCATTTTTCAAACGAGAACCAACTAAGTCATTGACAAATAGAAATTCTGTCATGGTTTTGTTTTTGTGAATCACTTAATTGGGTTATTATTAAGTCATTGACAACTGTCTATCGCTGGAAAAGTCTTATGTGGCATAAAATAATTTTCCAATATGATCTAATTTTATTTACTATTAAAGAGGCTTCACAGTTGTCATGATATTAATATCATTTAGCCAACGTTGAGTTAAATCAAAATGATTAGGCTAACTGCAAGAAAAAATAAAAAATTATGTGTTCATACAGTGCTATCTGTAGCACTACATGAACCCATTTCACACTTTGCATATTTAAACAATATAATTACAAGTTGATACCAAAATGATTGTTCAGGGAAGATCAAAATAAATATATTCAAATTTCGTTAGTAACATTTTTCATTCAAAATTGCACCTTGTGAAATAGATCTTATCACTGTCACACACATTATTAGAGTTTTAGAAATAAACATTTTTCATTAAATTTAAAATATCAACTCTTTTTTTAGGTTTCTAACATAAATTTCATTCTGATTTCTGTTTTTATTTCTAGTAAGACATTTTTTTTTTAATTAGCACTAATTTTCTTTGCTTAGTTCCTCTCAAGTTCTGAAATTCATACTTTATTTAATTTCTTTCACAACTTTTGTAAAAACTGTCTTTATATTCATTTAAAATGGCGAAGAATTGCATTTCTCTTTTAAAGGACTTTATGGTTTATATATGTAATTTTATCATCATCATTTTAAAGGATATCAGTAATTTAACCAAAAATTGGGGGCTTTTAGTAATCAACCAACTTCCCAAACCGTAAACCTTTCCATCCAAATATTTCATTTAAATACCAAAATGCCATTTTCCAACCTTAAAAAACGCATCTTAAATTTTCTTTTGCCAAAACTAACTAAACCCTCTCACTATATTGCTCTTCCAAAACCCCCTCAAAATTTAAAAATTACTCTCAACCCCCTACTATTAAAAATGTAATTAAAAAAAGTGAAAAAGAAAAAACAAATAGTAGAAAAAAAAGCTGCAGAAAGTAAAAAAGGTAAACTCCTCCGAATTAAGTGGCTGCAACGTTATCATTATTTTTTCTTATTAAATGGAGCAAATGAGAGAGATAAGAAAAGAGAGATATTAGGGTTTAGGTATTTTTTCTTTATTCCTCTTAGTTTTTAATTTTACAATATTATTTTTATGACAATTACTCTTTCAGCCCCGAGCTTTTTAATTAAACATAAATGTTTTAACGGTTAGTAAACAATAGGGGGTTGAGACAATTTACAAAACATGACAGGGTTTTTGGTAATGTTGATATGATATAAGGAGTTTAGAAAATTGTCCCTTTCGCTTTTTAAAAATTGGGAAAACTGAAATAAGTTTGCTAGGGGCATAAAGGATTTTGTAAAAAATCAAGAAAGGAAAAAGTGCAGAGGAAGCTTCAGTAGGAAGAAGAAAACAGAATCTGAAAATTTCGTTAACTAATTCTGTTAAAGTACATAAGCACTTATATAGCCAATATTTGTTATAAAACGACAGTGCTTTTAAATTATGTAATTACACTTAAGCCATGTAGCTTATACAATCATTACAAAATAGACCTGGCTTCTCTAAAACTACTCTATTTCACTTATTCCTCACAGCACCTTTGCTTAACATTTCCCCTTAAGCCAGACATCCACTTTGTTTAAAACTTTCTCAGCACCTTTGCTTAACATTTCCCTTTAAGCTAGATGTCCACTTTGTTTAAAACTTTCTCAGCACCTTTGCTTAACATTTCCCTTTAAGCTAGATGTCCACTTTGTTTAAAACTTTCTCAGCACCTTTGCTTAACATTTCCCCTTAAACCAAACATTTTCCTATCACCAAAAAAATGAATTTTCACTCAACCACATACCACTTCTTATATCATAACATCAGACTAGCATCAGACCACAGCATCAGACTAGCTTCATACCACTCTTTATATCATCAAGCACAAAACTTCAAACTACATTATCAGTCAATCAGCAAACCACTTCTTATATCAAAGCATCAAGGAAGAACATAAGAGCTGAATTAACAATAATATGCAGTAAGACATATCAACAATATGCAGTCAAACAGACCAATGATTATCCAGTCACTGTGTATTGTTATTTCAGATCTGGTAGCGAAGCAACTACATTCAGTTTATCTTTTAGCATTAAGAATCATTGTGCAGGGAGGGCTTTAGTAAGAATATCAGCAAGTTGATATTCTGATGCGACATATTGCACAGCTAATTTCTTATCCATGGCTAACTCTCTTACGTAATGAATATCAATCTCGATATGTTTAGTCCTGGCATGAAAAACCGGATTCGATGACAATGCACCTACACTCATATTATCACACCAAAGTATAGGAACATCATTTATCTAAATTCCAAGCTCTTGAAACAGATGCTGAATCCAGACTAATTCTATGGAAGCTTGACTCAAGGCCCTATATTTAGCCTCTGTTGAAGAAAGTGAAACAACTTTTTGCTTTCTAGAACCCCATTGAACTAGATTGCCTCCAAGGAAGATACTGTAGCCAGAGGTGGATCTCCTATCACTTACATCGCTGGCCCAATCTGCATCAGCATACCCTTCTAAGAGAAACTTTGCATTTTTCTGGAAAAATAGTCCATGCTGAATAGTCCTTTTAATATACCTAAGCACTCTCTTGCATGCAGTCCATTGATTAGTCGTAGGATACTTAAGGAACTGACTTAACCTATTGACTGCAAAAGCCAAGTCAAGTCGTGAGAGTGTTAAGTACTGAAGGCCCCCTACTAAGCTTCTATACAGTGTAGGTTGATCAAAAAGGGGACTGTCCTCTTTTCCCAATTTCATACCTGTGGCCATTAGGGTATTACATGGCTTATATTCAGTTAAACCAGTTTTGCTCAATAAGTCTTGAGCATATTTGGTTTGAGTGAGAAATAAACCTATCTCATTCCTATAAACTTCAAAACTAAGAAAGTAGCTTAACTCTCCTAAAGTTTTAAGTGCAAAGCAGCCATTCAAATCAATAACAATTTGATCAATCAACTCTGAATCATTTCCAGTAATCAAAATATCATCAACATACACAAGTAAGTATATTACCTAAGTATCTTTCTTGAAGAAAAATAGGCTTGTATCTGAAGTGGAACACTGAAAACCCCAAGTTAAAAGTGCAATTTTTAATTTATCAAACTAGGCCCAAGGTGCCTCTTTTAATCGATACAAGGCTTTGTTGAGTTTGCACACATGCTTGGGATGAGTCATATCACCAAAACCCTCAAGTTGCATCATGCAACAGTCTCTGTGAGGTCTCCATACAAGAAAGCGTTGTTAATATCAATTTGTTGTATCTGCCAACTATTATGGACTGCCAAGGAAAACATAATCCTAATGGTAGATGGGTTTGATCACTAGGGAAAATGTGTCAAAATAATCAACCCCTAGTGTTTGTTGAAAGCCTTTAGCCACTAACCGAGCTTTGTATTTCTGAAGTGTGCCATCAAATTTTAATTTGGTTTTAAATACCCACTTGCAGCCTACTATATTCATATCAGAAGTGGGAGGAACTAACTCCCATGTGTTGTTCCTTTTTAATGCTTCAAAATCTTCCTTCATAGCTTGTCTCCATTCTGAAGTAGTTAAAGCTTCAGACACACTTTTTGGTTCAGATAGGATGGAGGTTGTTACCAGATATGCTTGACTTGTAATCTGATTATTCCTGGTTTTTGATCTGGTGAGCATTGGATGACAGTTTGTAATAGTATTGGTGTGTGCTATAGGTACTGACATTGTTGCATTATTCTGGGAGATGGGTAAGACAACCTCCAGGTGTATTTCTGGAACTGAAGATTGATCAGAAGTAGTGTGAAGACTTGATGCATTTAAGATAGAATCAAGAGAAGTTAGACACATCAGATTCTGTAACTAAGGGTAAGACAGAATCAACAACAGACCTCACTAAAACACTTGGTGCAGGTTCTGTTGTAGCAGATGTATTAATGGGTTTAGTTGAACGTTTTGTCGAAAGATCCCCTCACATAATGAACCATCACCTGGTTTTCCAGTAGGTAAAGGTAAATCAGTAGCAACAGCAGCAAATGAAGTTGTATTAACTTCTTCAGTAGGAGACACATTATTACTAGTAACAAAAACATAATTGGAGTCTAAACAATGAGCAAGGCTCCAAGATGAATAAAACCATTTAGAACTGGTGTTTGTAGATACTCTTGTAAGGTCAAGATTTTTTAGTTGTACACACTTAAAATCATGTTTAAAAGGAAACATTGTCTTGTTTAACTTAGCTTGTTTAACAATATATAACTTTCCTATGGAAGACAAGCATTTAAAGCCCTTATGAACTGGGCTATACCCTATAAACACACATTGCTCAGTGTGATAAGAAAACTTATGCTTTTGATAGGGTCGTATATATGGGTAGCAACAACAACCAAAAACCCTAAGATCAGTATATATAGGTTTTTTACCAAACAGCTTCTGATACGATAAGATATCGTCAAGAGCAACAGGGGGCAGTTTGTTAACAATGAACACTACTGTGCTAAAAGATTGCCACCAAAAACATAAAGGTATTCTTGCATGAGCTAACAGAGTTAAACCAAAACTCTGTAATTGTTCTGTGCCTTCTCTCCACCTTCCCATTCTACTGATGTAAATAGGGGCAGGGGAGTCTAAAACCTATGCCATGAGTTTCTAGATATAAGGTGAAAGACCTGAACTCCCATCCCCAATCAGTTTGAAGGTCCTTTAGTTTAGCATCTAATTGTTTTTCAACAAAACCATGAAAACTAGTAAACACCTTAAAGGCTTCAGACTTGAGTTTCAAAGGATATGTCCATATGTATCTACTGTAATCATCCACAAATAACATATAATATTTGAATCCTTCTGAAGAACACACTAGTGAAGGGCCCCATAGATCTGAATAAACCAATTCAAGTGGTCTGGAAGTCTTAGAATTGGACAAAGGAAAAGAGGTTTGAGATAATTTGCCAAATTGGCAGGCTTCACAAAAAGTTTTTTTATAAGCAGACATTCCAGGTACATGCAGTTTATTTAATACATGCTTAAGAGTTCTTTCTTGGGGATGTCCCAATCTAGCATGCCATACCATTATTGAATTATCAACTACATTAGACTGCACCATATGTAATACATCAATGGTCTTATTATTATGACTAGAATTATTATCGAGAGTGGAAGAAGCAGCCACATTACAGGAAGCAACTAAAGCAGACACACCAGAAGATGAAACCACAATAGGAAGAGAGGCTTCCAATTGATATAAGCCATCCTTTAGGACACCTTGAAGAAGTACATCTCTAGTGTTCTTATCCTTTACAAGACAACGATCAACATGAAATTCAACTATTATGCCATTATCCTTTGTAATCTGTGAAATACTTAATAAATTCTTTGCTGTATGAGGTACACACAACATATTTCTAAGATGCAACAACCTAGAAGCAGGGCCAGAAGTTAGAAAAGACTTACCTATGTGTGAAACAGGTACTGTTTGTCCATTCCCAACCTGCACTTTTGAACCACCTTGATAGTTATCTTTAATGATCAGATTGTTGGCATCAGTTGTCATGTGGTTTGTGGCACCAGAGTTCACATAACACGTTTGATCTTGGAAAGTGTGAGGAGAAGCAACTAGTATATGCTAAGCAGCTGCTGATGAGAAAGAATTCTGAGATGGTTGAGGAACAGAGTGTTGTAAGGGATAACCAAGATAGTTCTTTGATGAATTAGCTTGTGAAGTAGGAACAATAGTAATAGATGAAATAAAATTTCCAGAATTAGGATTTCTAGCAACAGGCCTGTGGATGAATTGTCTTGGCATGACTATAGTAAGGAGAGCTTGAGTTGATTCAATAGAATGCACTGGAGCTAAAACTTGTGGACCATTAAAACTAGTAGATCCAGGTATTGATCCAGGAACTGAGAAACCTAGATATTCATGATTAAACATATGATAGCACTGTAGTGTTGTGTCTCCTCCCTTACCACATACTTGATAGATTAGCATATGACTAAAATACCCTCTTCCTCGGCCTCTACATCTCATCATTCCAGGATGAAACATGTGAGACTGGTTTCCAGGGGTAAAACCATACCCAATCTGTGAGTATTGAGAGGAATATGAGGGATTAAAATCTGATTGAACTCCATTGTTTAAACTGTTTCCTCCAAGATAATTGTTACCAATCATCTTTTGGTGAAGAAAACTTTGATCTGAAGTTTGAAAATTGGACATCGGTTGAAACTGAGTAGTAAAGTTATAAGCATGACCAAAATTCCCAATACTAGTACCAGAAACATTTTGACAACCTGAAGAAGACTCTATCTTAGTCTGCTTGGAAGCCAAAAGAGCTGAAGCCATTTGCTTATGAAAATTAGACAAAGAACTTTGCTGTCTCTCCAACCTAATCTCATGTTTGTGAAGTAACAAATGGGCTTCTTGTAGTTTCGTTTGACTACTACAAGCTGTCAAGTTAGCCACAACAGCATCATACTCTGGCCCTAAGTCGTCTAATATATACAGCAAAAGTTCTTCATCTATGATATTCACTCCACTTGCAATCAATTCATCTCCCAATTCTTTCATTTCTAATACATATTCACTCATATTACAGCCTTCTTTCTTAGTAGTCTGTGATAGGTTTCTGAGGTGTAAGGTCCTAGCTTTGGATGCTGACTGGAAATGAAGTTCTAATATGTTCCATATTTCATATGAAGTAGTGCATTTAGCTACATGCCTAAACATTGATTCAAAGATTATAGACTAAAGCCAGCTTACTAGGAATTGGTCAATTTTCTTCCAAGTAAAGTAGCTAGGGTTTTGTTTCTTCACTGTTTGTCCTGAGTCATCCAATTTCTCTAACAAGATCATCGGTGGATACTCTTTTTCACCAGTAACAAAACCTTCAAGGCCATGAGATGTCAAAGCTGGCAGAATTAGTGATCTCCAGAACAAATAGTTTTTCTCTAGCAATTTTACAGAGATGGCAGGTAGAGTAAATGGAACTCCCGAAGAAGTGAAATTGGAGTTGGAGCTATGAACCTCCATGTTTGTGTTGCCAAGATTACACGAAAAACTTTAAGATAGAGGATGAATTTTCCCTTGGACGTTGGTCTAGGGCTCTGATACCATAAAGGATTTTGTAAAAAATCAAGAAAGGAAAAAGTGCAAAGGAAGCTTCAATAGGAAGAAGAAAACAGAATTTGAAAATTTCATTAACTAATTCTGTTACAGTACATAAGCACTTATATAGCCAATATTTGTTATAAAACAGCAATGCTTTTAAATTATGTAATTACACTTAAGCCATGTAGCTTATACAATCATTACAAAATAGACCCAGCTTCTCTAAAACTACTCTGTTTCACTTATTCCTCACATCACCTTTGCTTAACAGGGCAAAATTAGAATATGATATTATTTGGACAGAAAGTTATAGGGTTTGGGAATCTGGTTAATACTAACCCCCCAAATGTTTGGTCCATTTAATTAATATCCCTCATTGCAATTTTAGTTCCTTTCTTTAATTTGCATCGCCCACACAGCTAAGTTTGGTTGAGTTTCAAGTTTGTATCATTCAAATTTTGTTCTAGAATTTTATATTATTTGTGCTTTTACACACACTGTNATTATCATATGGTAATCTAGTACACCCAATATGTCATCCAGTATATTGAGTGTGTCAAACTCTCTTTCTAGCATCTTATTTGACCGTAGATCTTGATATATATGCTCTACACACTAATTATCATTAGACCTGGCAAAACGGGTCCAGACCCGCGGGTCGGCCAGTACCTGGGTAAAAAATATAGGGTACGTGTCTAATATCAAACCCATTTTTTTTAGACCCGTACCCGTACCCAGTCCAGTAACTCACGGGGTATATGGGTGAACCCGTGGGCACCTGTATTTGCAAATCTGAAATGAATCCCTAACCAGTAACCCCTAATTTTATCATGCCTCTCATCTCATCTCTCACTCTCAGTAACTCTATCGCGGCCGCATCTCATCTCTCAGACTCTCAGTAACTCAAATCTCTCTTGCCTCTCAATCTCTCATCAGTCATCAGTCAACACTCAACTGAGTACCTCCCTCTTTAGTCTTTGCCATCTTCTTCGTACCTCAAGTTCAACTCCTTGTCTCCCTCTTCGATTAATTGTCAGTTCGTCACTCGTCACTCATCTAGTCCGTCATTCTCATTCCCAGTACCACAGTTATTGGTCGTCGTCACTTATCCTCGTTGGCTGGTAAACAATTGCCTTGGTTTTTCAGTTAAGCATTAAAAATTTTGTGTGTTTGTTTTTGTTTTTTTGATAGATTTTGTGCTTTTTTTTTTTTTTTTTTTTTTTTGAATGGTTAATGTAGGTCACTACATATTTTGTATTTTAATTTTTGTTTGTGAGATTAACATTATTTACACTTATATTGTTGTTTGGTTGAGCTTTCCTTGTACGTCGATCTGTGTAGAGTTGTTTTCGTTGAGTGTGTTTGTGTTAGTTCCCTTGGTTGATGAGTTTTGCAAGCGGGTTTACTTAAATGTACAAGGGATGTATGTTGTGGTTCTATCTCTTCTTCTATATCATCAGAATCTAGTGCTGAATCAACAACATCATTCACAAACTCCTCAATCACCCCAACCTAAAAGATGAACAATGATAAATATAAGCCATCAGTGTCCAATTAAAATACTAGATGCAACAGTCAAAGAAATTTTATCTTATTTATTTTTAAACTATGAAAGTAAAGGGTTTGTTCTTATTCTTATCAAAATTTGAACTTCATACTTAAGTCAGTGGTACAGATGCTAATAGTGCTATGTCATTAATCCAAGTCAAAATTAGCAGAAGGTTTTGGTTTCTAGAATCAATTATTATCGATCAATACTGATACTTAGGAGAGGAAATATAAATTTCAGTGACTAGCAAATACACAAGAGATGATGGTCTGAGCACAACAATATTGCTCTAATTTATACTCATAAAAACATATACTCTGTTAACACAATAACACAAGATCACTTGACTTGTGGGAAGCATGGGAGTTTCCTGTTGTAGATCTTGTGGAGCTTAAATGACAGGAAACATCTTATCACAAGCAAAGAAAGCAAGAAGACAAGTAAACCATATAGACAATATTGAATAAACTTGAGAAAAACAATAGGTCCTCAAAGTATTTTAGACAAGGCACTGGATGTTGAATATCTAAATAAGTGTGGCCATTTCAGAAATAAAAAAAGTTCAATTATTCAGAACTATACAGATTAGAGAAACTGATATTTAAGTGGTTGCATGTGCCAGTAAGGTTAGATAAATAGTTTATATGCTTTCTTTTCTTTTTTGTTGAAGACCGAGTGAAGAATTTCGCATGAATTTTTTTGTCTCTAAATTTTTTATGTTTGGCTAATTTATTTAACCTCTAATTTTCCACCTTTATCAGGGCTTTCTAAGCTGAAGGAGTTACAAATTTCCAACTGTAACATTACAGATTTTGGAATTTCTTATTTCAGAGGCATTTTGCAGTTTGCTTTGTTTAATTATTTTTTAGTTTTATTTTCATCTTTGAAGATCATGAGCATTAGTGTTTGTAAGAGTTTTTTAGAAAGTTTATTTCTTATAAATAATATGTACTGACTACTAAGAGATCAGGGAAAGTTTGTGGTTTATACACTACTTTTTGCATACTTCTCCTTGTAATTTAAATCCTAAGCGAGGGATGTATCATGATTCATGTATGTATAATGTAATAGATGGGTATAAGGTTCCCTGGTGTTATGATTTCAAAGAACATGGCAACCTTCAAGACCAGTCTTCTCTTCTTTCTCCCTTTGTTCACATGATGATTGGGCCAACATGACTACCTGTTAAATCTCATTGAAATGAGTATCTGATGAGGTTGGCATTTATTATTTACATTTATTAATATTTGTAGTTGATCATTATTTTGTAGATGATGAGGTGAATGATGATTCGGATGATGATCTTGATGTGCCATTAACTAATCTCGAGACTATGGAATTAAGAGACTTTATCACGCCCACTGTGGGATGAACATTTGATGTCCTAAGAATGTTTTTTGTTGAATATTGGATTATGTATTTATTTATTTTAGTTGGTATTTATAGTTTATTGACTTATTTTGTTTGTTTATGTGTAATTGTGTATTAGTGATTTTGTATTTGTTTATTTTGGTTGGTATTTATAGTTTTGTATTATATGTTATTGTTTGTTTATGTGTTATTTGTTTATTTTGGTTCCTATTTGTTTATATTCTAAATTGAATTGAATTTAGAGTAGTTGATTTAGGGGATATAAATGTAAAAAATTAAAACTGCAGGAATTTTGGGGGTGTAACTATCATAATTGAAAACTATTATGGGTGAAACTGTAAAAACTAAAATCTAGAGAGAGAAAAATAGGTCCACCCGTACCCGCATAGGATAGGGCACGGGTCCAATATTTTAGATTCGTATATTTCGACCCATATAAGAATCCGTACTCGTTTGACCTGACCCACCCAACAGTTTTGCCAGGTCTAATTATCATACAACAAATTCACTTACCAATTTAGCACTTATATTTCACTGTGTCAAGAAAAGAAAAATATTGAGATATATTATTTTTTAAAAAATTGATCTCAATATGATATTACATGTTACAAATACGACATAATGATTTTAAAAATAGAAAAAGAGAGACGAAAGTGGCACAATTATGATGAAATAAGGCAAAAGTTTGGAAGACATTCTTTGATCTAAGAATTTTCTAAATTAACAAGCAAAGGCGAAGCACCTCTCTCTCATTATGCGTTCATATGTCTTCTTTTTGTTATAAATGAAAGTGTTACAGAAATAAATGAAGTTTTTATTTAATTTATTGATTTTTTTTTTTTTTTTTTTTTGCAGATTTAAAAAAAATCGATTAAAGAGTAATACTAGAATATAAAAAAGATAAAGGAAATCAAAAAGTGATTATTTATTGCACTTTTTATTTTTATTTTTTTTACATATGTCAAATGCTTAATAAAAGAATAAAAAAGAAAGTATTTCTAACAAGGGAGAGCGACATTTTCCCACCCAAGGTTTGGCGAAATAACACTTTCCCACCCATTAAGTTTCAAAATGACACTTTCCCACACACCGTTATGTTCCATTAGAAAAATCCGTTCTGAAGGAGGGTAGGATAGTCAATTTATGTGAGCCTTGCATCAGACTTTGTTGCATTGTCTCTTCAGCTTCTTAAATTCTGACTCTCTGTGTTTATTAGAAAAAAAGTCGTAAAAAAAAAAAAAAAACTATTAGTGTTTTCTCTCTGTAACAAATAAAATGATTCGATCTTAGCAATGGCTAACATTAATCTCCTCCGACGAATCATCAAGGTTACACTCTCTTTCTCCCTATTTCGATCGGTTTCTCTATTTCTCAGATCTCTTTCGTTTAAAAAACCGATTCAATTTCGTTAATTGATGTCTGTATAGGAAGGATTACTTGTTCTTTCAGTTCGATGCTTTAATTTACTTCGATTCTCTCTCTTATTGATTGGATTGATTGTGTAATATAGGGAGTTTAATTGATTGAGATCTTTGTTGTCGATTGGACGGTGAAATTAGGATTTTGTTGTTGATGATTTTGTGCTGTGCTTTGAACTTGTTGCAGGAAACTCAACGTCTCTTTAGTGAACCAGGTGAATACTTGATTACCTCTCCGCTTGTTTTATTTATTTATTTTGTTTTTATTTTTTAGTTCTGTGCGTTTATGTTTGTTTGGTTGAATTTCGGTAGAGTTGATTTTGTGGTTTTTGGATACAGTTCCCCACCGTCGGAGGATAGTATGCGGTACTTCAATGTGAAGATTTTTGGCCCAACACAATTGCCATAAGAAGGTAAATTGCTGAGTGATATATTGCTTTTAATGTCATAGAATTCTTATGGTTGCTTTGGTTATGTAAATTTGGAATTCGTAGGCCATAAATTTTCTAGTCATAACGTTCTACATAATTTTATGAAGACTATGCATGTGTATGGTTGAATTTGAGTTGTAAAATATGATTTCAATACGATAAGCTGAATCCAACGGGATTTGAGCCATGGTCCTAACAAAATAAATATCAGGATGTCTTTGAGTAATTGAAAAACAACTTACTTGAACTACGTATAAAACTCTTCTTTAATTGCAACATCCCAGTAAGAAAATCTTGTGTTTTATCCCATAGACAAATGCAGCTAAAGAGACACTACTAGTTTATTGCATCAACATTTAAATGTAACAATTAAAATTATATAGAAGAACAAAAAACATCACAATGCTAATTCAATCTCAAGACTAGAAAGATGTTTCAATAGGATGCCCATGTAGATTCCATTGGTTTAGACGTCTCTATAGATGATATGGAAATGGTTGAAGTTGAGTCGAACCAGCCCAACTTTTCCATGAAATTTTTAATTAGCTCTCCAACTAAATACGAAACGCACGATACCGCAACTCCTGTGCTCATGTAGTATAGTATCGTTTTGATATAAGATTTGGGCGATGACTTATTAACATGACACTTGGTAATGGCCAGTAGAGTAATGCATATAAGAGAAGCACCAAGAACAGCTTCTACTTTGAGGTCTGTATTGTCACTTTCTCGAAATGAGAAACCATAGATAATAGGTGGGAGCCCCAAAGAAGAGGAAGGATATGACTGCTAAGCTTGCATGAAGTGGGAAGTTTCCTCTTCGTCCAAGTAGTTGTTGATATCGACCTTCTTCATTCCATTGATATTGCTCATTTTTCAGTTCTCTAAGCTGTATATAAATTAAACCCCACCATAAGTTCCATGTTTAGAAATATATGAGGGCTTAAAACATTTATCAAAACTATGATATTGACAAGAAATGATCATATACCTTGAGGGGTTCAAATTCTACGTTTAGCAAAATAATCAAATTCTACGTTTAGCAAAATAATCAAATTCCAGAAATGGTATTTAATTAGCTACTGGATGGAAAAAATAGTAAACCAACGAGGACATGGATATAACTCACATTGTGACAAAAGATTAAAAGTCCAGCTATCAAATTTACCGGTTCCAAAGCCAAAACGCTCACTGCAATAACCCAAGGTCAATATAATTAATAAGTTTAGTAAATAATTAACACATTAATTATCTAAGATAAAATCAATTGCATTAATCTAATAAAATGTAAATGTTGGAAGTAAAGACTCACATGTGGTGGCACCAGCACCTGCTGTAGAAGACATTACTCCTAAACTTTTAATTGATTCCACTAAACCGCCATAAACAATACTCTTTAAGATATCCCATCCCTGGCCTTCTCTAGTTTCAAGTTCAACTCCTGTAGTACTCTCAGGCTCGGGCGCCACTTGTAAAATAATATCACCTCGTACATCAAGTCATTATAAATGATGTCACTGTGACATGCAATAACTTTTTAGAGAATTTGTGTAAACTGAATTATTCCTTCAATTGAACTACTTAGAACGAAGTGCGTATGTTAGTTTGTTGAAGGAATGAAATTATTTTGTCAATACCTTTTTTCTTTCCAGCCATTCCATCATCTGGAGAAACTTCAGTATTGTTCTCTTCTATATGATCAAAGGGGTCCGATACCCTATTACCTACACCAATGTTATATCAAACGAAGATCAAAGTAACTTATTTAAATACTAGCGATTTGTCATACATATGTATCATGTATGTTAATTATCAGTTGCAGGAAATATCATCTTGGATTTTAACGAATAATTAATTTTGAAGGTAATAATTAATTCTGAAGATAATATAGGAGGTCAGAAGATTTTGGTTTAATCGGTTTTTCAGATAGTGACTAGGATGGTTTAGTGGAGGACATGAAAAGCACTTCAAGGTATACTTTCTTCCTGAATCATGGTGCAATCTGCTGGATGTTGAAGAAGCAAGAAACGGTTGCACAATCCACAGCAGAGGCAGAGTACATTTCAGTTGCAGCTGCTGTGAATCAGGCTGTCTAGCTGAGAAAAATCCTGGAAGATTTGAAGCTGAAACAGAAGCATCCTACTGTGATAATGTGTGATAATCAATCGGCTGTGGCTATGGCTAAGAATCCAGTCCATCATGGGAGAACTAAACACATAAAGATCAAGTTTCATGCAGTGAGAGAAGCCGAGCAGGAAGGAGAAGTAAATCTGGTGCACTGCAATGGTGATGATCAAGTGGCTGACATCCTAACTAAGGGAGTATCTAAAACCAAGTTTGAAGGCTTCAGGATCAGACTTGGTGTTTCCAGCAAAATTATCAAGGAGGAGTGTTGAAGCATTGATAATTTGCTGGAAAATTCAGTTAAGTTAATTTGTTTTTTGAATTAGTTTTTGGTGCCCAGTAGCAGTTGCATTCCCCTCTTTTCTGCCGAAATTGAAGCTGCTGGAGTTGTGCTGTAGTTGTTATTTTTGTGACATGTTTAGGTATGATCAGCTTAGACTAAGGATGTATTAAGTTGTCAACTTTGTTTTTTAAATTTAAAGTCTAAATGGTTGTTGTAGTTGGTAAAACAGTAAGCTTTGTTGTGTATATATTGCAAGTTACAGTATAATGAATATGTAGTTCACTTTCAGCATTTTTTCTCCTTTTCTTTCTTAGAATTCTCCGGCCAAATACCAACAGTAAGCAGGAATAAGAATAGGCAAAGCGGTAAGAGTTGAAGGCGAGACTGCCTTCCTTGCGGTTGCCAAGCTGCATCATTTTCTTAATCCTCATCCTGATCTTCCCCACGGTTGATGCTTTTGGTTCTTCCATATCATGATCAATCGCCCTGATCATTCAACCCAATCCAACCCAACAGTTCTTCACATGCACTTTTCCTCCTTGAAAGATTTGAAGAGGTAAAAGAGAAAACTAAGAAACAAAAAAAAATGCAGAAGAAAAGTGCAGAGGAAGCTACTGGAGAACGAAGTAAAGACTGATTGAAATCTTATTAACTGATTTCTGTTACAGTACATTTGCACTTATATAGTCCAATTGAACGGCAGTGCTTTTAGAATCAGAAATTACACTTAGTACTGCAGCTTATCACAATCATTACAAACAAGACCCCAGCTTCTTTAAACTCCTCTGTTTTTCACTGATTTCTCACAGCACTTCTGCTTAACATTTCCCCTTAAGCTAAACATCCAGTTTTCTCTTCACAGCACTTCTGCTAACATTTCCCCTTAAGCTAAACATCCAGTTTCTCCTCACAGCACTTCACTGATTTCTCACAGCACTTCTGCTTAACATTTCCCCTTAAGCTAAACATCATTTTCTCTTCAGCACTTCTTACATTTTCCCTTAAGCTAAACATCCAGTTTCTTCTCACAGCACTTCACTGATTTCTCCAGCACTTCTGCTACACTTCTTATATCATCAAATCAACTGCTGCTTCAAGCCATCATCAGAAAAAACTCAAAAGCTCAACCATATCAAAACACCAGTCATAACCCCATATCAAACCAAAACAAAAAATTGTCAATCAAACTACATCATAACACCAGTCTGGCATACACCTTCTTTTTCATCAAATCAAGATCACTTCAAACAGAAAAATTATTATTCAGTTGCTGTATATTGATGTTCTGGATTTGGCAGTAAAGCAACACATTCAGTTTATCTTTTAGCATGGAGATCTTTGTGTAGGGAGAGCTTTAGTAAGAATATCAGCAAGTTGATATTCTGATGCAACATATTTTCAGCTAACTTCTTATCCATGGCCAACTCTCTACATATGTAACATCGATTTCGATGTGTTTAGTCCTGGCGTGAAAAATTGGATTTGATGACAATGCACCCGCACTCATATTATCACACCACAGTATAGGGACAGCATTTATCTGGATTCCAAGCTCTTGAAACAGATGTTGAATCCAGACTAATTCTGTGGAAGCTTGACTTAAGGCTCTATATTCAGCCTCTGTTGAAGAAAGAGAAACCACTTTTTGCTTCCTAGAACCCATTGAACTAGATTCCCTCCAAGAAAAATATGTAGCCAGAGGTGGATCTTCTGTCCTTACATCGCTGGCCCAATCTGCATCAGCATAACCTTCTAGCAGAAATTTTCATTTTTTCTGGAAAAATAGTCCATCTGAACATTCCCTTTAATATACCGAGCACTCTCTGCATGCAGTCCATTGATTGATTGTGGTACTGAAGAAACTGACTTAACCTGTTGACTGCAAAAGCCAAGTCAGGTCTGAGAGTGTTAAGTACTGAAGGCCCCCCACTAAACTTCTATACAGTGTAGGTTGATCAAGAGGGGACTGTCCTCTTTTCCCAATTTCGTACCTGTAGCCATTGGGTATTACATGGCTTACACTCAGCTAAACCAGCTTTGCTAAGTAATTCTTGTGCATATTTGGTTTGGGTAGAGTAAACCTGTCTCATTTCTCACACTTCAAACCCAAGAAAATAGCTTATCTCTCCAAGTTTTTTAGTGCAAACACGCCATTCAAATCAGTAACAATCTGACCAATCAACTCTGAATCATTTCCATTAATTAAAATATCGTCAACATACACAAGTAAGTATATTACCTGAGTATCTTTCTTGAAAAAGAATAGACTTGTATCTGAAGTGGAACACTGAAAACCCCAGGTTAAAAGGGCAGATTTTAGCTTATCAAACCAAGCCCGAGGTGCCTGTTTTAATCCATACAGAGCTTTGTTGACCTTGCACACATGTTTGGGATGAGTCTCATCACCAAAACCCTCAGGTTGCAGCATGAAAACATTCTCCGACAGGTCTCTATTCAAGAATGCATTATTATGTCATTTGCTGTATCTGCCACTGTGGTGGACTGCCAAGGAGAACATAATCCTAATGGTAGCTGTTTTGATCACAGGAGAAAATTTGTCAAAGTAATCAACTCCTGGTGTTTGTTGAAATCCTTTCGCCACCAACCGAGCTTTGTATTTCTGAAGTGTGCCATCTGCTTTTAATTTGGTCTTGAAACCCACTTGCAACCTACTATATTCATATCGGAGGTGAGAGGAACTAACTCCCATGTGTTGTTCCTTTTAATGCTCAAATTCTTCATTCATAGCTTGTTTCCATTCTGAAATGCTTAAGGCTTCAGACACACTCTTTGGTTCAGAGAGATGGAGGTTGTGGCCAGAAAAGCTTGACTTATAATCTGGTTATTCCTGGTTTTTGATCTGGTGAGCATTGGATGACAGTTTGTAGTAGCATTGGTGTGTGCTGGATATTGACATTGCTGCATTATTCTGAGAGATGGGTAGACAACCTCCAGTGTATTCCTGGAGTTGAAGGTTGATCAGAAGCAGTTAAGTGCCTGCTGTATTAAAGAAGAATCACCAAAAAAATTAGAAACATCAGGTTTTGAAACTGGGACAGTATCATAACATGTCTCATTGAACCTCTTGATGCTGTTGTAGCAGGTAATTTTATCACTTTTGTTAAGTCATGTGCCAAGAGACCCTTTCCACATAATGAATCTCCACCTGGTTTTCTAGACAATTGTGAATTAGTAGCATCAGCACCAGTGAAGTTGAATTTACTTCTGCAGTAGAAGACACGTTGTTATTAGTGACAAAAACATAATTTGAATCTAAACAATGAGCAAGGTTCCGGATGAACAAAACCCTTCAGAACTGGTGTTTGTAGATACCCCTGTAAGATCCAGATTTGTCAGTTGCATACACTTGAAATCATGTTAAAAGGAAACATTGTTTCATTGACTTGGCTTGCTTAACAATATATATCTTTCCTGTGGAAGACAAGCATTTAAACCCCTTATGAGCTGGACTATACCCATAAACACACATTGCTCAGTGTGATACGAAAACTTATGTTTTTGATAGGGTCGTATGTATGGGTAGCAACAATAGCCGAGACCCTAAGATCATGTATATGTGGTTCTTTACCAAACAGTTTCTGATATGGTGGACATCTTCAAGAGTAACAGAGGGCAGTTTGTTAACAATGAACACTGTTGTGCTAAAAGATTGCCACCAAAACATAAAGGCATTCCTCATGTGCTAACAAGTTAACCAAATTCTGTAATTGTTATGTGCCTTCTTTCCACCTTCCCTTCTGTTGATGTAATAGGGGCAGGGGTGTCTAAAACCTACGCCTGAGTTTCCAGATAAGATAAAAAGACCTGAACTCCCTCCCCATCAGTTTTGAAGATTCTTCAGTGTAGCATCTAATTGTTTTTTAGCAAACACATGAAACTAGTAACACCTAAGAGGCTTCAGACTTAAGTTTCAAAGGGTATATCCACATGTATCTACTGTAATCATCAACAAACAACATATAATATTTGAAACCTTCTGTAGAGCATACTGTGTCAGGGCCCCATAAATCTGAATAACCAATTCAAGTGGCCTGGAAGTCTTAGAATTTGACAAAGGAAAAGAAGTCTGAGCCAATTTGCCAAATTGGTAGGCTTCACAAAAACTTTTATTATAGGAAGAAATCCAGTACGTGCAATTTATTTAATACATGCTTAAGAGTTCTTTCTTGGGGATGTCCTAATTCGCATGCCACACCATTATTGACTTATCAGCTTCCAGAATTAGCAATTACATCAGATTGTACTCTATGTAATACATCATCAGTATTATTATTATGACTACACCTATTATTGAGAGTATAGAGGCAGCCACATTACAGGAATCGTTTACGCAGATACACCAGAAGATGAAAACACAGCAGGAAGAGAGGCTTCCAGTTGATATAAGCCATCCTTTAAGACACCTTGAAGGAGAACATCTCTGGTGTTCTTATCCTTAATAAGACAACGATCAACATGAAATTCAACTATTACACCATTATCCTTTGTAATCTGTGAAATACTTAGTAAATTCTTTGCTATATGAGGTACACACAACATATTTCTAAGATGCAACAATCTAGAAGCAGAACCAGAAGTTAGAAAAGACTCACCTGTGTGTGAGACAGGTACTGTCTAGCCATTTCCAACCTGCACATTTGAGCCACCTTGATAGTTGTCTTTAATGATCAGATTGTTGACATCAGCTGTCATGTGGTTTGTGGCACCAGAGTCCACATACCACGTTTGGTCTTGCACAGTGTGAGGAGAAGCAACTGGTATATGCTGAGCAGCTAATGATGAAACAGAATTCTGAGATAGCTGAGGGACAGAATGTTGTAAAGGATAACCAAGGTAGTTATGTGGTGTATTAGTCTGTGCAGTAGGAGCATTGGTTATGGATGAAAAAGGATTTCTAGAATTAGGATTTCCAACAGCAGTCTTGGGAATGAATTGCCCTGGTATGACTGTAGTAAGAAGAGCTTGTGCTGACTCAATAGAGTGATCTGGAGTAGAACTTTGTGACCCATTAAAACCAGTAGTTCCATTAAAACCAGAAGATCCAGGTACTGAGAAACCATTGAAATTAGTAGATCCAGATACTGATCCAGGGACTGAGAAACCTAGATATTCATGATCAAATCTATGATAGCACTGCAGTGCTGTGTGTCCTCCCTTACCACATACTTGACAGATTAGTTTAGGCCTAAAATATCCTCTTCCTCGGCCTCTACTTCTCATCATTCCAGCATGAAACATGTGAGACTGGTTCCCAGGGTTAAAACCATATCCAGTCTGTGAGTATTGGGAGGAATGTGAGGAATTAAAATCCGAGTGAACTGTATTGTTTAAACTGTTTCCTCTAAAATGGTTGTTACTAGGCATCTGTTGGTGAATGAAATTCTGATCTGAAGGTTGAAAAATTAGGCATTGATTGAAACTGAGGAGTAGTGAAATTATGAGCACGAAAATTCCCATTACTAGCACTAGAAACATTCTGAGAACCTAAAGAGGACTCTATCTGAGACTGTTTAGAAGCCAAAAGGGCTGAAGCCATGTGTTCATGAAAATTTGACAAAGAACTTTGCTGTCTCTCCAACCTAATCTCATGTTTATGAAGTAAGAATTGGGCTTCTTGTAATGTCGTTTGACTACTACAAGCTGTCAGATTTGCCACAACAGCATCATACTCTGGCCCTAAGCCGTCTAATATATACAGCAAAAGTTCTTTATCTGTGATATTTACTCCACTTGCTATCAATTCATCTCCTAATTCTTTAATTTTCAACACATATTCACTCACATTACAACCTTCTTTCTTAGTAATCTGTAGTAGGTTTCTCAGATGTAAAGTCCTAGCTTTGGATACCGACTGGAAATGCAGCTCTAAAACATTCCATATTTCATATGAGGTAGTGCATTTTGCTACATGCCTAAACATGGATTCAGAGATTGAGGAGTAAAGCCAGCTTACCAAGAATTGATCAATCTTCTTCCAAGTGAGGTAGCTAGGGTTTTGTTTCTTCTCTGTCTATCCTATATCAGTAGATTTCTCTAACAAGATCATCAGTGGACACTCTTTTTCACCAGTAACAAAGCCTTCGAGACCATGAGATGTCAGGGCCGGCAGGATCTGTGATCTCCAGAACGAATAGTTCTTCTCTAGCAGTTTTACAGAGACGACAGGTAGGTTGGGTGGAACTCCTGAAGAAGTGAGATTTGAACTGGAGCTATGAGCCTCCATGTTTAAAACTGTCAAGAATATTCAAGATCGAGGATGAATTTTTTTTCCCTTGGATGTTAGTCTAGGGCTCTGATACCATGAAAGATTTGAAGAGGTAAAAGAGAAAACTAAGAAACAAAAAAAAAATGCAAAAGAAAAGTGCAGAGGAAGCTACTGGAGAACGAAGTAAAGACTGATTGAAATCTTATTAACTGATTTCTGTTACAGTACATTTGCACTTATATAGCCAATTGAAACGGCAGTGCTTTTAGAATCAGAAATTACACTTAGTACATGCAGCTTATACAATCATTACAAACAAGACCCCAGCTTCTTTAAACTCCTCTGTTTTTCACTGATTTCTCACAGCACTTCTACTTAACACTCCTCATATGACTGAACTCCAGTTGGAGACTAGAGAGTCTCCGGAGAAGGCTTGACCATATAAGTTTATTCCTCTAAGCTATAAGTGACGGAGCCACTTATGGCTGAGTGGGGGCTCATGCCCCACCTAAACTTGGAATTTTTAAAAAAAAATTCCCTTTTTTTTTTTTTTTTTTTTTTTCACAAGAAGGACCCTATTTATTTTATTTTATAAAATTATTTTAATCCCACAATACTATAATTTGTCTTTTTCTTAAGGTTAATTCCTAACTATATATTTAAGTTTGTCTTTTCCTTCCCCTCGCTGAATATAGAGTAGAACAACAAAAAAGACCCTGTATTTTATTATTCCCAAATTATTATTATTATTTTTCTATCTTTTGCCTAATCAAAATAGTGGTATTAATTACTTGATTGCTTTAGAAACTAAAGATAAGATATCATTTTATAATAGTTTTTGAGAACTAGGCATAAAGTAACATTTGGAGACTAATGGATAAATAACAAATTTATTGTACATATATGAATCCGACAGTGCGTTTATGTTCTTTTAGTATACAGCCTTTTGAAATAATAGTAAATAATAATAAAGACTTGAAATCTCTTTTGATAACAACACGTTCTCATGAGATACTCAATTCAAGAATTAATAACAAAATTTTTGGCAATAGATACAATATTTGGCCGACATTTGGTGAAGAAAGCAGGGTGTCACATTTTTTAGGTCAAGTCTAGATAGATAGACCATTTGAAAACAATCATTTCGATATCAATTATTTTTTAGAAGCCAGAATCTGGTCACCATTGTCTTGATTCCAACAATCGATTAATTAATTTCTAACTTGTAATGTTTCATATAATTAACTAAAGAACATACTACAAAGGATTAAAATGAAATTAAATGACATAAATACCCTTTTATTTATAACCACTGATTACAAAGCGGGAAATATCCACTCTTATATTACAAAGAAGCTACAGTAACTTTTTTCCTATAAGCTCTTAACAACTACAATTTCAGTTCTTTAGAAAACGACAGCGTCTTGATCTTTCTCAAGCCACTCTGTTAATTTCAAAGCCTTGCACTTTCATCCTTTTACTTCTTACGGTCAACAAATACTCTTCAAAATATCCCATTCATGGACTTCTCTACTTTCAACTCCTTAAGTAATATCAGTCTCAGCCACTTGTAACGTGATCACATCACCGTCCTCTCCTGATAGGCTTCCACTACTATAAAATGAAATTAAATGACATAAATACTCTTATAAAAGCTAACCTTTCTAAAAGAAGTAGCACTTTAATTCCTAAAAACTAACGGAGTGTTAGCTGACCTATGATTAAAACATTGAAACGATGTCATATCAAGACCCTTAAATATGTCTTTCATGTGTGGATATAAGTTTTATGCCTAACCACGTTAAATTATTGTCTCTTTCGTATAATTAGTGATTTAAAACATTGAATCATCAATTTATTTTTTTTAGGTATTGAAATAAATTATTGTCTCTTATACCATTATTTCTAGGTTCAAACCCCTTATCATAGCCTTGAATTTCTTGCTTTATTTAAGAAAATCTACTACAGTATTTCAGAAATAATTTAAGAAAATAATCAAGTATTTTCTTTGAATTAATTATTTTCAAACACCTACACACCTATAATCAGTCATAAAGTAAACTGATTAGATTTATTATTCTAAAATATCTCCATTAATTGCTTATCGTTCATCTGTTATGTGCTTTTGTACTCTAGCAAATATCTTCTAATTGATAGAGCAATTGCTTGGCGCATATAGTAACCAATTTTTTTTCTCTTTGAATTTGGAGGTTAGTTAATGTAGCATGCTTCTTCGATATTTCCAATATTTCTTTGAAATTGCTATGAATTAGAGTTTGGAATTTGACTTGTTCAATTTTGATTATATTAATTTCTATGTATCAGTACAAAATCTTTGTTTACATTTCACTTTCATCAAAAACGTCCACTCAATTTCCTGTTTGTATATTTTGTAGTTAAGCGGTGTGAAACAATGGAGGTTACGTTTGTTTTACTATTTTGTTTCTATCCTATTGATATCTTACCAAAATACATATTTGTTTTATTATTCTCAAAATTCAATTATATTCTATTCAACTATTTTCAAATCTCCTAGGTTTATTAATTTAACTAACCACTCTCTATAATAAAATATTAAAAATTTATTAAAACATCGCACCCACCTATTAAATGTTGACAGCCGATCACCACCACCGAAGGGTGGTCGAAAGTTACTGTAATGGCACACGAATGGGTGAATTTGGCCACTCATGCGTCAATATGATCAAAAAAGACTAGATCTATAGCCAAAGATCTGGGCGATGGTCAGATCTTTGGTCACATCTAGTCATTGACGACTAGAGGTAGTCGTAGATCTGACCTTTTTTTATCAGATCCAGTTGGTCGTGCCCCATTACAGCGACTTCCGACCATCCTCAAGTGGTGTTGCCCGACTGCCAGTATTAAATGGTGGGTGGGGGTATTTTTGTTAATTTTCAATTTTTTTCCTCATAATAACAATCCAAGTTAACTTTTTGAAAAATACTACTCAATATAATAAAACAAACACAGCGTCCAATCTTTTCTACCGCCTACTTTTCTACAATTTAAGAGGAGACTTTGAGAAATTGCTGCCGAAGGAATCAAGCAGTGTGAAACAGTCTTTCAAAAAGAAACCAAAAGTACAAAATTAATAAAATTTATAAAAGAGTAAGTTTTTCCAAATGGCACCAATAGTTGATAATTTTGATCTTATGTATCTTACGGGTAGAAACATGATCTGATGTTGAATTATTTTGCATTGACTGCTTCATTTTGTCTATAAGTTGATCAGTTATATTTTATTCTTAATGATAATCTATATTATTGACATATGTTAGCTTAGATGAATAATCCAATTGTATACTTAATTAATTAATGATCACTCTACATCTTTCCAGTTAAAACAACCATATATGTGAACGAAATAGAGACAATAGCGAGAACAAAACAACAATAAAATAAATCACAAATAATAAATACAGAGAAAATAACACGCACGATTTACTCTAGTTCACCTAATATGGGCTACGTCTAGTTGAGTCAATATTATTACAATATTTCCTCACCTCTCTCTCGTTCACAATGAATGAATTGTCCTATGATTTGCTATCACACTCATAACAAGAGAAAAATATGTTTATATACTAGCTTTAAGTGACAAAACCTAGTTTTATAAGGATTCATATTTCTAAGCCCAACCCAATAAAGAATTAATAACTTAAAGAAATCCTACAACGACGATACATGGAAAAAACCCAAACCACCTACGAGCTCAGGGCGCTACCCCCACGACCCTCGCCTGCTGATCGGGCAGTGAGACCCTCGGAATGCATCTGTGTAACCCAATAATGCTGAAGTAGTCGGCAACTCCAACATTATGCATGTGATTGAACCAATTAATTCATTCATTATATAATAGATATCTTTTACCTTATTAGTCTTTCTTTAATCAAGTCATATTTAAAGATTTGATTAATTTGAACAAAGTTAATTAAGAAATCATTTAAATTAGTCTATATAACATATGGTTGTTTGTCCTTTAAGCCATAAGTTGTGTTTCTATCTTTGTACACTTTCTTCCTTAGTCTTGAATCTTATATTTTGATTGTTGCCGTATTTGTTGTTTTGATAAAGGCAAAAGAAGTGAATAGATGGATCATGTTGAATCTTCCAACTCCAGAGACAAAATCACTGAGACGATGCAAGTTGATTCCAATAAAGAAACCATGAAATTGGAATGCAAAGAGATTGCTCATGAATCTAAGACAGCGCAAGGTAAGTAAAAGACGCAAATCATATTAAGTGAATAGTTACCATATTGTTTCTCATGTGTACATAATTTGGAATTAATGGTAAATGGAAAGTGTACAAGAGCTAATAATGTTCAACCATCCAATAACTCGATTAGCAAAAAGTGAGACGAAACCACTAGTAGAACGAAGCAAGTTGATCTTACTGAAAAAACTGAAAGTGATCAATCAGTATTAAAAGGGAAAGGTATGTGACTCGGATAAAAATTGAAATTTCATGCATTTCATAATAAATTTTAAAGTCCTTTACATACATTTTGACATCTACGTTATTTGGAATTGACAGAGAACAAAACGACTGAGGTGATAAAAGTTGATAATGCTCGGTTCAAGCCATTAATCAAGGCTGTACAGGAGCATAATTGGATACTTTTACAAGATTTGGTAGATAGCACTCCTGGGGCCTTGACTGAAACTGTTACAGAATATGGGGATACCATTTTTCACGTAATTAATTTATCAAGTGCCCCCACTTGGCTTATCAAAAACCTTGCATTCATGATCAGTGCAGACGAACTTCAAAATTTGAGAGAAGAGTTTGGCCGATCCGTCATATTCCATGCAGCTATTTATGGCAATAAAAAGGCTGCAAAAGCTTATGTCCTCAGGCACCCAGAATTTCCAAACATAAGGAACAGAAAGGGTTACCTTCCAATTCATGAAGCAGCAGAATATGGCCACAAGGGAATAATTCAATATCTTCTGTCAAAAACAGAAGTACTTTTGGATGATGGTAAAGGTGTTAAACTGATTAAAGATATCATCAGTTCCGGTCACTATGGTAAGTGCAAAAGTAATTTTCTTGTTTGCGATATGGTTAGATAACTTTAAATTATCACATTAGAACTTTTTAGTATTGTTATTATTTTTATTAAAAAACAGGAAAAAATGAAAAGGGACATATATAATTAGTCTTGCCTCACAAATAATAATAATAATAATAATAATAATAATAAATAAATAAATAAATTATGATTATTACTTGACATAGAGTTTTATTTTAGTCAATTTAATTTGTGATAAATAATTAGCAACATGGAATATAATCAAAGAATATTTCCTGACCATGCAGGTATAGATAAATTACAATTTAGAGGTGTCATAAAATAAAGGGAGAAAATTAAAATGAAGACATACGTTAATAAAAACAATTGAAAAGGGACACAATTTTATTAAGAGAATCATTTAATTTAACTTTATAAAGGATATAAATGTAAATATATTTTATTATATAATCTAAGAGTCAAAAGAGACATCAAAAAATATTAATAATCATTCACAGATATAAACATGTGTTAGAAGTCCAAACACATAATGAAAGAACCAAAAAAAAAAAAAAAAACTTAATTGGGAGATAAAAAACACAAACCTAAGTCTACCCTTTTATATTTGCCTAATTTTTTCTATGTTCTTAGGTTAAAAGAATGAGTTTTTTTTTTCTTTTTTTATGGAGAAGAAAAAAGATGTTATTGATTTAGGTTTATTGTGTAGCAAACATGTCAAATTCCATATTAAAAAAAGTTTAATAATTTTTACCAAAAACTAATATTTGATCTATGTATTACATCACATAATTAGTGAAATAGTTAAACATAAAATCTCAAAATCTGTACAGAAAGAGATTATATTATTTATATAATAAATAAATCAAAACTTCTTAAGGTAAATTGAGATAAGGAGAAGATCCAAATTCATGTGGATTCAATTATTGCCTTATGATTAATATCCCTTTGATATCTTCTTGCATTATATATAGTCAACTTGTATGTATGAGTTAGCATGCCTTGAAGAATATCACTGTAGCATCCCTCCAGCACTCAAAGGCTGCTGAAAGGCCCCGTTAATTTACCATTCTTTCAAATCTGGAATTTGTATCCTTCTACACCAAATTAGTTTTCTTTCATGTGTTCAATTAAGTGTGCCGCTATATATGTTACCGTTTTCATTCTTACAACAACACAGTTACCCCTGCTAATTAATTTGTATTCTACTCCATTTACAGGTATAGCCTTAGATTTATGGAAGCGATATCCAAAGTTAGCTCTTAAAAAGAATTCAGACAGAAAAAGTATATTAGAAATATTGGCTGGTAAGCCTCTGGCTTTTGAGAGTGCGAATTGGTGTCACCTTGGGTTTTGGGGACGCTTGATCTATGATTGTTAGTAACAACATTCTTCCTCTGTATTTAATTCTCATGCCTTATAGACTCAGATACACTCTACCAAACCCATCTCGTATATTCACATGCTCTTATTGTTGTTGCCTGTCTCTGCAGGGATTCCTCTGCAAGAGGAATATGTTCCTCACAATGGAAGTAACAATGGGGACATGGAAAACGCTGTTAAGGGTTCAGATGAGTTTAAAGAATCCAAACATTTTGGACCTATTCGTCGAATAATCTATGCTTCATTTGGTTTGTGCACCTCCTATGGATCTATCTATCTTATATGCTAAATACGTAGTCATTCTGAAATGGATTATCCTACAAACCAAAACAATTTATAATAATACTTGTTATAATACAGGTGCTTTGCGCCAAATGATCTGGCCTGTCCTCATGCTGCTAGGTAATTGGTTCTGAACAATTCTCCTAATTATATGGAGTATATTGAAGGATTTCTTTTTCTTGTTACATTAACTTGAGTTGTTCAATTGCAGTCGCAGACATCAAAAACATTCGCGATACAAAGTTGACTCATATTCAAACCGTTAAAATTGTTAGAATCTTGTGTCATGGTAATGAAGTTACTTGGAATCGTACAGAGGCCCTTGAAACTTTCTGCTTGCCATTGCTTGAAGCTGCGAAACATGGGATTTGCGAGATTGTCAGTGAAATTCTGAATGCTTATTTCTATGCTTATACCTACGACTACAAAGATAATAATCACGGTCTACTTCATATGGCAATTTTACATCGCCAAGAAAAGATTTTTAAAATTTTACAAGAAAGGAATGTGTATCGATCAAGCTGGAAAGCGGTCAACAAAAGTGGAAAAACTCACAACATTTTGCATTTGGCTGGACAGTTGGCAGCTTCAAGTCAAGTCTCTGGTGCAGCATTGCAAATGCAGAGAGAATTGCAATGGTTCAAGGTATACAACTTATTTTATCATCTTAACTTTTACTTCAAATGATTATTTTATTGGAATTTTGTTCTTGCCTCTACATGCCTTGATCTTACATCAAACTGCAGATTTGCCAAAAATTTTAAATGCGGTACTTTCATTTCTCATATAGGATTTCATGTGTATAATTGAACGTGCGAGAGATTTAGAAATCTGGCCTATATATGATTTTTACTCTAATTCTAAAGTTTCCTTTATTTTTTCTGGCCTCGTTAATATTTTTTTTTTCATGACATTTAGTTCTTCTATAACATTAGAGATTTTTTGTTTGAGAATCAAACTTATTACTGCTCATGCTTACCCTAGCTAAGGTTTCATCTTCAGGCTGTGGAAAGTTATGTCCATCCATCCCTTCAAGAGCAACAAAATGGGAATAATAAAACTCCTAGAGAAGTCTTTACAGAAGAACACAAGGAATTGGTTAAACAAGGTGAACAATGGATGAAGGGAACTGCTGCATCATGCAGTGTTGTAGCCGCATTGATAATAACTGTAGTTTTTACAGCAGCTTTCACCGTACTAGGTGGCAACAACAATGACGAGATACCCAATTTCTTGCATGACATAGCTTTTATAGTCTTTGTCATATCAGATCCGTTTGCACTCTTTTCTTCTACGGCTTCAGTGTTGATCTTCTTGGCAATCCTCACTTCACGTTATTCAGAGGACGACTTTTTGGTGTCATTGCCAAAGAAGTTAATCATTGGCCTTATCACTCTATTCTTTTCTATTGCAAGCATGATGGTAGCATTTGGTGCAACCCTGTACACATTTCTTTCTCATTCATGGAATTGGACTGTCATTCCAATTTCGCTACTTGGATGCCTCCCAGTGACCTTATTTGTCATGTTGCAATTTCCTCTCTTGGTTGAAATTTTCTTGTCCACTTATAGACCAAGCATTTGACATAACCCCAAATAAATAATTCAGGATGTCACTCTGGCAATAGCTGCCGCAGCAGATCTTTCTTTAGTGAATAAACTTGTATGAGGTGTTAATTTCATGTCCTATAGTGTGGTAGAGTCATTTAGTTTTCTACCGTGTAATGTGAGTTGATTATTTCAAGGTTGAGTCATCTTATTATTATTATTATTTTATTTCCTTGTAAGCAGCTTATGTATTGATCATTCTACTATTTAATATAATACTGACTTAGGTCTCCACATTATAATATTATTTTGGCTTTGAAAATGCCCTAACTTCATCGGCTTATGGCCCAAAGGTTTTGGGCAGACCACAGCCCACTTACATAAATAAAATGGTTAATTTAGCTCAACACAAAGGCCCATTTGATCTAAACTATAGCGACTAATGATAATTTTATAAACTAATTATCTAAAAATATAAATAACTATAATGGGTTAATACTTGGAAATTTCTCTTTCATTTACAAAGAAAGGAGAAAATCCAAATAAAAATAGAAGTTAGATGGTCTCTTGGTTGCTAATTGCATTAAATGATGGTAATTTGTTTAATAAACAAAGGCAACCCAAAATTAATTAATAATCATTCTAAGTAAAATAGTAAATGCCATTTTACAATCAACCAGCCAATTAACTTATAAACTAACTCAACGGATCTCCTGTAACGAATTTAGAATCACATTGTGAAAGTAGAAAAGAAAATTAAGAAGCTTATAAAATAGGGCTTAATTATGTTACCCTCTTTTACTATATAGTCTCATACAACAATTTCAATAGATATGGTATACTGTATATTCACAAATCGATTTTTTTTAATGAATTTCATTATTGATAGAGCTTTTAATAGAATTTAAATAAGATATGGTATACTGTAGTTTGTTCAAAATTAAGGCCCCAAGCCGGAGCTGGGCTTTAAAATCCTTTTTAAAAATAACTTATTTTTAATCTAATCCTTGAAAATATTATCTAGTATTATATATTATCTTAATGACTACTACTTTCTATCAACATGTATTATTATATGCATACATTGAAACTATGCTCTTTATTTCACTTTCAAATTGAACGATTTTTATTCATTAATAAATTTAAAAAAAAAAAAAAAAACAAAATATAAGGCAAGACCGTCTTCAAAGAATATATATTATGAATTATTGGTGGTGGTGTCATTAGTAGAATTAGATTAAATATAAGGCAAGACCAAATCAATAGGCGCATAAATAATTTCATGTGATTAGGTGGGTTTGTTCCAAAGCAATGGGAACTACTCAGTCCATTGTATTTTACTCATAATTTCAAGGCCGAACGACTTACACGTACCCAAGGTTTGGTGAAACGATGATTGGTACCCAAAAGGTTTCAAAACGACAAACAGATACATTTCGTCATGTGCCGTTAGTGATTTCCGTTTGCTAATGGTGAAAAGACTAGAATACCCTTGAAAGTTTGATATTTTAGTTTTTTATCAATTTAAAAATTTCTAAAAAACCTCATAGGTTTGCTAATTTAACTAAACACCCCAATATATAAAAATTTTATAAAATGACAAAAACACTTTCACCACCCGCAGTACCAAATTCCGGCCACCATCGCCGGAATCTGGCCAGAAAATTGCTTTACAACACAGACCGGTCGGATCTGTGTCGCTGATGGCCAAATCTGGAGTTTTACGGTCGTGACGACCATATCTAGTCTAGATCTGGCTTTTTCCAACCAAATCCGTGGTAGATCTGGTCGGAAAAGGCCATATCGACGTGTTACGACACAGATCCGACTGGTCTATGTTGTAACATAATTTTTCGGCTAGATTCTGACGTGGCTGAAATCCACCGTCGGAATCTGACACTACTGGTGGTAGGGGTGTTTTTGTCATTTTATAAAAATTTTATAAAATGACAAACGTGGGTGGGTGAGGGTGTTTAATTAAATTAACAAACTTAAGAGGTTAAAAATAATCTAAATATTGTTAGAAAACGCTATTAAAAAATATACAAAAAATTTCTCAAAATTCTATCCCATTTTCTAAAAATGCTATTCCAAATATGTTGACAGAAGAATATGTTCAAGCTTCTAACTAAAGCAAAATATGAGCTGCATGCATGCAACATCCTGTCGGGCCACGTGCATCAGTTAAAGTCAATAACCAACCTGCTTTTGTTAATGCAAGTTGCATTCTGTGCAGTTGATGCAAGTTGATAATCAACTTGCATGCGACAGAAGAAGTGCAATCATCTGTTATGATCGAATGGTGTATAACAAACCTCTTGAATTTTGGTTTAAAGGTGTAGATTTAAAGTTGATTAGAGTTTGTAATACGCCCTCGCGTGTATATAAGCCACGAGTGTGCCTTAACCGAGAAAAGATGGAATAAGACAAACCTTTGTCTTCAGAATTTTTTACTTTTGCTCTGTTTCTTTTGTAATATACCATCCAAACATGTCTTAGATTAGATTCTTTATCAAATCATTCTTGGAAATCACAACTTGTCTTGAAATACTCAGAACCTAACCATTCATGAGTCTATTTGAAAAGGCCCATCATTAAATTAAAATTATTTTAAACAACTCTATCAGTACTTTACGGCCTCAAAGTAATTCAATGATGTACTTAAAGTGAAGGAAATTCTTAACGTGCTTGCCTCGGAGCTAGCTTCCCTCATTTGATCGAACTCCATGATTACCCATAACATCACTTATGAGAAAGCCCTTTGACAATATTTCATTTCATACACCATATTTTAATAAATTCTCTCGTTTATCCTTTAAATAAAATATCATCTACTCATTATCCCACCGACTTTTAAACATTACTAAGGTCATGCATTTTAAAATCTTCTAAATATAAACATGTTTTGTAAAGGCTAGATAAATTAATGGAGTGTTGCACTTATTCTTATGAAGTCTAACAGTCTCCTTAATTAGGCTGTGGAGATTTGTTTGAAGATATGATCATCTCAAGTCTCAACATAAATCCACTTTAATAGCAGATAACTAAACAATAAAATCAATAAACCACAAGTATAAAATCGATAAAAGTTATAAAACGTTGCTGCTGAATGTGAGATTTAGAGAATGAACGAAAATTGTTATACCCATTGTTTGAGTAAACAGTTCAGGATATTACTAACTGAGTTTTACAGAGAAAACAACTCTCTTTTATATGAAGGAGAAAAGACTTGATACGGCATCGTTTTAGTGAAACAAAGCTAATTTACAATTTTCACCTCTTTTACTCGCTGGTCAACACTGAAGGAATTAATAGAGGTAGGTTTTTCTAATTGGCACCAATGGTTGATAATTTTGATCTTGTATATCTTATGAGTGTAAACACGATCTGATGTTGAATTAATTTTGCATAGACTAATTCGTTCTACTGGTAAGTTGATCAGTCCTATTTTATTTTATATTCTTGACAGATGTTAACTTAGATGAATGATCCAATTGCATACTTAATTTATTAATAGTTCATTAATTATATAATATATATCTTTTACCTTATCAGTCTTTCTTTAATCCAACCATATATGCATGTGATTGAACCAACCATATACTTTATTAGTCTTTCTTTAATCAAGTCATAGTTAAGATTTGATTTAAGTAAACAAATTGTATTAAGAAATCATTTAAATAAGCCTATATAATACATGCTCGTTTGTCCTTTAAGCCATAAGATAAGTTTTCGTCTTTAAACACTTTCTTCGTAAGTCTTGAATCTTATATTTTGATTGTCATCGTATTTGTCGTTTTCAGAAAAGTGAAGAAGTGAATACATGGATCTTGTCCAACTTTCAATAAGTTTGGGTAGCAGAAATCAGTCCAAAAGAAACCAAATTGGAAGAAAAAAGTGCGATGCAATCCAACTTTGGAGCAAAATCACTGAGGAGATGGAAGTTGATGCCATAAGAAATTCCGGAATGCAAAAGGAATGCTTATGAATTTGGACAACGCAAGGTAAATAAATAACTATATTAGGTGATATGTTCATAGTATTCATCAGATCTTTCAATAACTAATATTATATAACGATAGATATTAGTTATTGTCATATTCAATCATGTTCTATGTACGTAATTTCTCTCATGTGTACTAATTTGGTTCTGATAGTGAATAGAAAGAGTAAAAAGAGAGATCGGGTTCGACCATCCAAAATTTAGTTAGCAAAAGGAAGACGAACGACTCAACGAAGCAAGCTAGTCCTCATGGAAAAAGCAAATCTGGAAAATCAAAAAGTGCTGAATCAACACAAAGGAAAAGGTTAGTTCAAAACTATATAGGATACTTCTACTTCATACTTTTTATCATGTTACATATAATTTGGAATTTACAGTGATAGAAGGAGAAAAAAGGCAACCATTTTCAGCCATCCAATAACTCAGTTTGCATAAAGGAGACGAACCCTCAAACAAACAAAAAAAGGAAATGAATTAGTATTAAAGGCGATCATCTCCAATCCAATAACCCGTTAATCAACAAGGAGATGAAACCACACAAAAAAGCAAACCGATCGTGATGATCAAATAACCGAAATTTTGGAAAGTCACAAGAGTGCTGAATTAGTATTGAAAGGGAAAGGTAAGTAGATAGTACTCTACATCTATTTTTTCCCATGTGTACATATTTGAATTAATGGTAAACGAAGGTGTACAGGAGCTGATAATGTTCAACAATCCAATAACTCGATTAACAAAAGGGAGACGAAGCCACTCAAACGAAGCAAGTTGATCTTACTGAAAAAACTGAAAATTTGGAAGGTCAAATTGATCTACTGAAAAAACTGAAAATTTGAAAAGTGAAAAAGTGTCAATCAGTATTGAAAGGGAAAGGTATGTGACTCGGATAAAAATTGAAATTTCATAATAATTTTACAATCCTTACATACATTTTCACATCTACATTATTTGAAATTGGCAGTTGATAATGCTCGGTTCAAGCACTAATCAAGCTGTACAGAAGCGTAATTGGACACTTTTACAAGATTTGGTAAACAGGACTCCTTGGCCTTGACGGAACTGTTTCAGAATTTGAGGACCCCATTTTTCACATAATTATGTATCAGCTGCACCCACTTGGCTTATAAAGAACTTGCATTCAAGATCAGTGCAGAAGAACTTCAAAATTTGAGAGAGAGTTTGGCCGATCCGTTTTATTCCACTCTGCCATTTATGGCAATAGAAATGCTGCAAAAGCTTATGTCCTTAGAACATTGAATTTCCAAACTAAGGAACGAAGAGGTTATCTTCCAATTCATGAAGCAGCAAGATATGCCACAAGGGAATAATTCAATACCTTCTGTCAAAACAAAAGTACGGTTAGATGCACGCAAGGTGTTCAACTGATTAAAGATCTCATCAGTTCCGGACATTATGGTAAGTGCAAAGTAATTTTCTTGTTACGATATGGTTAGATAACGTTAAATTATCACATTAGAACTTTTTTTTTTTTGGGAAACATCGATAATACAAGGAATCAAAGAATTTAATTAGGATGATTACCTGATATAAATTTTTTATTTTAGTCATTTTAATTTGTGTCATAAATAAAGGAGAAAAATCAAAATGGAGATACATGTTTATAAAAACAATTAAAAAGGACACAAGTTTATTAAAGGACAAAAATATGATATTTAACAGTACAATACTATTTGATTTAACTTATAAAGGGTATATATGTAATATATTTTATTATACAATGTAAAAGTCAAAGAGACATTAAAAAAATTTAATAGCCATTCACATATATAAACTCAAACACATACCCCACCCCCCCCCCCCCCCCAAAAAAAATAATAATAATATATTTAAACTTAATCAGAGATAAAGTAGACAAACCTAAGTCTTAACATTTTATATTTGGCTTTCTATGTTTAGGTAAAAGAATAATATTTTTTTTTTAGACTTTGACAACATCTAAAAATTGAAAGTTGAGATGCGCACAAACTGATTTGAACACTCTGTTTTGAAAAATGAAAAAGAAATGTCATTGATTTAGGCTTATTGTGTAACAACATGTTAAATTCCATATTAAAAAAAGTTCAATAATTTACATAAACTAATATTTGATCTATGTATTACATCACAAAATTAGTGGAATATTAAATATAAATATCTCAAACTCTATATAGAAGAAATTATATTATTTATGTAATGTCTTACAAAAAAAAGTTAAAAAAAAAATAATAAAAATAGGGAAAGTTATTGGACATGCTAGATAGACCATAATTACCAAAATAAAGTAAAATTAATGATTTAGACCCTGCAGTTTGTTTACAAAAATTAGTATCATAATACCAAAATAGTTTTTAATTTTTAATTTTGGACTTTAATCGATTAAATATTGTTGAATATTTATTTTGTATATTTTGAAACCGTATCATAATAGTCAATATTGTAAAAGTAATTAATGAAGGTATAGGTTGACTTCTCCATACTATTACCACTATTTTGTTAAATTAAACCTTCTTAACAAATAAGTGTCTTTTTTTTTTTTTTTGGGTCTGTTTTAAAACTTATGTCCCTTTTAAACATAATTCCCATTTTTATTTTCTTTGTAAAATAAATCAAAATTCTTAAGGTAAATTTCGATCAAGAAGATCCAAATTCATGTTGATTTTATAATCAAGTCAACTTGTACGTATGATTTAGCAAACCTTCCACACCAAACCTTGTACACCAAAAGCATATCCTCGAGCACTCAAAGGCTGCTGACAGGCCTCGTTAATTTACCATTCTTTAAATCTGGAATTTGTATTCTTCTACACCAAACCAGGTTGATCATGTATATTGTCTTCACTTTCTTTTATTAGTTTCTTTCATGTGTTCAACTCAGTGGTCGAGTGGATAGGATTTTCATTCTAGTGTGACGATATCTACATTACGGTTTTCATTCTTACAACAAAACAATTGCCCTGCTAATATATTTGTATTCATCTCTACTCATTTACAGGTATAGCGTTAGATTTATGGAAGGGATATCCAAAGTTGGCTCTTGAAAACAATTCAGACAGAAAAAGTATATTAAAAATATTGGCTGGTAAGCCTCTGGCTTTTAAAAGTCGAGTTGGAGTCGCCTTGGGTTTTGGAGACGCTTGATCTATGATTGTTAGTAAACATCTTCCTCTCATGCCTTATAGACTCGGATACACTCTAACAAACCCATCTCTTATATTCACATGCTCTATTGTTGTTGCCTGTCTCTGCAGGGATTCCTCTGCAGAGGAATATGTTCCTCACAATGAAAGTAACAATGGGGACATAGAAAACGCCGTTAAATGTCCAAACGAGTTTGGAGTCCAAACATTTTGGACCTATTCGTCGATAATCTATGCTTCATTTGGTTTGTAAACCTCCTATCTATCTATCTATAAAATATATGCTAATAAGTTTGTCTTTCTGAAATTGATTGTCCTACAAAGCAAAACAATTTATAATACTACTTATTTGTTATAACACAGGTGCTTTGTGCCAAATGATCTGGCATGTCCTCATGCTGCTAGGTAATTGGCATTAACAGTTTTCTTATTAAAATGGGCTATCTTGAAAGCATTCTTTATCTTGTTTCATTGACTTATTGAGTGTTCAATTGCAGTCCCGGACATCAAAAACATTCGCGATACAAAGTTGACACTATACAAACCTCAAAATTGTTAGAATCTTGGTCATGGTGGGGAAGTTACGTGGAATCGTAAAGAGGCCTTTGAAACTTTTTTGTCGCCATTTCTTGAAGCTGCAAAACGGGGATTTGCGAAATTGTCGATGAATTTTTTATGCTTATTTTTATCTTATACCTCCGCTACAAAGATAATGGTCACGGTCTACTTCATATGGTAATTTTACATCGCCAAGAAAAGATTTTTAAAATTGTTCAAGAAAGGAATGTGTATCTATCAAGCTGGAAAGCAGTCAACAAAGGTGGAAAAACTGACAACATGTTGCATTTGGCTGGACGGTTGGCAGCTTCAAGTCAAGTCTCTGGTGCAGCATTACAAATGCGAGAGAATTACGTGGTTCAAGGTGAATATATAATCCTCGAAAAAAAAAAAAATACAAATTTATACTGCTTATATACTCAAATGACTATTTTATTGAATTTATTCTTGCCTCAGATGTCTAATGTCTTGATCTACATCAAACTGCAGATTTGCCAAAAATTTAAAATGCGGTACTTTCATTTCTCATATATGATTTCATGGCAAGAGATTTAGAAATCTGGCCTATACATGATTTTTATTCTAATTCTAGAGGTTCCTGTATTTTTTTCTGGCCTAGTTAATAATTTCTTATAACATTTAATTCTTCTATAATATTAAGAGATTTTTGTTTGAGAATCAAATTTTTACTGCTCATGTTTAAGCTGGCTAAGGTTTTATCTTCAGGCTGTGGAAGTTACGTCCATCCATCCCTTCAAGAGCAACAAATAAGAATAATAAAACTCCTAGAGAAGTCTTTACCGAAGAACACAAGGAATTGGTTAAACAAGGTGAGAATGGATGAAGGGAACTGCCACTCATGCAGTTTTTAGCCGCATTGATAAACTGTATTTTTACAGCAGCTTTTACCGTACCAGGTGGTAACAACTGATGGATACCCATTTTCTTGCGCACACAACTTTCATAGTCTTTGTCAAGCATGCCTTGCACTGTTTTCTTCCACAGCTTCAGTACTGATGTTCTTGGCAATCCTCAGTTCACGTTACTCAGAAATGATTTTTTGGTGTCATTGCCAGAGAAGTTAATCATCGCCTTATCACGCTATTCTTTTCTATTGCAAGCATGATGGTAGCTTTGGTGCAGCCCTTTACGCATTTCTTTCACATTCATGAATTGGACTGTCATTCCAATTTCACTCCTCGGATGCCTCCCTTGGCCTTATTTGTCATGTTGCAATGTCCTCTCTTGGTTGAAATTTCTCTTCCACTTATAGACCAAACATTTCCATAACCCCAAATAAATAATTCAGAATGTCACTCTGGCAATAGCAGCCACACAAGGTCTTCCTTTAGTGAATAAACTTATATGAGGTGTTAATTTCATCTCCTATAGGTGGGCAGAGTCATTTACTTTTCCACCATTTAATGTGAGAAATTATTTCAAGGTTGAGGCAAATCTTATCATTATTATTGTTTATTTATTCCCTTGTAAGCAGTTTATGTATTTACCATTCTATTATTTAATATAATCATACTCTGTCACGGATTTCGCATCAGAAGCGCATCAGAGAGTCTTGACTTCTCCCAATCAGCCTTTTGGGTGTGAAACTCTCAACTTGTGATAGTGGTATCAAAGCAAATATGATGGATGGGTAGGCAAAGGCCCCACTTGTGATGAGCGCACACATGATTGGGTGGGGGAGAATGCTATGGATTTCACATCGAAAACGCATTGGAAAGGTCTTATAAGGGAGGGAGTCCCTCCACTTAATATATTAACTTTTTGTGATGAAACTGTGTGACACTTTAGGTCTCCTAAGTTTGCTTAAATAATTACATATATGTTAATTTTGGTTTAAAAATGGCCTAATTTCTTGGTTTATGGCCCAATGGTGTTAGGCAGCCCACAGCCCATTTACATAAATAGAGAGGTTAATTTAGCACAACGCCAAGACCCGTTTGGTCTAAATTATAGCGACTAATAATAATTTGATAAGCTAATTTTCTACGAATATAAATAAATAAATGTAATTTGCTAGTACATTAAAATTTTCATTTCATTTACAAAGAAAGGAGAAATTCAAAATAAAAATATATTAGATGGTATCTTACTCTCTTAAGCGATTGTTATCTAATTGCATTAAATGATGGTAATCTATATAATAAACAAATGCAATCCAAAATTAAGTCTTATCCTTAATTAATAATTGTTCTAAATTAAATGCCATCTTACAATGAACAAGTCAATTAATTTATAAACTAACTTAACGGATCACATTTCGAAAGTAAGATTATAAAATAGGGATTGATTAAGTTACCCTATTTTACTATAGTTTAATAAAAACAATTCCTTGTCTATGCCCTTATTTACAACTTAAATATGATATATTTAATATTTATTACCGTAAATTTTGGGAAACTATTGAAACAATCATATTTTTATTTTTATTTTTTTTAATAAAAGCTATCCACTTTAAGAATCATTATACATTTAGTAAAGATTGACAAAATTATAATTTCTAAACAACATATTCCACGTCAAGTAGGAATTTTCCACATACTGAATTATCATATGGTTATCTAGTACATGGAATATGTTAAACACTCCTCTAGTATATTTGAGTGTGTCAAGCATTCTTTCTTTGATTGCTTCTTTGATCTTTATTGGTTTTGCTATCTGGGTTTGCTTCTGATATCAAATTTGTATCTGGGTTTGTTTTATTTTGCTTCTGATCCGATGGATCTGTCTGTATTGTTTGATCTGATTGATTGATTCATTTGGGGGATTTGTTAGTTTGGTTTGTGATAAAGATCTATGTTGGACTTGCTTTTAAACTAATCATCAGTTGAAGAACTAAGTAGATGATTAAGATTTTCGTTCTGGACAATTTCATGGATTGTTGGTCAGCTGATAATTTCCGAGGGATAAAGCCATGATTTCCTTTCGATTTCGAAGATTGTAGGGTTTTGCGGTGTCTCAAGTTCTGAACTTGAATTCGTTCGGTGGGGTTGTGGGATTTTGTGGCAGATGATATTTTTCTGTTCGGTGGGACTGTTAGAATTGATTGTATGCTTTTTTTTTTGGCTGTTGGTTTTACAGTTTAAAAGATTAGTCAAGGTTGTCAGATACTGGATTCAAACTACAGTCAATTGATTACCTTGGCCGCATTTCTGTCTTATGAGGGGATGGTGGATAGTGAGGCGTTACAAGTGATGAAGTTGCACTGGAAAGTATATCAGCTAGCAGGGGTGTTAAGATGCACTTAAGTGATTGGTTTTTGTTATAATTTTTGGCAACTTCAATTGGATTAGATTTTGTCTGGGCTGTGTTGTATGTTGTGCACTTGTAAGAGTTGTGTGTGGTAGTTTATAATTTATATCTCTCTCGCTTCTTGCTTTGCGTAAAAGCTTGCATTTTATGCATTGTCTTTAGTTCGTCGTTTTGATGTTCTTTTCAATGTCTTGTTATTCAGGTCCTGCACATGGATAGGAATGACTATAATGGAGGAGAATCAACATCACTCAATCTCAATCAGGTTCCACCTTTGTGAACTCTCATTCCTAGACTTTTCAATCTATTTGCAATTTTTGTTATGCTTCAAATGGTTTTGATTTCTGTATCGAAGGGGAAAGGTAAGTTAAAAACTATCTAGACAGTACTTCAAATGGTTTTCACATAATTAATGTATCAGGTGCCCCCATTTGGCTTATAAAGAAGCTTGCATTCAAGATCAGTGCAAAAGAATTTCAAAATTTGAGAGGATATTCAGGCCGATCCATTATATTCAACGCTGCTATTTGTGGCAATAGAAAGGCTATGAAAGCTTATCTCCTTAGGCACGCAGAATTTCCAAACAAAAGGAACGAAGAGGGTTTTCTTCCAATTCATGCAGCAGCAGAATATGGCCACAAGGGAATAATTCAATTTCTTCTGTCAAAAACAAAAGTACGTTTGGATGACAATAAAGATGTTAAACTGATTAAAGATCTCATCAGTCTCCTTGTTCAGTTGAAGTTTTCCAAAACAAAACTTACATCGGAGAAAACATAATTAAATAATATGGAAGTTAATTAAATCTGAAATCTCAGTTACATTGGATAGAATGAAGTGAATATGTAGGTTACTAAAGAGTACTCCAACCAAGGAAAAGTAATACAAGAAAGGAAATCCTTTATGTAGACAAAAATACTGCTGAGGAAACATACTTTATAATGATACCAGATAAGAGGTAATCTTCATTATAGCCATATCATAATAATATTTAATTAAATAGCTTGTATATAGTTGGCGTTTGTCAAACTAAGCTCTATTATTTGGATAATGTATTGTCTTCTGGAAACTTAGCTCTTCAAAATTTGATTATGCTTTCTTTGCTTCTTAATACCCGATGTAAGCAGGAATAAGAACGGGCAAAGCAGTAAGAGTTGAAGGTGACACTGCCTTCCTTGCGGTTGCCAAGCTGCATCATTTTCTGAATCCTCATCCTGATCTTGCCCACGGTTGATGCTTTTGGTTCTTCCATATCATGATCAATCGGCCTGATCATTCAACCCAACCCAACAGTTCTTCACATGCACTTTTCCTCCTCATATGACTGAACTCCAGTCCATGTATCATCTAAATTTTGAAAACAAATTAATTAAACCTATCCTTCCTGAATATTTCCAGTTGACAAAGTTTCACATGCACCCAGTATCTTAATTGTCATTAATTAGTCATGACTATCATCATTAATTTGGGTCAATGTCAACGTTTTCCACATGTGTATTGGTACAAGTGTGAATCTAGCTGGAGACTGGAGAGTCTCCGGAGAAGTCTTGACCATATAAGTTTATTCCTATCAGCTGTAAGTGACGGAGCCACTCAGGGCTGAGTGGGGGCTCATGCCCCACCTAAACTTGGAATTTTTTATTTTCCCTTTTTTGACAAGGACCCTATTTATTTTATTTTATAAAAATAATTTTAATCCCACAATACTATAATTTTTCTTTTTCCTAACTATATATTTAAGTTTGTCTTTTCCTTCTCCTCACTGAATATAGAGTAGATAAACAAAAAAGGCCCTGTATTTTATTATTCCCAAATTATTATTATTATTTTTCTATCTTTTGCCTAATCAAAATAGTGGTATTAATTGCTTGATTGCTTTAGAAACTAAAGATAAGATATCATTGTATAATAGTTTTTGAGAACTAGGCATAAAGTAACATTTGGAGACTAATGGATAAATGACAAATTTATTGTACATATATGAATCCGACAGTGCTTTTATGTTTTTTTAGTATAGAAACTTTTGAAAAAAAAAAAAATAATAATAAAGACTTGAAATCTCTTTTGATAACAACTTGTTCTCATGAGATACTCAATTCAAGAATTAAGAAGTGGAAGAATATTATATCCTAACTCTTTATCTTGTGTTTGTAGTAGATGGCTGAAAATGGTAACTTTTGTCTTATAAAAAAGTTCTAAAATAAAAAAGTCCTAACTCTTTAACTTTTGCCTTATAAAAAAGTTCTAAAATAAAATGGTTTTGTGAAACTAATGATAATGTACTCTTTTTTCTAGTTTGTGTTAACTTTTTTTTATTAAATTTATTCTTAAACGGGTTTTTCTACTTTTTGTTTTTCTAGTGTTCATTTTTCTCAACTTTTTGGATTTATTTTTTTAATTATTTAATTTAAACCATTTTTCATTTATTTTACTAGTCTTTTCATTTTTTTTTAAAATAATTTTATCAATTTAGAATTTAGTAACTATAACTAAAATTTGCAAGAAAGGGATTGTCGAATTGACAAAGGATATATAGAGAGACAAACAGTCAAAAGTGTAAGAATTGAGAAATTAAAATTACACTTGCATTTCATGTCAATCGATAAAATAAATAAATGAAGTAATAATTAAACAATTTGTCCCTTTCTAATAAGAATATTTTATAAATTTGATGTGATGTGATCTAAATGAACTACACAAAATCTAGATAAACAGAATATTTTACACGGTGGATGTGCCCAAAAAAGGCTAGATCTACGGCCAAAGATCTGATAGTAGCCAGTTGTCAACGATAGTCAAGATATAACAGTCGTTGACGACCAAATGCGACCAGATCTAGCCGTCAATAGTGACTGATGGTTCATTGAAATTTGGAACCGAAACCAAAGGTTCCGGTTCTTAGGTATCCAGAATCGGAACCTATAACAACGGTTCTGGTTTCAGTTTTAGGTATCCAGTAAAATTATAATTACCCCAAAAAAAACCTTAAAAACTTATAAATACACCCATATTATCGACGCACGACCGGTCAGATCCAGCGACTCTGATCACCCTCCGTCGGTGCCTCAGTGGTGGCCGACTGTCGATATGTAATGGGTAGGTGGGAGTGTTTATGTTAATTTTTAATATTTTGTTATAGGGGTGTTTAATAAATAAACAAACTTAAGGAGGTATTTTTATTAATTTCAAATCCTACATCTTAATGATCAACTAGTTTTATTTTTTTCAAAATATTATTTAATACATATAAGAATAATAAACCAAGTAATGATTTTTCCACCGTGAACCGCCCCAGCTCCGGTCCGGGTTGATATAAAACCGGTTTTCATTTAAAACCTGTGTTTTTCATTCCAAAAAACCTACAACTAAACCATTTCATTTTTGCTCAAAAGTCTAAAAACCCAGAGTCTCTCTGAAATGTGAAATCAAGGACGATGATGACACCCTTGCTCAAAATCGAGTTAGATTTATTTCATCGGCCACCGCCATTACGTCAACAACGACACCATTCGAAGGTATTTCTACCTAGTTCCTTCCAATGTTTCAGTTTTGTGTGGGTGATGGTGGTGGTGCTTGGTGTGGGCGGTGGTGGTGCTTGGTAGGTGGTGTTGGTGTTGGTGGTTGTGCTTTGTGTGGGTGGTGGTGGTGCTTGGTGGTTGTGGTGGTGATGGTGCTAGGTGTGGGTGGTTGTGGTGCTTGGTGTGTGTGGTGATGGTGATGGTGGTGGTGGTGGTGGTGGTGGTAGTGGTGGTGGTGGTGGTGGGTGTGGGTGTGGGTGATGGTGGTAGTGGGAAATTTCGTACTTTATTTTGATATTACATGTTAGAAATTTGGAAGGATGAATATTAATCTAATTGGAAATTCTTTCCATCACGCACGGTTTCTCTCACTATCGCAATAGAAGGTGAAGAAAACAAACTTCCTTTGTTAAAAATGAAAATGTCCCCAACCAGAGATGCATCAAGTTCAAGTACCAGTGTGATTTCTTTGGGAAAAAGGTTTAGCCCAGAATCAAAAAGGTACGTATTCTTGATTTGGTAAGTGTTGATTTTGTTTTATTGTCTAATGATGCAATTCCATTCTATTTAGGATCCACAACCGGGAGTCTCTTCAAGAGGATTTGATTGATATTCCGTATTAAAATCTAGATGATGCACCTGTGAACCCAGTTGTCCACCGTCTGGCAACCTTAATTGCAGACCACCCCTCCGCCCCCTCCGCCCCCTCTGAGCACTCCTTCGGGCACTCTTCCGGCACAACTCGACGCACTCCTCTGCCCCCTCCTAGCACTCCTTCGGGCACTCTTGTGAACCCAGAATCAGAAAGGTACGTATTCTTGATTTGGTAAATGTTGATTTTGTTTTATTGTCTAATGATGCAATTCCATTCTATTTAGGATCCACAACCGGGAGTCTCTTCACGAGCATTTGATTGATATTACATATCAAATTCTGGCAACCTCAATTGCAGACCCCCTTCCGCCCCCTCCGCCTCCTCCGAGCAATCCTTCGAGCATTCCTTTGGGCACTCGTCGATGCATTCCTCCGGTAAACAATGCTAATGATGATTATGAAGACAAATACAGAAAGGTCTTATTGATGGGAGGTTACGTCGTATCTACAATGGTGACAGTTTTGGCTACCAATTGTAAATATGACATGTCAAGAGGGGCTGAATACCTTTAGTATTTTCTGATAGCCTGCATTTATGTCAGCCTGATATCTCATTTTTATGCTTTATATCTTGTGGTGGTGGTGCTTGGTGTGGGCGGTGGTGGTGCTGGGTGTGGGTGGTGGTAGTGCTTGGTGTGGGCGGTGGTGTTGGTTAATAAAATAAATCCGCAGGGGCTAAAAGAAATTTACCTAAAAATACGCATAATTACTTTAGGATCCAATTTTTTAATTTTTGGGTGCCACCCCAATGGAGTTTCTCCATTGGCCACTTTATGTGGGCTAATCTCTTCGAAATCGGTCAATGGCTGAAAACGTTGATATTTCAATGCAAGAAAAATTTGGGACGCTTGGTTTGATTACATTTTTTTTTTTTCAAATTTGTCTCCGTATTTACTGGAGAGAAATAAATAATTTAATAATTCATGATGATTTTTTATTTTAATAAACTGTATTGGTCATGATATCAATCATTAATCACAAGTCACTCGAATTCTAGATAACTATAAACAAGAAAAAAAATAATTATATTATAACAATAGTTTGAAAAAGATGTAGATTTACAAAACAATCTGCTACCACTAAGCAAAATTTTTGGCAAGAGGTTAAATATCGTATTAATATCAAAATGATAGTCTTTTAACATTATATCTATATCCACAATTTGTTTTTAGCAATAGATACAATATTTGGCCGACATTTGGTGAAAAAAGTAGGGTGACACGGTTTTAGGTCAAGTCTCGACCAAACACCACCTTCATTTCAACTAAAATTTATGTAGAAAGATAGATCATTTAAAAATAATTATTTCAATATCAATTATTTTTTAGAAGCCAAAATCTACAGGGGTGGTGGTGGTGCTTGGTGTGGGCAGTGGTGGTGCTGGGTGTGGGCAGTGGTAGTGGTTGGTGTGGGCAGTGGTGTTGGTGTTGGTGAATAAAATAAATCTGCAGGGGCCAAAAATTTTTACCTAAAATACGCATAATTACTTTAGGATCCAATTTTTTTTTTATTTTTGGGTGCCACCCCAATGGAGTTTCACCATTGGCCACTTTATTTGGGCTAATCTCTTTGAAATCGGTCAATGGCTGAAAACGCTGATATTTCAATGCAAAAAAAATTTGGGACGCTTGGTTTGAATACATTTTTTTTTTCAAATTTGTCTCCGTATTTACTGGATAGAAATAAATAATTTAATAATTCATGATGATTTTTTATTTTAATAAACTGTATTGGTCATGATATCGATCATTAATCACAAGTCACTTGAATTCTAGATAACTATAAACAAGAAAAAAATAATTATATTATAGGAGCAGCTTGAAAAAGATGTAGATTTACAAAACAATCCGCTACCACTAGGCAAAATTTTTGGCGAGAGGTTAAGTATCGTATTTGTATCAAAATGATAGTCTTTTAACATTATATCTGTATCCACAATTTGTTTCTAGCAATAGATACAATATTTGGCCAACATTTGGTGAAAAAAATAGGGTGTCACATTTTTTAGGTCAAGTCTAGGCCAAACACCACCTTCATTTCAACTAAAATTTATGTAGAAAGATAGATCGTTTAAAAACAATCATTTCAATATCAATTATTTTTTAGAAGCCAGAATCTGGTCACTATTGTTTGGATTCCGATTAATTAATTTCTAACTTGTAATGTTTTATATAATTAACTAGAGAACATACTACAAGAAATATTATTAATCATTAATGTAATTTAAAAAATATTATTATAATATGAAATTATTATACAATTAATATATTTGTCCATCCCTAACATTTTCTCTTTCTAAGAAATTTCCTTGCAACTCATCCGTAATTTCAACAAAATTAAACCCTTCATACATAAAGTTGTTAAATTCTCATGATTAACTTGACCAAGACTTGCAAATTAGAGTCTACTACCAATGAGGACACCATCACTCACAATTAATTTTACCAATATTTGATCTACACATTAAAGTAGCAAACATTTTTAATATTATATTGTTTTTAATTAATTATGGTTATGTCACCACTTATCGTTTTTACCTAACTCGCAGGTCCTTTCCAAATGTAAAGGATTTTGACTAGTTTTCTATTGTAAATTTCTTAGAAGTTTGAGTCTATATGTCTTTCATGTGCGGATGTAAGTTTTATGCCCAATCACGTTAAATTATTTTCTCTTTTGTATAATTAGTGATTTATTCAACATTTATTAATTTTAATGTTGGTGTATTGAAAATTTGAAGGTATGTTTATGATACGTTTACAAGTCTTAAAACACTTGTAAATATAAGTGGATAAAGAATTACAAGTCCTAAAACACTTGCTAATTTGGTTGAATTAAAGAATTTTACTCTAAGTCGTAAAACGCTTGGATTGTGGAATGGGAAAAGCAATGGAGGAAATATGACCCAAGCAAGTTCCAATGAAGGAGAGAATCCAAACATTTTGGCCAAAATCATTCCAAGTCTAAGCTCAACAAGTGAAGCTCCCAAGAAAGAAGTCTAAGTGTTGACAAAGTCAAATCTGACTCAAGTCTCATTCCAAAGGGGAAGATCCACATGAACCCTTATTGAATCCATTTGCATGATTTTCAAGGCCTAAACTCTTACATCCTTATTAATAGACTTAATTAGGATCATTGATTAAGTTTTGATCTAATGAAGTAAGCTTATTTCAATTAATAGGTGGTTAAAGATATAGGTGGTATTAAATAGGCATGACCTTGCTATTTGAATGAATGACTTGTAATATTAGTTAAGTTTATTTTCATTTTATTATATTTGTCAATTACTTGTTTATCCTTATATTTGTCTATATAAGAGCGACTATTTCATTCTAACAATTAGCTTATGAAAAATATGAAATTGATTTATCAATTTGAGAGAACTTTTGTACTCTTAAGTGTGCATTCTTTATCCAAGTCTTGGCAAGGAGATTTGGTGATGAATTAATTCAAGTTGGTGGAGTAATCCTTTAGGCTTGAAATGTTTCTACTTGTCTTGGTCTGAATTTGCAAGTAAGTGTGATTAAGTCCATGTTTTTAATTTAGCCGAATTTCTACTTGATTTTTGGAGTATGTTGTGATCAGTTTATTAATTATAATGAATTGAATTAAATTTATAAATGGAATCCTTATGTTTGTGAATATCCTTATTAAATTTTTAGGATTTGTTTAGTAAGTGTATAACCAGGATTTGCACTCAGCTAAGTTGAGCTGTACATTTGTCCAATTTAAAAGGTTGGATCTTTATGCTTGCCCATTTGGAATTAAATTCCTTTTGGTCCTTGTCTTTAAGCTAAATTTCAAATTTCACCCTCTCTCTCTTGCTTTTTAAATTTAACAACTCCAATTTCCAATTTATTGATTAATTAAATTATTATATAGGAAGTTGATAGGAAATTTTCGTTAATTTTTAAAATACTGAAAGAAGAACAATTCAATATAAAATACAGTTATATTATATAGATTTAGTATTTCTTAATTGACCAATATATTGAATTAATTTATCAATGCAATTTTCATGTGAATTCTAACAAAATATTTGGAATATAACTTTAAGAGTCATAAGGAACTATTTGTGAAAATTAATAGTTATTTCTATTGATTTATTAGAATCTAATAACGAACATTTGATCCACTAATTAAATATTCTAAATATTATATTACTTTAATTAAGGTTATGTCACCACTCATAGTCTTTATCTAACTCATAGATCCATTCCAAACATAAAGCATTTTCCTTTTCTTTCCACTGCAAAATCATTGTGTCTCATCATTTTCTTAATATTCTTAATTATGCTTTAATTTCCACCTTTATTTGCTTTTAATGTATCATCCACTTCCTTTTCTCGTTCGTCAAAAAGTTTAGAACTATTAATCCCCCACTTCTTGTATGTTGAATTCAATTTTCAGGATTATTTTCATAGGAAAGTAAGCAAATTCTCTTTCCATCGCAAACATAACATAAAGCATTTTCCTTTTCTTTCCACTACGAAATCATTGTCTTGTCCTTTTTTTAAGATTCTTAATTATGCTTTAATTTCCACCTTTATTTGCTTTTAATGTATTGTCCACTTCCTTTTCTCGTTTGTCAAAAAATTTAGAACTATTAGTCCCCCACTTGTAGGTCTATCCCAAACATAAAGCATTTTCCTTTTCTTTCCATCGCAAAATCGTTGTGTCTCATCCTTTTCTTAAGATTCTTAATTATGCTTTAATTTCCAGCTTTATTTGCTTTTCATGTATCGTTCACTTCCTTTAATTCTTGTACATTGAATTCAATTTTCAGGATTATTCTCATAGAAAAGTAACCAAATTATCTTTGCTTTCGCTCAAACTAATCGTTCTTTACTTGTGACAATATCTCTATTCCTTTCTTCTTTCCGATGACTAAATCCATAGCATTTGTGGTTGAGCCCATTGTCTCTGAACTCTTTAAGGAGTTGTTTGAGAAATTGGCATCTGTGGTTGAGCCTCTTAATAGATCTCGTTTGTCTTGAATCTTATAATTTGATGTCACCGTATTGTAGTTTTGATAAAGGCAAAAGAAGTGAATAAATGGATCTTGTTCAATCTTCCAACTCCGGAGTCAAAATCACTAAGACGATGCAAGTTGATTCCAATAAAGGAACCACGAAATTGGAATGCAAAAAGAATGCTCATGAATCCGAGACAACGCAAGGTAAGTATAGACGGAGATCATATTAAGTGATATGTTGCATGTATCATTAGATCTTTTAATAACTAATATTACATATCGATAGATTCATAGATACATAGTACTTATTATCATGTATACATTATATTTGAAATTAATAGTGAACGGAAAAACTAGAAAAGGCATTCATATTCAACCTCCTTTAACTCAATAAGCAGAAAAGGTAGACGAAACCACTTAAATGAGCCAAGTCTGGAAATAATAGTGAACGTATATAGTAAGTTAAAAGACTATGTACTAGTGGTTTAAAATCATAATTTTTTTTTCTTATGTGTACATAATTTGGAATTAATAATGAACGGAAAGAGTACAGGAGGTGATAGGGTTCAACCATTTAATAACTCCATTAGCAAAAGGGAGATGAATCACTCTGTTATACCTAAGTAGCAGAACTGATTTATCACGCAACAGAATCAAATCAAGAAACACAAAACACACAAACCAAACACACAGAATAAGCCACGATTTACCGTGGTTCACTTATCCTTTATGGATAAGCTACATCCACGTTGAGCTCAAGAAAGGTATGAGCTCGCTGCACTATGATTACCAGAAGAACAGTCAAGATTACACAGATTCAACACTCACCAGATCTACCCTTTACAACAGCACTCGCTTACAAGATACCCTATATATCCCAACCGAGAGAACAACACTCTCACCTGAATGATAAAGCCCCTAATCACTTGACTGATTACTCTCAATCTGGAATTGAATCTTAACCCTAACACAGAGAAAATAGCCGACTCAGAGAATAACCCTAGCCTCTCTCATTTTCTCTCTTTCAAGACTGACTGTATCATGCGCTTTTATAGGTTGACTCTGTGATCGATCCTGGCCGTCCAATCTGAAACGAATCCTATGGTCTGCATTTGCCCAAATGAATATGCCTAAAACGACGCCGTATTAGTGTTACTTAACGACCTGTTTTCAGGCTTCCACATTTACAATCTCCACCTTGGAAGCACTGGAAACAGACTCTTTGTGCACTTGCCCTTTCCCATTCTGTCATAGCTCTTATCACTCCTGATTACTTGATATGAAACAAGTTATCAGTTGTGAACTGACTGGAGTGATAATTTTGGTGCCCATATCTGCTGGGTTCTCTTCGTGGGTACCTTCTTCAGTTCAATGATTCCATTTGCAACTTGGTTCCTCACAAAATGGTAACGTACGTCCATGTGTTTTGTTCTTTCGTGATACACTGGATTTTTGCTTAGATGGATTGCACTCTGGCTATCTGAGTACACTGTAACCTTTCCATCAATGTTTTACTTCTGTCAGAATTCCTTTCAACCAAATGCTTCTTTAACAGCATCAGTGACTGCAATGTACTCTGATTCTGTTGAAGACAGTGCTACAATTGGCTGCAACTGTGATTTCCAGCTTATACAATTTCCACCCAATGTGAAGTAGTATGCAGTTGTGGATTTTCTGGAATCCTTATCACCTGCAAAATCAGCATCTACAAAGCCAACCAGATCAAGTGCAGTATCTCTTTTACAGTAATCAAGACCTACACTAACTGTACTGTTAATATACTTTAACATCCATTTTAGAGCAGTCCAATGTTCCATTCCAGGATTGGACATATTCTACTTAACATAGAGATAGAAAAGGCTAGGTCTGGCCTAGTGCTAATCATGGCATACATCAATGACCCCACACTTTGCATAAGGAACAGACTCCATTTTCAACAGTTCTAACTTAGTTTTGGGGCATTGAGACTTGCAAGGATAAACTGACTGGTAAGGGGCATTGAGACCAGTTTGGCACCAGCCATGCCAAACTTTGTGACTATTTTAAGCAAGTAGGACTGTGCTGCAGTCTGAGTTCACATTTCTTTCTACCCATTTATTTCCATGCCCAAAATTTTCTTAGCACTGCCCAGGTTTTTCAGCTGAACTCAGTTTTAGTCTTTCCTTATTCACTGATTAAGGTTTTTGACTTACTAATCAACAACATGTCATCCACATATAAAAGCAGGTAAATAGGCAGATTATCATCCATTTTAAAGTAGAAGCAACTATCATATTGGCTTCTAGTGAATCCTATGCCTATTATAAAGGTGTCAAACCTTTTGTACCATTGCCTAGGGGACTGTTTTAACCATACGGGATCTTTTTAACAGGCAGGCATGGTTAGGAAACTTTGGGTCAGTAAACCCCATGGTTGGCTCATATAGATCTTTTCCTCTAGTGTTCCATGAAGGAATGCAGTGGTGACATCCAACTACTCTAGTTCTAGGTCTTGATAAGCTACTACTGACAGCATTAACCTAATTGTTTTGTATTTTACCACAGGGGAGAAGACTTCATTAAAGTCTATCCCCTCTCTTTGAGTAAACCCCTTAGCCACAAGTCTGGCTTTTGACCTAGGTGATCAGCTATGGATATACCCTCTTAAGTTTAAACAACCATTTACATTGGGTCAGCTTCTGATTACAGGTTTTGGAACCAGTGTCCGTTTCATTTACCTTTAAGGATTGCATTTCTTCCTCCATAGCTGTTTTCCATTTGTCCCTCTCCTTATTCCATGGCCTCTTGGTAGGCTCAGGTTCAGACCTAAGTACTTCTGTACCTGCAAGTAAGCAGTATATATAGTTCTGCATATGAGTACCTTGAGGTGGTCTTACCTCTCTCCTGGTCCTGTCTCTGCCAGTTGTAGTTAGTCAGGTCATTTTGTTGTGTTTCTAGGAATTCTTCTGCTTCCTCATCTTCACCTGGTCAGGTTCCTCAGTTCCAGCTCAGTCTCAGTAGCTGGGGAGTTGGGCCTTGTGTTTGAGGTGGTGAACTTGATGGGTTGTATGCTCCACCTCAATCTGTGTGGTATTGGTCTGTTTAGCATTTTCTTCTGTACTTTTGTTGTTCCTTCATTAGGGTTGGTGCCTTTGCATGGGAATACTCCCTCATTACACCACATCCCTGCTTATAAGATTCTGACCCCTGGTGACTCTCTGTCCCATAGCCTGTACCCTTTGTGCCCTCAGGGTATCCAAGGAACAACATCTGGTTGATCTTGGCTCTAGTTTTCCCCCTACTGTGTGTGCATATGCAGCACAGCCAAACACTCTTAGGTGCCCTAGTTCTGGTCTTCTCCCTGTCCATCTTTCTTCTGGGCTGATAAGGTTTAATGCTGTGGAAGGGCTCCTATTCACTAAGTAGCAGCCGTGGAGAGGGCTTCTCCCCAGAAGGTTTTTGGTAGGTTGGAAGTGATCAAGAGGCATCTTACTTTGTCTAGCAGTGTTCTGTTCATCCTCTCAGCTACCCCCATTTTGCTGAGGTGTACCTCTTACGTCCTATGTCTCAGGATCCCCTGTTCATGCAGAACTTATCAAACTCCAGATTACAAAACTCAAGCCCATTGTCAGTCCTAAGGGCTTTCACCTTTCTGCCAGACTGATTCTCAACTAGTGCTTTCCAGTCTTTGAACTTTGCTAGAGCTTGGTCCTTTGATCTAAGTAAAAACCCAAACCTTCCTACTGAAGTCATCACTATGGAAAGGAAATAGCTGTTTCCCCCATGAGACTTAACCTTTTCTGGACCCCAAATCAGTAGTGGTAGTCCAAACAGTTGTTTGCTAGGTGAACTCCCTTAGGAAAACTATTTCTGTGCTGTTTACCAAGTACACAACTTTCACAGAACTCTATGCTTGTACAGTATCCTTTCCAAATTCTCCTAGTCGTTAAGTATATCCATTCCCTTCTGACTCATATGGCCTAATCTCAAGTGCCACTTTTCAGTTACTAATACTTTTGAGACCCAAGTGTATTGCTCTTGCATTCAGAGTAAAAACTACCACAAAGCACATATGCCCATTTTTCTTTTCTCCTGTCAACACCAAGTTCTCATTTTTATAAACATTCACCCCCACTGTTAGCCTTATAGCAGCAGCCTGCTTCATCTAAGGTGCCTTGAAAGAGGGTTTCCTCTTAAGTCAGGTATATATCTGACTTTGGTCAACCTTATTAGTTTTCCTCCATTTAGCCTAAGGGTAATGCAGCCTATCCCCTTAACCTTACAGGCTTGGTTGTTCCCCATATACACAGTCTCATGATCAGCTCCTCGAAGTCTTGGAACCAACTTCTATTGGGACTCATATGGAAGGTACAACCAGTCTAATACCCATTCCTTTGCAGTGTCAGATGTTGACACTGTTGACTTCTGGTATCCATTTGGTTACTGGTGGAGGCTAGGTTGCTTTCTGTGTTCCCTAGTTTCTGCTTTTTCTTCCACTCAAAACAGTTTTTCTTCAGGTGACCTGTCTTATGCAATGGTAACACTTCCTAGTTTCAGTTTTTGCTTTGTTGTTCCCCTTCCACTCTCTTGTTCTTACCCCCCTGACTTGATTGGAACCCTTTACTAGACTGGACAGGTTTCATTCTACCCTTCACAAACAGGGTGCTGTTATTTCTCTTAAGGTTTTGAGCTCTAACTCTCTAGCCTTAAGACCTGCAACTATCGGTCAACACTGGGTACAGTACCGGAGTACTGAAGGGCATTCTTGACTACTTGGTAGTCTTCAGTTAGGGAATTTAATAATATCGGGCAAGGCTAGTTTGTCCTAGTTCTTGGTCTGTACCCTTTAAGATTAGATTCATCTTAAGGAATTCATCTAGGTTTTCCTCTATGGATTTCGAATTATCCATCTTATAAGAATAGGCTCCCTTTAAGAAAGCCAAATTCGGGGCAGATTGTAAAGCATATAGGGACTCTAGCTTACCCCATAAACCAGAGGATTTCGAATCCATCTACCTTCCGAAGAACACTGTCAGACAGATTCATCACGATCAGGTTATAAGCTTTTTCATCAATCTCTTCCTTCTTTTCCAGTTTCTCCTCTGACCATTTCTTGGGATCCTTTTCCAGGCAATTGCAACTTTGTTATGTGAGAGAAGAGCCTTTCATTTTCTTTTCCAACTGCCGAAGTCGATCTTCCCATCATATGGGATACTCCATTCTGGTGGTGCTAATTTTTCCTGTAATGACAAAGAAAGAAACACAAAGAAAACAAATGGAAATCTAAGGCGTACTTGGCGTTGTTACACCAGTAGTGCCAATTGCTGCCAGGCAGTTTTTAAGGCGGTCACTGGTATCCAGCCGATAACCCTTATACTTTATCAAGACTTGACTCTCTAGAATCAATTCTGGACTCAAGGTAATAATCGAATCAAAAAACCCCAATTTTCGAAACCCTAATTTGAAACCCTAATTTTTGAAACCCTAATTTCTGTTTCTTTAACACAAGAATCCCAAATTCACAAAACCCTAATTTCGTCAGAGAAAGAATGACTCTCTAGGACTTAATTTTGAGACTCTTACGGAAACCCCATTTTTTCAGAAAGTAACCCTAATTTAGGAAACCCTAATTTTTTCGTGAAACCCTAAATTTCCCAGAACACGAACTTTACTTTCAAGAAAAAATGGCTCTGATCCCACTGTTATACCTAGTAGCAGAACTGATTTATCACGCAACAGAATCAAATCAAGAAACACAAGAACACCACAAAACCAAACACACAGAACAAGCCACGATTTACCGTGGTCACTTATCCTTTTATGATGCTACATCCACGTTGAGCTCAAGAAAGGTATGAGCTCGCTGCACTATGATTAACCAGAATACATTCCAAGATTACACAGATTCAACACTCACCAGATCTACCCGTTTTACAACAGCACTCAGCCTTACAAGATACCCTATGAATATCCCAAACCCGAGAGAACAACACTCTCACCTGAATGATTAAAGCCCCTAATCACTCGACTGATTACTCTCAATCTGGAATTGAATCTTAACCCTAACACAGAGAAAATAGCCGACTCAGAGAATAACCCTAGCCTCTCTCGTTTTCTCTCTCTCAAGACTGACTGTATCATGCGCTTTTATATGGTTGACTCTGTGATCGATCCTGGCCGTCCAATCTGAAACGAATCCTATGGTCTGCATTTGCCCAAATGAATATGCCTAAAACGACGCCGTATTAGTGTTACTTAAACGACGCTGTTTTCAGGCTTCCACATTTAACACACTCAAACGAAGCAAGTTGATCTTACTAAAAAAACTGAACGTGATCAATCAGTATTTAAAGGGAAAGGTATGTGACTCGGATAAAACGGGAAATTTCATGGTATTCATAATAAATTTTAGAGTCATTTACATACATTTTCACATCTACATTATTTGGAATTGACAGAGAACAAAACGACTGAGGTGACAATAGATGTTAATGCTCGGTTCAGGCCATTAATCAAGGTTGTACAGGAGCGTAATTGGATGATTTTAAAATATTTGGTAGATAGCACACCTGGGGCCTTGACTGAAACTGTTTCAGAATTTGGGGATACCATTTTTCACATAATTAATGTATCAGATGCCCCCACTTTGCTTATAAAGAAGCTTGCATTCAAGATCACTGCAGAAGAACTTCAAAATTTGAGAGGAGATCTTGGCTTATCCGTTATGTTCCACGCTACTATTCTTGGCTATACAAACGTTGTAAAAGTTTTTGTCCAGAGGCACACAGAATTTCCAAACATAAGGAACGGAGAGGGTTATCTTCCAATTCATGAAGCAGCAGAAGCAGGCTACAAGGGAATAATTCAATATCTTTTGTCAGAAACAACAGTAAGTTTGGATGACGATAAAAGTGTTAAACTGATTAAAGATCTTCTCAGTTCTGGTCACTATAGTAAGTACAAAAGTAATTTTACTATTTACGATATGATTACTATAGTAAGTGCAAAAGTTATTTTATTGTTTGCGATATGGTTAGATAACGTTGAATTTTCACATTACAACTTTTTAATATTATTGTTATCACAGTTAAGTGTCACATTGTTTTTTTGTCTTTTTTATATCCCTTTTAAACATGTATCCTCAGTTTGATTTTCTCTATAAAATAAATCAAAACTTCTCAAGGTAAATTGAGATAAGGAGAAGATCCAAATACATGTGGATTCAATTATTACCTTATAATTGATATCCGTTTGATATCTTCTTGCATTATATAAAGTCAACTTTAGTTGTGTGTACGAGTTCGCATGCATAGAAGCATGTCACTGTAACATCCCTCGAGCACTCAAAGGTTGCTGAAAGTCCTCGTTAATTTACCATTAGGTTGATCATAATATATATTGTCTTTGCTTTCTTTTATTAGTTTTCTTTTGTGTGTTCAACTCAGCGGTCAGTGGATAGATTTTTCGATCCTAGTTTGCCGCTATCAACGTTACGGTTTTCATTCTTACAACAAAACAATTGCCCTGCTAATTAAATTGCATTCATTATCTGTACTCCATTTACAGGTATAGCGCTAGATTTATGGAAGCGATATCCAAAGTTAGCTCTTGAAAACAATTCAGAAAGAAAAAGTATATTAGATATATTGGCTGGTAAGCCTCTGGCTTTTGAAAGTGCGAGTTGGAGTCGCCTTGGGTTTTGGAGACGCTTGATCTATGATTGTTAGTAACAACATTCTTCCTCTCATGTAGTATAGACTCAGATAGTCAGATACACTCTAACAAACCCATCTTGTATATTCACATGGTCTTATTGTTGTTGCCTGTCTCTGCAGGGATTCCTCTGCCAGAGGAATATGTTCCTTACAATCAAAGTAACAATGGGGACATAGAAAACGCGGTTAAGTGTTTAGACAAGTTTAAAGAATGCAAACATTTTGTATCTATTCGTCGAATAATCTATGCTTCATTTGGTTTGTACAACTCTTATCTATCTACCCATCTATCTATCTATCTTTCTGTCTATTTATCTACCTATCTATCTATATAAATATGCTAAATAAGTAGTCTTTCTGAAATGGATTATCCTACAAACCAAAACAATTTATAATAGTACATATTTGTTACTACACAGGTGCTCTGCGACAAACGATCTGGCATGTCCTTATGCTGCTAGGTAATTGGTATTGAACAATTATCTTAATTAAAAGGAGTATCTTGAAGGAATTCTTTATCTTGTTTTATTGACTTGAGTTGTTTAATTGCAGTCCCAGACATCAAAAACATTCGCGATATAAAGTTGACACATATGCAAACCCTTGACATTGTTAGAATCTTGTGTCATGGTAATGACGTTATGTGGAATTCCACAGAGGCCCTTGAAACTTTCTGGCCGGCATTTCCTGAAGCTGCAAAACTTCGGATTTGCGAGACTGTCAATGAAATTTTGAATGCTTATTTCTATGCTTATACCTTCCGCTACACAGATAATAATTACGATCTACTTCATATGGCAATTTTACATCGCCAAGAAAAGATTTTTAAATTTCTAAAAGAAAGGAATGTGTCTGAACCAACCTGGAAAGCGGCCAACAAGGGAGGAAAAACTGACAACCTTTTGCATTTGGCTGGAAAGTGGGCAGCTTCAAGTCAAGTCTCTAGTGCAGCATTGCAAATGCAGAGAGAATTACAATGGTTCGAGGTGAATCTATGATCCTGCAAAAAAGAAATAAAAAAAATTATACAACTTGTTTTATCCTCTTAACTATTACTTCAAATGATTATTCTATTTAAATCTTATTCTTGCCTCTAGATGCCTTGATCTTACATCAAACTGCTGTACTTTCATTTCTCATATAGGATTATAAATTTATAATTGAATGTGCAAGAGATTTTGAAATCTTGCATATATATAATGTTAATTTTAATTCTAAAGTTTCCTTTATTTTTTCTAACCTCGTTAATAATTTGTTTATAACATTTAGTTCTTCTACAATATTAGAGATTTTTTGTTTGAGAATCAAATTTATTACTGCTCATGCTTACGCTAGCTAAGGTTTTATCTTCAGGCTGTGAAAAGTTATGTCCATCCATCTCTTCAAGAGCAACAAAATATGGATGATAAAACTCCGAGAAAAGTCTTTATCGAAGGACACAAGGAATTGGTTAAACAAGGTGAAAAATGGATGAAGGGAACCGCTACATCATGCAGTGTTGTAGCCGCATTGATAATAACTGGAGTTTTTACAACAGTTTTCACCGTACCAGGTGGTAACAATAATGATGGGATACTCAATTTCTTGCATGACATAGCTTTTATAGTCTTTGTTATATCAGATGCACTTGCACTATTTTCTTCCACAGCTTCAGTTTTGATGTTCTTGGCAATCCTCACTTCACGATACTCAGAAGACGACTTTTTGATATCATTGCCAAGGAAGTTAATCATCGGCCTTATCACGCTATTCTTTTCTATTACAAGCATGATGGTAGCATTTGGTGCTACCGTTTACACATTTCTTTCTCATTCATGGAATTGGACTGTCATTCCAATTTCACTATTCGGATGCCTTCCAGTGACCTTATTTGTCATATTGCAATTTCCTTTATTGGTTGAAATTTTCCTTTCCACTTATAGACCAAGCATTCCCATAACCCCAAATAAATAATTAAGGATGTCACTCTGGCAATAGCAGCCACACAAGTTCTTCCTTTAGTGAATAAACTCGCATAAGGTGTTAATTTCATCTCCTATAGTGATTTTTTTTTTTTTTTTGTATTATTATTATTATTATTATTCCCTTGTAATCAGTTTATGTATTTATCATTCTACTATTTAATATAATAGTGCCTTTTGGGTCTCCTAAGGTTTGCTTAAATAATAATTATAATATACTTTTATCTCATTATAATATTAATTTGGGTTTTAAAATGGCCTAATTTCATGGGCTTCTGGTCCAAAGGTGTTGGGCAGACTACAGCCCAGTTACATAAATAGACTGGTTATTGGTAAATTTAGCACAAAACCAAGGCCCATTTGGTCTAAATTATAACGACAAATGATAATTTTATAAACTAATTATCTACAAATATAAATAAATAAATATAATTTGTTAATACTTAATAGTTTTTCCAAAGAAAAATAGAAGTTAGATGGTATCTTACTCTCTTACATGATGATAATTTATTTGATAAAAAAATGCTACCCAAAATTAAGTCTTAAATCATTCCAAGTAAGTAATGAACAAGTCAATTAATTAATAAACTAACCTAATGGATCTTCTATAACAAATTAGGATCACAATTTGAAGGTAGAATTAAGAAGATTATAAAATATGGCTTAATTAAGTTACCTTCTTTTACTATAGTTTAATAAAACAATTCATTGTCTACGCACTTATATTTATGGGTAAATATTGAAATAATCATATTTTGATTTTTTTTTCCTTATAAAAGCTATCCCTTATAAGAATCATTATACATTGAGTAAATTTCTCACCTAAACGAAAAAAATTATCATTTCTAAACAACATATTCAATATCAAGTATGAGTTCTTGACATACTTAATTATCATATGGTAATCTAGTACACCCAATATGTCAAACACTCATCTAGTATATTGAGTGTGTCAAAGTCTCTTTCTAGTATCTTATTTGATCGCAGATCTTGATATGTATGTTGTACGCACTAATTATCATACATCAAATTCACTTACCAATTCAACACTTATATTTCACTGTGTCAAGAAAAATATTGAGATATATTATTTTTAAAAAAATTTTATCTCAATATGATACTACATGTTACCAATATGACATAATGATTTTAAAAATAGAAAAAAAGAGACGAAAGTGGCACAATTATGTTGAAATAAGGCAAAAGCTTGGGAGAAATTCTTTGATTTAGGAATTTTCTAAATTAACAAGCAAAGGCAAAGCACCTCCCTCTCATTACGCATTCATATGTCTTCTTTTTGTTATAAATGAAAGTGTTACAGAAATAAATGAAGTTTTTATTTAATTTATTGATTTTTTTTTTTTCTGCAGATTTAAAAAAATCGATTAAAGAGTAATACTAGAATATAAAAAAAGATAAAGGAAATGAAAAGTGATTATTTATTGCACTTTTATTTTTTATTTTTTTACATATGTCAAATGCTTAATAAAAGAATAAAAAAGAAAGTATTTCTAACAAGGGAGAGCGACGACATCTTCCCACCCAAGGTTTGGCGAAGTAACACTTTCCCACCCATTAAGTTTTAAAATGACACTTTCCCACCCACCGTTATGTTCCATTAGAAAAATCCGTTCTGAAGGAGGGTAGGATAGTCAATTTATGTGAGCCTTGCATCAGACTTTGTTGCACTGTCTCTTCAGCTTATTAAATTCTCTGACTCTCTCTGTTTAATAGAAAAAAAAAAGTCGTAAAAAAAAAAAAAAAAACTATTGGCGTTTTCTCTCTGTAACAAATAAAACGATTCGATCTTAGCAATGGCTAACATTAATCTCCTCCGACGAATCATCAAGGTTACACTCGCTTTCTCCCTATTTCGATCGGTTTCTCTATTTCTCCGATCGCTTTCGTTTAAAAAACCGATTCAATTTTGTTAATTGATGTCTGTATAGGAAGGATTACTTGTTCTTTCAGTTTGATGCTCTAATTTCCTTCGATTCTCTCTCTTATCGATTGGATTGATTGTGTAATATAGGGAGTTTAATTGATTGAGATCTTTGTTGTCGATTGGACGGTGAAATTAGGATTTTGTTGTTGATGATTTTGTGTTGTGTTTTGAACTGTTACAGGGAACTCAACATCTCTTTAGTGAACCAGGTGAATACTTGATTACCTCTCCGCTTGTTTTATTTATTTATTTTTGAGTTTTGTGCGTTTAGGTTTGTTTGGTTGAGTTTAGGTAGAGTTGATTTTGTGATTTTTGGGTACAGTTCCCCACCGTCGGAGGATAGCATGCGGTATTTCAATGTGAAGATTTTTGGCCCAACACAATTGCCATAAGAAGGTAAATTGCTGAGTGATATATTGCTTTTAATGTCATAGAATTCTTATGGTTGCTTTGGTTATGTAAATTTGGAATCCCCATCTGGTTCTAGAGGTTTTTTCACGAAGACTGTCTATCATGGACTTTGAACGTATCTTTCATGACATTCTCTATTAGATTTTACCGACTCCGTATAGTGCCTTTTGGCTGAAGTATTGTGATGAAAGTGGTGGTGAATTTCGCTTATTGCTTCTAGCCATTTATTTGCCGTGTGATGAAAGCCTCAATCAAGCTGTTTTTTATGCAATTCTGAATTGTTTCAGGCAACTCCAAAACTCAGTGAAGATAAGGTGAAGCAATGCGTTGACGCTAAATTAAATGGAGATTACCCTCCTAAGGCAGTTGTAGAGGTACTGAATATGGGAACTTTGGCTGAAAATAATACATCAAATTCAAGGTTTCTTGGTGGAAGAGCAAAAGACTGTGAAGAAGGTTTTGAAGATCCAAAAGTTTTGTAGACTTATATATATATTGTAAATTAGTAATTTGGATTCTTGTTTAAGCAAATTAGTAATGCTAAGTTGCCACTGCCGTGTGGTTGTTATTTTCTTGCTGCCATGTGGGTTGTTGTGGTGGTGTGTGATGATCTTGCTGGTGTGGGTTTTCTTTTTTTAGCCTTTTAATGCTGCTGCTGTGAGTTCTCCAGGTGCTAAGTTGTTGCTGGCGCGTGAGTGCTCTTGTCTTTGCTGGCATTTTGTGCTTGCGTTTGTGGTCCTGCTCAAAGATTTGTCTTTTCTGTCAGTTGTGGTTTTTATTTTCTCGTTTTGTTTTGTTTTGCTGTGTTGGAGGTTCTCCTTCTTGTTAGCGTTTCCTTTTTGTTTGGGACGCATTGATGAGGGGTTATCCCGGATAGCTTATTCTTTATCCTTACAATATCACCAATTGCCTAAAAGAAATCAATACTGCTAATATACTTAATTTTATTTGGGTTTAAATTGACAAAATTAAAATATGAAAGTCAGTTTAAGGTAGCAATCATAGGGACAAACTAGTAATATTAAAGGTTTCAAATTTTAAATATCTACCGTAATTTCGTTGATTTAAAACATTATTTTTAATAAAAAATTAGAGGGACAAATTTGATATATAGTTGAGGGTATATTAGTAATTTCATATTTAAAAGAGGTATATTGGTAATTGTATTTCTTGAGATGACATAGGATAATATTAGTAACAGATATTCCTAACATGACAAAACGGTAGATAGGAAGTGTCATTTTGAAACTTGATGGGTGGGAGGGATCATTTTGTCAAACCTTGGGTGGGAACATGTTCTCTCTTTCTAACAATCATTTTTGTAATATTATATACAAATAAATTTTCTAGTCATAACGTTCTACATAATTTTATGAAGACTATGCATGTGTATGGTTGAATTTGAGTTGTAAAATATGATTTCAATACAATAAGCTGAATCCAACGGGATTTGAGCCATGGTCCTAACAAAATAAATATCAGGATGTCTTTGAGTAATTGAAAAACAACTTACTTGAACTACGTATAAAACTCTTCTTTAATTGCAACATCCCAGTAAGAAAATCTTGTGTTTTATCCTATAGACAAATGCAGCTAAAGAGACACTACTAATTTATTCCATCAACATTTAAATGTAACAATTAAAATTATATAGAAGAACAAAAAACATCACAATGCTAATTCAATCTCAAGACTAGAAAGATGTTTCAATAGGATGCCCATGTAGATTCCATTGGTTTAGACGTCTCTATAGATGACATGGAAATGGTTGAAGTTGAGTCGAACCAGCCCAACTTTTCCATGAAATTTTTAATTAGCTCTCCAACTAAATACGAAACACACGATACCGCAACTCCTGTGCTCATGTAGTATAGTATTGTTTTGATAGAAAATTTGGGGGATGATTTATTAACATGACACTTGGTAATGGCCAGTAGAGTAATGCATATAAGAGAAGCACCATGTTGTGATGTGGCAATTGATATGTACACACGTGGAAGTCAACTTTTACCTTGGGTGGTCAAAGTTAATTGTTAAAGACTTTAGGGGCATTTCTATCTTTCTGGTATCTTCAATAAACCTAATTTGAATTAGGTTTTGTGCAGCTCATTCTCGATCTTTCTCTCTTGGTTAACAAAAAGAGAAAGCTGTTAGAATCCGCTATGCAGGAAATCCGAAGAACATTGATGGAATCAAACGGTGGTGGTAGGTCTTAGCTATCCTATCTGTTTTACCTTTCTTTGTTGTATAAATCTGTCACTAATTCTACCTATTTGATGATGTATGAGTGGTGAGAGCATCTAGGTGTACGGGTGTAAATCAGAGGGGTTTTTCTCGGGTTGTGCCTTGTGTAAAAGGGGTGAGCATAATCTCTGTAAGGTTTCTCATATCTCACAGTGAATACTTTTCTTTTGCCCTGAAGAGTGGATGTAGGTAATCTAATAGATTACCGAACCACTATAAATCTGGTGTTCTTTATTTTTCTGTCATTATTTGCTTTATTGATTATTACTATAAATTTGTGGTTGCTTGGATTGAATATTGCATATTTTGTTTTGGTTTTGGTCTCATGTTGCAACAAGTGGTATCAGAGCCACGTTTTCTAGCACCTAGGTCTTATTCTAGGTTGTGAGATCCAATTTTCACGAATCTGCAGTAGTCTAGGGTTTGATCATTTTCATAGTAATTTTTCCTTTGCAACTTAGGGTTTCTTTTTGTCTCTAGAAAATTGGGGCTTTTATACCCTGAGTAACTAGGAAGGTTAGAAACCTAGAAATGTCTAAGTTCGAAGTTGAGAAATTTACATGGGATAATAATTATGGTTTATGGAAGATGAAGATGAGGGATGTCTTAGTTAAGGATGGATTGTCTGCTACCTTAGAGGGTGAGGATAGTTTACCAGAGTCTTTGTTTGATGAAGTCCTAAGAGAGGTTAAGAATATGACTACACCAGTAGAAATTTGGAAAAAGTTAGACTCTCTATATCTATCAAAGTCTTCTCCTAATAGGTTAGTTTTAAAGCAGAAATTTTTTAGTTTTAAAATGGATGAAAACAAAATATTAGGTGACAATATGAATGACTTTATGAAACTTGTACAGGATTTAGAAGGTCTTAGTGTTAAAGTTGAGGATGAAGATCAAGCTATGATTCTTATTAATTCTCTTCCTAAAATTTTCTCAAATTTTGTTGATACTCTTAAGTATGGTAGACAAACCCTTAAACTAGATGAAGTAGTAGTAGCCATTACCACTAAGGATGCTGACTTTAAAAAGGAGGGTAAGCTAGATGGAGAAAGACTGAATATCAGAGGTAGATCTGAGAAAAAGATGTCAAAGAAAGGTCATTTTAGGGGTAGATCTAAGTCTAAATCCAAGTTTGTGAGGAAGTGTTTTCACTGTCATAAGGAAGGACATTTTAAAAGAGACTGTCCAGATAGAAAGAAAAGATCAGGAGAGAAAGAGGCTAGTGGCAGTGTAGATATAGCTTCAGATGGATATGAAAGCTTTGATGTTCTAGTAGCTTCTGATAGAGAATCCGAGTCTGAGTGGATTTTGGATTCTGGATGCACATTCTACATGACTCCAAATAGGAGTTCACTGATGAATTTTAAGAAAATAGAATCCAGCAAGGTTCTAATAGGGAATAATGCAGTGTGTAGTGTCTTAGGCATTGGGGATGTCAGATTAAGTCTTCATGATGGCAGTTCAAGAGTCCTTTCAGAAGTTATGTACATACCTGAGTTGAAAAGGAACCTAATCTCCTTAGGTAGCTTAGACTCAAATGGTTTTAGTTACAAGACTTAAGGTGGAGTGCTTAAATTTACTAAAGGGTCTTTAGTGGTTATGAAAGGAGAGAAAAAGAATGGCTTATATGTTCTAAGTGGATCCACTGTTGCTGGAACAGCAATAGTGACCTCATAGAAACCTAACAAGACTTCCATTTGGCACAAAAGGTTGGGACACATTAGTAAGAGAGGATTGATAGAGTTAAGTAAGCAGAACGCTTTAGGAGAGGATAAAATAGAGAAGCTAGATCTCTGTGGTCACTGTATTTATGGGAAGATGAGTAGAATTAGGTTTAGTGTGGGAAACCACTGTTCTAAGGGCATTTTGGACTACATCCATTCTGATGTGTGGGGACCAACCAAACATCCATCTTTGGGAGGATGTAGGTACTTCATTAGCATCACAGATGATTACTCTAGGAGGGTATGGATTTATTTTTTGAAAACTAAGGGAGAGGCCTTTAGGAAGTTCAAGGATTGGAAGATTATGATAGAAAACCAATATAGGAAGAAAATCAGGAAACTTAGGACTGATAATGGATTAGAATTTATCAATGAAGAGTTTGATAGCTTGTGTAGGGAGAGTGCAATTTTGAGGCATAGAATAGTAAGACACACCCCAGCAGAATGGTTTAGCAGAGAGGATAAATGGGACCATTCTTGAAAAGGTTAGAAGCCTGTTATCCTGTTCTAAGTTACTGATCAGGTTTTGGGCAAAGGCTGCTCACATAGTTGTTTACCTAATTAACAGAATCCCTTCCTTAGCTCTTAGTTTCAAAACACCCATGGAAAAGTGGTCTAGGTATCTTACTAACTATAGTAATCTTAGGGTTTTTGGCTGCACTGTTTTTGTTCATAAGAAAACTGATAAGCTAAAACCAAGGGCCATTAGATGTATTTTCTTAGGGTATCCTGATGGCATAAAAGGTTACAGGTGTTGGGATATTGCAGGAAAAAGATGCATAATTAGTAGAGATGTTGGGTCTAATGAGGATGAGGTGAATGGTCTAAATCAAAATGGATTGAGTGAGAATGAAAGTGATAGTACAGTTAGGACAGAGATGATTAACCTGGATTTAGGTGGAGGAATTTCAAACCTGAACAATCCTGGTCCAGATCCTAATGTAGATGTTCAAACCCAGGAGGATGAACCCAGCCTAGATGATAGTGGTGATAATGATAGGGTTGTAAATGATTTGCAAAATTATCAACTAGCTAGAGATAAAGAAAGAAGGGAAATCATATTACCTAGTAGGTACTCATATGCTGATGTGGTAGCTTTTGCTCTTCAAGTTGTTGAAGAGATTGATGAGGAACCTAGAACTGTTAAGGAAGTCATGAGTTGTAGAGAATCTACGCAGTGGAAACTGGCCATGCAAGAAGAGTATGATTCCTTAATCAAAAACCAAACTTGGATTTTGATTGACAAACCTGAAGGCAGTAGGGTGGTTAAATGCAAATGGGTTTTCAAAAGGAAAGAGGCATACTAGGGGTAGAAGCACCTAGCTAGGTTTAAAGCAAGATTAGTGGCAAAAAGGTTTACACAGGTTGAACGGGTGGACTACAATGAGATTTTCTCACCTGTAGTGAGACATACCACCATTAGAATACTGTTATCTTTGGTAGCTCAGTTTGGTTTAGAACTAGAGCAGTTAGACATCAAAACAGCCTTCTTAAATGGTGATTTAGAAGAAAAAATTCTAATGGAACAACCTGAACTGTTTGAAAATGGGCTTAAAAACCAAGTCTGTTTTTTGAAAAAAATCTTTGTATGGGTTGAAGCAATCACCTAGGCAGTGGTATAGGAAATTTGATTATTTTATATTGAATGTTGCTTTCATCTAAAATAGCTTTGATGGGTGTTTCTATTTCAAATGCTTGTATGGTGAATGCTACATCTACTTGTTTTTATATGTGGATGATATGCTTCTAGCTTATAAGGATTTTTATGAAATTGATAGATTCAAAAGGGAGACGAGCAAACAATTTGAGATGAAAGATTTAGGACAAACTAGAAAATTTTTGGGTATGAACATTGAAAGGGATAGGAAAACTGGGAGTCTTGTGTTGTCACAGAAAGAGTATGCTGAAAAATTAATCAAGAAGTTTAACATGCTTGACTCTAAACCTATCAAAACACCATTAGGTCATCATTTTAAGCTTAGTGTAACCCGGTGTCCAGAAACTGAAGAAGAAAAGAGGGAAATGGCTTGTATCCCATATGCAAATGCAATAGGGAGTTTGATGTATTTAATGGTTTGTACCAGACCAGATTTGGCCTTTGTAGTTAGTTCAGTAAGTAGGTTCATGAGTAACCCTGGAAAGAGTCATTGGGAAGCTGTAAAATGGGTGCTCTGCTATGTGAGGGGTACACTGTCCACTGGTATTGTTTACAGTAGAGGGCAAATTCAAGAGAATCCCATCATGGGATGTGTGGATGCTAATTATGCTGGAAATGTAGACAATAGGAAATCCATGACTGGTTTTTGTTTTACCATTTGGAATAATCTGATTTGCTGGAAAGTTATTTGCAGGCTATTGTAAATTTGTCTACCACGGAAGCAGAGTATGTTGCAATTACAGAGGCAGTCAAGGAGGCAATGTGGCTCAGGGGAATGCTTGATGAGATGGGACTGTTTCAACAACAAGTTCCAATCAAGAGTGACAGTCAAAGTGCAATCTTTCTGTGCAAAAATTAGGTTTTTCATGAGAGGTCAAAACACATTGATGTTAGGTTGCATTTCATCATAAATCTGATTGAAGATAAAGTTATTAAGGTGGAGAAAATTCCTGGAAGGGAGAACCCAGCATATATGTTCACTAAGTCAGCGACTTTGGATAAGTTAAAGCTCTTTAAGAGCCTTCTACATATTGAAGAAAACTAGAGGAATTTTCCAGGGCAGTACAAAAGGGAGAAGATCAAATGCCAAGGTGGAGATTTGTTGTGATGTGGCAATTGATATGTACATATGTGGAAGTCAACTTTTACCTTGGGTGGTCAAAGTTAATTGTTAAAGACTTAAGGGGCATTTCTGTCTTTCTGGTATCTTCAATAAACCTAATTCGAATTAGGTTTTGCGCATCTCATTCTTGATCTTTCTCTCTTGGTTAACAGAGAGAGAAAATTGTTAGAATTTGCTGTGCTGGAAATCAGAAGAACGTCGATGGAATCAAACGGTGGTGGTAGGTCTTAGCTGTCCTATCTGTTTTACCTTTCTTTGTTGTATAAATTTGTCACTAATTCTACCTATTTGATGATGTGTGAGTGGTGAGAGCATCTGGGTGTACAGATGTAAATCAGAGGGGTTTTTCTCGGGTTGTGCCTTTTGGAAAAGAGGTGAGCCTAATCTCTGTAAGGTTTCTCATATCTCATAGTAAATACTTTTCTTTTGCCCTGAAGAATGGATGTAGGTAATCTAATAGATTACCAAACCACTATAAATCTAGTGTTCTTTATTTTTCTGTCATTATTTGCTTTATTGATTATTGCTGTAAATTTGTGGTTGCTTGGATTGAATACTGCATATTTTGTTTTGGTTTTGGTCTCATGTTGCAACACACCAAGAACAGCTTCTAGTTTGAGGTCTGTATTGTCACTTTCACGAAATGAGAAACCATAGATAATAGGTGGGAGCAACCCAAAGAAGAGGAAGGATATGACTGCTAAGCTTGCATGAAGTGGGAGGTTTCCTCTTCGTCCAAGTAGTTTTTGATATTGCTCATTTTTCATTTCTCTAAGCTGTATATAAATTAAACCTCACTATAAGTTCCACGTTTAGAAATATATGAGGGCTTAAAACATTTATCAAAACTATGACATATGACAACAAATGATCATATACCTTGAGGGGTTCCAATTCTACGTTTAACAAAATAATCAAATTCCAGAAATGGTATCTAGCTAAAAATAGTAAACCAACGAGGACATGGACATAAACTCACATTGTGACAAAAGATTAAAAGTCCAGCTATCAAATTTACCAGTCCCAAAGCCAAAATGCTCACTGCAATAACCCAAGATCAATATAATTAATTAGTAAATAATTAACACATTAATTATTTAAGATAAAATCAATTGCATTCATCTAATAAAATGTTTGTGTTGGAAGTGAAGACTCACATGTGGTGGCACCAGCACCTGCTGCAGAAGACACTACTCCTAAACTTGTAATTGATTCCACTAAACCAACATAAACAATACTCTTTAAGATATCCCATCTCTGGCCTTCTCTAGTTTCAACTCCCGTAGTACACCCAGGTTCAGGCGCCACTTGTAAAATAACATCACCTCCTGCATCATGTCATTATAAATAATGTCATTGTGACATGCAATAATTTTTAGAGAATTTGTATCCGTAGCATGACATGTATATTCATCACAAGTGGTTACCCAATAGTATATTAAATATACTAATCGCAATTATGCCATGAATATCTCAAGATTGAATAGCTTAATTCTAAAAAAAATAAGAAGTTAATGTATCAATGGAACTTGTCATGGTGAGAGCTCCTCCAACTTTTAGCCAAACATCAACATCAAAATGAGAAAAATAATATTTATGTTATAATGTGCTTGCACCATCAAATATAGATTAGATGATCTCAGTTTGTGAATGCCTGTGATGTTTCCAACCATTGCATCATCTTGTTTCTGTTTTGAAGGAATTAGTAACTTGTTTAAATACTAGCGATTTGTCATACATATGTATCATGTATGTTAATTATCAGTTACAGGAAACATCTGTTCACATGCACATAATAATATAATATCATCTTGGATTTTAATGAATAATTAATTCTCAACGTAATATATATGCTGATCTGTAATCCTTAATAAGGAGCAAGCTATATATTTACCTGTTTTCTTGTTGGTGATTGGCATAAAAATAGACGAGGGCCAATATGCATTTGCTCCAGCACTTTCATTCCCGGCTGCCTCTTCCTTCCTATCCCCATCTTTATTTTCAAAATTGACTGCAAATTAAATTCAATAAAAATAATTAAGCTCTTGGTATTTGCCTCAAAACCCTTGATAATATATATAAAAAATAATAATAATAATATAACATACCTGTAGGAAAGAAAAAGCTGAAGCTTGATAGGCACCTGAAATACACATCTTCTTCAGTTTCTCTTTCGTCGATTAGAGGTTCAGTGTCATCACGAACATCTAACTGGGTTCTGGTAGTACAGACTCGGACATGGGATAAATTAAATCATGTGTATGTTGCTTCTTTATTACCTCCTCAACGTCAAATTTCAATTCCGGGTCAATCACATCAACCCCTGCGTCATGTCATTAATTGTGACATGTAAGAATTTTTAGACATATATTATGAAAATGAATTACACTTTCTATTGAACTACTTAATAGAATGAAGTCTGAATTTATTTTGTGCGCGTGTATGTTAGTTTGTTGAAGGAATGAAATCATTTTGTCAATATATACCTCTTTTGCTTCCAACCACTCCATCATCTGGAGAAACTTGAGTATATATGATTTGAGCCAAACATCAACATGAAAGATGTGAAAAATCTTTCTATATTTATTTATTTGTTTGCCACATCAACTATGATCTCTTTTTGTAAACAATACCTGTAATGTTTCCAACCATTGCATCATCTTGTTTTGAAGAAATCATAGTATCCTTGTGCGTGTTACCATATAAAGTTTCAGAGTGGCCCGCTACCCTATTGCCTACACCAATATATCAAACAAAGATGAGAGAAAAAAAAAAATTGCATTCATTATCCGTCTTTCCAACATAACAAGTAATTTACCAAATATTACAGTAAAAATAATATCAAGTATGCCATGAATATTTTAATTGAGATCGAATTAAGTTATTTAAATACAAGAGATACGTCATACCTACATTGAATCATATATATGCATGTGTCAGTAAATATGTGTTCACAGGATATGTCATCTTGGATTTTAAGGAATATCTCGGCTTAATAGTACTTTTGAATGTATATGCTGATCTATAATCATTAATAAGGAGCTATATATTTGCCTGCTTTCTTGTTTGTTGGTATAAAATAAGACCAGGGCCAATATCCTTTGCTCTAGCAGTTTCATTTCCTATTCTGATCGTTACATCCAACATTGACAGCAAATTAAATTCAACAAAATAGTTAAGGTTAGAGGTTCATATGGCATATATTGGCCAAACCCTTGATAATATAGATCAGTCCATTAGGAACTTATTTATCTACAGTTATATATATTACATAACTCTAGGAATTAAAAAGCTGAACCATGATGCTGCTGTATGACGTTTTGTTGGGTTTAGTTTACTGTTGCCTGATTGCGTCCACCAATCGCTGCATGTGTGGAACTAGAAATTCTTTCTTGAGAGAGCTGAAAAAATTCTTAAAAATTGTTAAGAAGAGTAGACTTGTTATGAATTTAAGAATTTACAAAATAAAGTAAAAGTGTGCGAAAAGATAGAAAAAAATGGTATAAAAGAATTCTTAAAAAAAAATGTTGAGACATTAGAAAATCAAAATTATTTATTAGAATAAATTAGTTTTTTTAAATAAAAAATAATTCTGAATATTATATAATAGATTTAGAAGTTTAAAAAATTTATTATTTTAATATTCTTTAAGTTTCACCAGGGTACAACCAAGAGAAATATTACTGCAACTCTTCGCTGTTTTGAAACAAAGGTAAACTATAGTAATACAAGACTTGCAGCTGGGACAAATTCAATGATGAGTAAAATTTTGCATTTTTATGACCTTCTCATCCTCTTCCTGGTAAATGACAAATCCATCTGCATGGCCATGATATGACTCCCCGTCCTCTCCGAGTGGGCTTCCACTATTGGAAGATTTGGGAGCTGACAAATCATGTGTATCTTGCTTCTTTATTACCTCTTCAACATCAAATTCTGTCAATTCCGGGTCAATCACATCAACCCTTGCGTCATGTCATTAATTGCGGCATGTAAGAATTTTTAGACATATATTATGAAAATGAATTACACTTTCGATTGAACTACTTAATGGAATGAAGTCTGAATTTATTATGTGCGCGTGTATGTTAGTTTGTTGAAACAATGAAATCATTTTGTCAATATATACCTCTTTTGCTTCCACCCACTCCATCATCTGGAGAAACTTGAGTATATATGATTTGAGCCAAACATCAACATGAAAGATGTGAAAAATCTTTCTATATTTATTTATTTGTTTGCCACATCAAATATGATCTCTGTTTGTAAACAATACCTGCAATGTTTCCAACCATTGCATCTTGTTTTGAAGAAATCATAGTATCCTTGTGCGCGTTGCCATGTAAATTTTCAGAGTGGTCCGCTACCCTATTGCCTACACCAATATATCAGACAAAGATGAGAGAAAAAATAAAAAATTGCATTCATTTGTATCTGTCTTTCCAACATCACAAATAATTTACTAAATATTACAGTATACATATAAAAATAATATCAAGCATGCCATGAATATTTTAATTAAGACCGAATTAAGTTATTTAAATACTAGAGATATGTATAATTTACCAAATACTACAGTACACATATAAAAATAATATCAAGCATGTCATTGTGTCTCATCCTTTTCTTAAGATTCTTAATTGTGCTTTAGTTTCCACATTTATTTGCTTTTAATGTATTCGTCAAAAAGTTTAGAACTATTAATCCCCCACTTCTTGTAATTGAATTCAATTTTCAGGATTATTCTCCTAGAAAAGTAACCAAATTCTCTTTGCTTTCGCTCAAACTCATTTTTCTTTACTTGTGACAATATCCCAATTCGTTTCTTCTTTCCCATAACTGAATCCATAGCATTTGTCGTTGAGCCTGTTGCCTCTAAACTCTTTAAGGGGTTGTTTGAGAAATTGGCATTTGTGGTTGAGCCTCTATAATATATGCTCGTTTGTCTTGAATCGTATAATTTGATTTTCACTGTATTTGATAAAGGCGAAAGAAGTGAATAGATGGATCATGTTCAATCTTCCAACTCTAGAGTCAAAATCATGAGATGATGCAAGTTGATTCCAATAAAGGAACCACAAAATTGGAATGCATAAAGAATGCTAATGAATTTGGGACAGTGCAAGGTAAGTAAAAGACGGAGATCATATGTTGCTTAGTATTCATCAGATCTTTCAATAACTAATATTATATATGGATAGATTCATAGATACATAGTACTTATTAATTATCATGTATACATAATATATTTAAAATTAATAGTGAACGGAAAAACTAGAAAAGGCATTCATATTCAACCATCCAATAACTCAATAAGCCAAAAAGGGAGACGAAACCACTTAAACGAGCCAAGCTAGAATTAATAGTGAATAGATACAGTAAGTTAAAAGACTATATGTTGAAGATCAACCCCAGCCCATTACAGAACCCAACCAAAATTTTGATTTCAGCCCAATCCATTTTATCTTAGTCCAAAACAATAGAAGCTTCTCAACAAATGTGGAAGAAAGATATTTTTAGAGAAAATTGTAGAAGGATATAGAAAAGAGATTTTTTAGGAGAAGTGTATAGAATGTGGTAATAATATGTGGTTAGAATTATTTCTTAATTTTATATTTATGTGGTGTATATTGTATGGTGAGGACTATAAATACCCTCCCTTGCATTTGGGTTAGGTATCCTCCAAAAATTAAGTCTTTGTATTCTTAGTTTGAGTGTGGTATCTTGAGTGTGAGTTGTGAGCTTTCTTTTGAGTGTTTGTATTTCTCTTCAAATTGTGAGTGGTTTTGAAAAGTGTTGTAGTATCTTTTATTGTGGATATAATACAAGTAATTTGTTTACTTTTTTGAGCCCAACATTAGTAAGTATAGAGTTGTGTACTCTAAATTTTACTCAACAATTGGTATCAGAGCGGGACGGTCAGGGATCATTCTTGGTGGAGTTATCTTGAGTCGTGAGGAGTTTGGTACTCTGCAAGTTTGTTAGTCAAGCTTGTTTGGTATAGTCGAAGTCTTGCTGGCACGATGGGTGACCTTCAAGTAGTTGGAGGAATCAAGAAGCTCAACAACAAAAACTACAACACGTGGGCAACATGTATGGAGTCTTACCTACAAGGCCATGACCTTTGGGAGGTTGTCGGTGGTGATGAAGTTACACAACCGGCGGCAGAAGATGCCAATGACATCTTACGAAAGTGGAAAATTAAAGCAGACAAAGCAATGTTTGCTTTAAAGACCACAATTGAAGAAGAAATGTTGGAGCACATTTGGGATGCCAAAACACCAAAGGAAGCATGGGACACTTTTGTTACACTCTTTTCAAAGAAGAATGATACAAGACTACAACTTCTCAAGAACAAGCTGCTATCGATGGCGAAACGTGACATGACGATTGCCCAGTACTTTCACAAGGTGAAGTCGATATGCCACAAAATTTCAGAATTAGATCCAACAGCTCCTATTGGGGAAACTAGGATAAAGAGAATTATAATTATCCATGGTTTGAGACCCGAATATCGAGGGTTCGTTACCGCTGTACAAGGATGGCCGACACAACTATCTCTTGTTGAGTTTAAGAATTTGTTGGCTGATTAAGAAGCAATGGCTAAGCAAATAGGAGGAGTCTTGCTGAAGGGTGAAGAAGAAGCGCTCTACACCAGCAAAAGCAAAGGCACTTTCAAGCGGTACAATGGTAGTGGATCTAAAAAGGATGGTGACAAAGGGAAAATTCCTCAAGGAAAGGGAGGCTCTCTCCAAGGGGAGCTTCGAAGAATCGCGGTAATAACAGAAAATTCGATGGTGAGTGTTACAACTGTAGGAATATGGGTCACATGGCGAAAGATTGTTGGACCAAGAAAAAGCATGTTGAAAGTAATACTGCTATTTCCAATCCTAAGGAGAATAACAAAAATGATTGGGATGCCGAAACGTTATTAGTTATGGAAGAAGAAGAATTAGCCTTTATGGTAGCAATACCAGGAAGGATTGACTACGAGAATGATTGGATCATAGACTTGGGCTGCTCAAATCATATGATGGGTGATAGACAAAAGTTGCAAATCTGTCTGAATACAAGGGAAATCGTGTGGTGGTAACAGTCGACAACTCAAGCTTACTGATAACATATATCGGTAAAACAATAGTTACACCTCGGTATAATCCTAACCAGGTGCAACTTCAAGATGTCTACCATGTTCCAGGAATGAAGAAAAATTTGCTATCTGTGGCTCAATTGACATTATCAGGCCACTATGTCCTGTTTGGGCCGCAAGATGTGAAGGTGTTTCAAGACCTCAAGATCTCAGAAAAGCCAACGATGGCTGGACAACGATTGGAGTTAGTTTACGTGATGTCAGTAGAGTCTGCATATGTAGACAAGACAAGAAGGAACGATTTGGGTCGCAAGATGTGAAGGTGTTTCGAGACCTCAAGATCTCAGAAAAGCCAACGATGGAGGGACAACGATTGGAGTTAGTTTACGTGATGTCAGTAGAGTCTGCATATGTAGACAAGACAAGAAGGAACGATTTGGGTCGCAAGATGTGAAGGTGTTTCGAGACCTCAAGATCTCAGAAAAGCCAACGATGGAGGGACGACGATTGGAGTCAGTTTACGTGATGTCAGTAGAGTCTGCATATATAGATAAGACAAGAAGGAACGAGACAGTAGACCTGTGGCACATGCGGCTGGGACACGTTAGCTATTCTAAGCTAAACGTGATGATGAAGAAGTCAATACTAAAGGGACTTCCTCAACTTGACGTACGAACAGAAACAGTCTGTGCGGGATGCCAGTATGATAAAACACACCAATTCTCATATGAGGAATTGAAGTTTAAAGGAAAAGAACCATTGGAACTAGCTCACTCTGATCTATTCGGGCCCGTTAAGCAACCATTAATTGGCGGTATGCGGTACATAGTGACATTCATTGATGATTTTTCAAGGTATGTGTGGGTTTTCTTTATTAAAGAAAAATCGGACACATTCTCAAAGTTTAAAGAGTCTAGAGAGTCAACTGAAGGAGAAGTGGGAAAGAAGATTCGTTGCTTGCGCACAGACAACGGGGGAGAATATAGCTCAAGCGAGTTCTCTCAATACCTAAGGGAATGTCGAATACATCATCAATAAACTTGTGCCAACACGCCATAACAGAATGGTGTAGCAGAGAAAAAGAACCGGTATCTTGCAGAAATTTGTTAGAGTATGCTACATGAAAAGAATGTACTTGGAAGGTTTTGGGCTGAAGCAATGAGGACTGCAGCCTTTGTGATCAATAGACTTCCTCAACCGAGGTTAGGATTTGTTTCACCTTTTGAGAAACTGTGGAACATGAAACCTACAGTTAGCTACTTTTGAGTATTTGGCTGTGTATGTTATGTATTTGTTCCTGATCATTTACGAAGCAAGTTTGACAAGAAAGCTGTTAAAATGTATCTTTGTGGGATACGACAACCAGAGAAAAGGGTGGAAATGTTGCGATCCAACGAGTGGAAGATGCTACACTTCATGAGATGTGGTGTTCGATGAAGCATCTTCTTGGTGGTCCATAGACAAGGAGGTGTTGCTAGACTCAAGAGAATTTGAAGACAAGCTGCAACAAAAGATGGGGGAGCATACTGTTCAACTTCAACCAAGTTCAAATGAATAAGAAGATCCAAACGGCCACGATGACGAACAAAGAGTGACTCATAATCCTTGGCAAACCGGCATGTATCAACAACTAAACGAAGAAAGTGGGCCTAGTGAAACGGAAGAATCAACTCCACAATCTCAAATCCGAAGGTCAACAAGAACATGAAGGCCAAATCCCAAGTACGCCAATGCAGCCATAATTGAAGAAGCAACTATAATAGAACCTGAGATGTTTGAAGTAGCATCGCAAAGTTCTAAGTGGGTGACAGCTATGAAAGAAGAGATCGATACACTTCAGCAAAATCAGACTTGGGATTTGGTGCCAAAGCCAAGAGATGTGAAACCCATATCCTGTAAGTGGGTTCATAAGATAAAACGTTGTTCAGATGGGTCAATTGAGAGGTACAAGGCACGATTGGTAGCTTGTGGTTTCTCTCAACAATACAGACTAGATTATGATGAAACGTTTAGTCTAGTGGCGAAACTTGCAACTGTACAAGTCCTACTTGCACTTGCAGCCAACAAAGACTGGAATTTATGGCAGATGGATGTGAAGAATGCTTTTCTTCATAGAGAGCTGGATCGGGAGATCTACATGACCCAACCAATGGGTTTTTAGAGCCAAGATCATCCTGAATATGTGTGTAAGCTGCGGAAAGCACTTTACGAGTTGAAACAAGCACCCAGGGCGTGGTATGGTAAGATTGCTGAATTTCTAACACAAAGTGGTTATTCAGTAACACCTGCAGATTCCAGCTTGTTTGTCAAAGCCAATGAAGGAAAGCTAGCTATCGTGCTAGTGTACATAGATGATTTAATCATAACCAGTGATGATGAGGCAGAAATTCTTCGGACGAAGGAGAATTTATCAATTCGTTTCCAGTTGAAGGAACTTGGACAGCTCAAGCACTTCCTTGGTCTAGAGGTAGATCGCACACAAGAAGGAATATTTCTTTGTTAGTAGAAATATTCCAAAGATTTTTTGAAGAGGTTTGGAATGCTTGAATGCAAGCTGATTTCGATGCCGATGGAACCAAATGCCAAAATATTTGCAAATGAAGGAAAAGATTTGGAAGATGTGACAATGTATTGAAAATTGGTAGGCAGTCTAATCTACTTAACCTTGACTCGAGCTGACATTTCTTATGTAGTTAATGTGATGAGCCGGTACATGCAAAATCCAAAGAAGCCTCATCTGGAAGCAATTCGACGAATACTGAGATATGTGAAGAGTACAATTAATTATAGTCTTTTGTACAAGAAAGGTGAAGACTGCAAGTTAGTTGGTTACTGCGATGCTAACTATGCAGGAGATCATGACACCAGGAGATCAACAACTAGGTATGTGTTTAAGCTTGGTTCTGGAACAATTTCTTGGTGTAGCAAGAGACAGCCGACAGTATCATTATCAACTACTGAAACTGAGTATCGAGCAGCGGCAATGGCAGCTCAAGAGAGTACATGGTTGATACAGCTAATGAATAATCTACATCAACAAGTAGATTATGCAGTTCCGTTATACTGTGACAACTAGTCAGCAATTCGTTTAGCAGAGAATCCAGTCTTTCATGCAAGAACTAAGCATGTTGAAGTGCACTATCATTTTATCAAAGAAAAGGTTCTGCAAGAAGAAATTGAGATGAGGCAAATCAAGACAGATGATCAAGTTGCAGACTTGTTCACAAAAGGCTTGAGCATTGGCAAGTTCGAAATGTTTCATTGTCAACTCGGCACAGTGAAAATAGTGAGAGCTGGTGTTGAGGGGGAGTGTTGAAGATCAACCCCAGCCCATTATAGAACCTAACCAATATTTTGATTTCAGCCTAAGCAAAATAAAAGCCCAATCCATTTTATCTTAGTCCAAAAAAATAGAAGCTTCTCAACAAATGTGGAAGAAAGATATTTTTAGAGAAAATTGTAGAAGGATATAGAAAAGAGATTTTTTAGGAGAAGTGTATAGAATGTGGTAATAATGTGTGGTTAGAATTATTTCTTAATTTTGTATTTATGTGGTGTAGATTGCATGGTGAGGACTATAAATACCCTCCCTTGCATTTGGGTTAGCTATCCTCCAAAAATTAAGTCTTTGTATTCTTAGTTTGAGTGTGGTGTCTTGAGTGTGAGTTGTGAGTTTTCTTTTAAGTGTTTTCTATTTCTCTTCAAATTGTGAGTGGTTTTTGAAAAGTGTTGTATTATCTTTAATTGTGGATATAATACAAGTAATTTGTTTACTTGTTTGGGTCCAACATTAGTAAGTTTAGAGTTGTGTACTCTAAATTTTACTCAACACTATATACATAATACTTTTTTTTTTCTTTCTTATTTGTACGTAATTTAAAATTAATAGTGAATGAAAAGAGTACAAAAGATGATATTGTCTGAAACACAGAACCATGCTTTTTCCTCAAACTTGAAACCTTCCAATTCCTTGTGATTGTACAACGCTCGAGCCATTGTCGTTTTGCTGATCCCTTCCATGCCGACAACTACAATAACGAGAAATTAAGTTTGCACCACGTGGTTGATCGCTTTTTAGAGCCATTTCAACTAGTTTGGCTTCATTTTCTTTTTTGCCATAAACAACATTTTTAGGTTGCACGCTTGAACTTTGCTCTCGTCTTGGTAGTACTGCAGAATTACTTGATGCGCCTCCAGAAATCTCTTGCAATCCATGTTCATTTGATCTTTCCAGCTGGAGTTTTTCCAAGTGGCTAGTGATGTCTTTGATATCAGACCCCATTTGGACATTGAACAAGGGACCAGGGGCAGAGAGGCAGCTCATTCCCTTGCTAGAGCTAACCTGGTGTTCTGCATGCCTTCAATTTGCATTGCGAAGCTTGGTAGGCAAACTCATCCAGTAAGTCCTCCGCATCATAAGCCCAGTGTTGAAGATTGTCAAGCCACTCTTTTACGCTTTCATCTGTCAGTTGCTTGTCTTCTGCATTGCGAAGAAGATGTCCAATCTGCCTCAACTTGTTTTCCAGATTTTTTAGCTCTAAATCTACCACTCTAAAAAGTTGTCGGGCAAAGTCTCACACCTCACTAGATCCCAATTTCTCAAAAAAACCCTTAAAGAGTTATGAGACAAGGGGCTCAACAACAAATGCCATAGATTGAGTTTTCGGAAAGAAGAAAGGAATAGTGTTATATCGTGGTTCACTTGCTCGAATTTGAGCAAGCTAAGTCCATGTTGAGCTCGGGAAACCAGCGAGCTCGCTGCACTATATTGATCAAGATTACAGAACACAACTCGACCAAAGAATTGAACCTTTTCCCAAACCTTTACAGAACTCGTAACACCCTAGAGACACAAATCTAGTACCTGAGATACCCTGCAAACTCTAGCACCCTCAAGTGGCCTGCAAACCAGCCACTCAACACCCTGTTACAAGATTCAAGATCAAAACTATACCCAAACCCTAAAAGAGGTAGTTCATTCTACAGAGAAAGGGAAAAACATGAAAATAGCTTCAATCGATTGAGAATGGACTGTTGCACTGCTTTTATACCGTTGACCATCAGACTGACTTGCCACTGTTGGATTCTCAGCCAGCCAATGAACAGGATTGATCTTTACTTAGCTCAAAACGACGTCGTCTCACTTAATGATAAAACATCACCGTATAAAGCCATCACCCTAACAATCTCCACCTTGATGGATTTATTCGTGACTGTAGTGCAGCTTGCTCTTTGTGGGATCCTTCATTGCTCTGGTCACTCTGGTCTACTGAATGGATAACAAATTCAAGCAGTGCTTGAACTTGGTATGAGTGACTGTCTTGGTACCCATGTATGCTGGATTTTCTTCGATTGAAACCTTTAGAAGTGCTATCTCATCTCTTGAGATCAGGTCTCTCACAAAGTGATATCTTACATCTATGTGCTTGGTACGTTCATGGTACACCAAATTCTTGCTTAAATGTATTGCGCTCTGACTGTTAGAAAAGATTACAGGCCTCTGACTTGTTAACTTGGCTTCACTGAGAATTCCTTTTAGCCAGATGGCTTCTTTGAATATGTCAGCAACAGCCACATATTCAGCCTCAGTAGTGGATAATGCAACTATCGGCTGTAACTGGGATTTCTAGCTGATGCAGTTGCCTCCTAAAGTGAAATAGTACGTAGTGGTTGATTTCCTGGTGTCTCTGTCACCTACAAAGTCTGCATCTACAAATCCAACCAACTCAAGTGTAGCAGTTCTTTTACAGTAATGCAATCCAATATTTAAAGTAGCATTTACATATTTCAGAACCCATTTTACTGCAATCTAGTGATCCATACCAGGTTTAGACATATACCTACTGAGTAAGGAAATTACAAAGGCTAAGTCAGGCCTAGTGCCAATCATGGCATACATAAGAGATCCTATCACATTAGCATATGGGATATGTTCCATCCTAATCATTTCAGGTTCAATTCTGGGACATTGTGATTTACTCAGTGTGAAGTGATTAGCCAGTGGGACTGTAACAGGTTTTACACTTGCCATACCAAATTTTTCTACTAGTTTGTGCAAATATGAACACTGGTGCACTCTCAGCTCACATTTATGCCTATTTCTGTCAATTTGCATTCCTAGGATCTTCTTTGCATTTCCTAAATCTTTCATTTCGAACTCAGCACTTAATTTTTCCTTTAATTCACAAATCAAGGACTTAGACTTGCTAATTATTAACATGTCATCCACATACAATAGTAAGTACACAGGCAGATTATCACTTAGGGCAAAGTAAAAACAGTTATCATATTTACTCCTAGTGAAACCTATACTCACAATGAATGTGTCAAATCTTTTATACCATTGCCTAGTGGATTGTTTTAGGCCGTATAAAGACTTGAGAAGAAGGCAGACATGGTCAGGGGTCTTTGGATCTATAAATCCTACAAGCTGGTTCATATAGATCTCTTCCTCAAGATCCCCATGAAAGAAGGCAGTAGTCACATCTAATTGTTCAAGTTCTAAATCTAGGTGAGCTACTATGGAGATCATTAATCTAATTGTTTTATACTTAACCATTAGGGAAAAGACTTCATTGAAGTCTATTCCCTCTCTTTGGGTGAAGCCCTTGGCTACTAATCTAGCCTTATACCTTAGTGGTTCTTTGGTTGTTACTCCATCCTTCAATTTGAACAGCCATTTACATTGGATTACCTTCTGCCCTTTTGGCTTTGGTACAAGAACCCAGGTTTTGTTCACCTTTAGAGACTTCATCTCAGCTTCCATGGCAGCCCTCCATTTGTCCCTTTCTTTAAAGTTTACTACTTCCTCATATGTTTCTAGTTCAATTCTCTACAATTTTGTACCTGCAAGAAGGGCAATATAAATGAGGTCAGCATATGAAAACCTTGTGGGAATCCTTACCTATCTCCTAGCCCTATCTCTTGCAAGTTTTCAGGCTGCGTTTCAGTATCTTTAGTTGTTTTTGTCTCATCCACTTGTTCTGGATCATAATGTCTAACTTCTCCTCTAGGTTTAAGAATAGCTTCAGTTTCCTGGATGGTTTTAGAATCTTGCAGTGGTTGAGGTTGGGTAGAAAGCTCCACCTCAATTTGTGTAGTCTCAGGTTGACTCGAACTCTCCCTTACACTTGGATTTGGTCCTACATCAGAGTTAGTACTTTTACAGGGAAAAATACCCTCATTAAAATCACATCTCGGCTTACTACAACTTTAACTACAGGGGACTCCTTGTCCCACAGCCTATACCCTTTTGTTCATTCTTCGTATCCTAGAAAAACACACTTTATAGACCTTGGTTCCAACTTTCTACCAATAGTGTGTGCATATGTAGCACAGCCAAAAACCTTCAAGTGTCCCAGATCAGGTTTTCTTCCAGTCCACATCTTTTCTAGACATTTTAGGTTTATGGCAGTGGAAGGGCTTCTGTTTATCAGGTAGGCTAAGGTGGTTAGGGCTTCTCCCCAAAAAGAGGTGGGAAGTTTGGAGGTGATAAGCATGCATCTCACTTTATCTATGAGGGTTCTATTCATTCTCTCAGCCACCCCATTCTGTTGAGGGGTGTGTTTCACAGTCCTATGCCTCAAAATCCCTTGATCACTATAAAACTTATCAAACTCTTGGTTGTGGTATTCTAACTCATTGTCAGTTCTGAGAACCTTAACCCTCTCATTCATCTGATTTTCAACTAAGAGTTTCCACTCCCTAAACTTTTCTAAGGCTTGATCCTTAGTCTTTAATAGGTAAACCCAAACTTTTCTGCTGTAATCATCTACTAGAGACATAAAGTAACTATTTCTCCCATAGGTTCTAATCCTTCCAGGTCCCCACAGGTCAAAGTGAATGTATTCAAGTTGACTAGTGGCTTGGTGTACCCCCTTTCGAAAACTGTTTCTATGTTGTTTTCCTAGTATGCAATTTTCACAGAAATCCAATGAAGAGATCTTATCCTTACCAAACTGATCTCGATTGTTCAGGGTATCCATGCCTCTTTGGCTTATGTGACCTAGTCTAAGGTGCCACTTTTCAATGTTAGATAGGTTTGCAGGCTTATTACAGAGTTCAGACAGTTAGAGGATATGTTCCCACAGAGTATGTAAAGCCCATTCTTTTTCTCTCTTGTCAGGATAAGGTTCCTATTTTTGTATATGTTCAGGTTTCCATTCTCTACCTTATAACTACAGCCTGATTCATCTAGAGTACCTAGAGATATCAGGTTTCTTTTCAGTTTTGGGATGTACCTGACTCTTGTGAGTTTAACCAATTTTCCAGTATTAAGACTTAGAGTTATAGAGCCAATTCCTCTAACACTACATGCATTATTGTTCCCCATGTAAATTATTTCTGAATCAGTATCCTCAAACTCTTGGAACCAGTTTCTGTTTGGACTCATATGGAAAGAGCATCCTGAGTCCAACACCCACTCATTAGCAGTGTCAGACATTGACACTGTAAGCACCTCAGGTTCATCTACTAGGTTTGTAGTGGTGGCTAGATTTGTCTCTGTGTTCCCTTGTTTTTGTTTCTTGATCCATTCAAAATAGTTCTTTTTAATATGGTCAGCCTTATTACAGAAAAAACATTTTCTAGTTTCTTTACTCTTGTTATTGCCCTTCCACTTTTTCTTATTCCTATTCCCCTGATTCACAAAATTACTCATCCCTGTCTGACTAGACTCCACCTTGGTTTTAACAAACAGGTTTGACCCACTCCTTTTCTGGACTTTCAACTCTAACTCCTTAGCCTTAAGACCTGCAACTATTAGATCTAGGGTTGGTACAGTACCAGTGTACTGTAACGTATTTTTGACTACTTGGTAGTCTTCAGGCAGTAAGTTCAAGAGGATCATAGCTAGGCTAGTACTTCCTAATTCTTGATCTGTTTCTTTTAGGATAAGAATCATTTTAATAAATTCGTCTAAATTGTCCTCTATACTCCTAGAACTATCCATTTTGTAAGAAAATAAAGTGCCCTTCAAGAAAGCTAAATTTGGGGCAGATTGTAAAGCATACAAAGTATTGAGTTTACCCCATAATTCTAGTGGTGATTCGATCCCATCTAACTTTCTGAGGACACTGTCTGACAGATTCAGAACGATCAGATTATAAGCTTCTTCATTAACTTCCTCCTTCTTCGTAAGTTTTTCCTCTAGCCACTTCTTGATGTCTTCTTCCAGTGTGATTGCAACCTTGTTGTGTGAGATGAGAGCTTTCATCTTCTTCTTGTAGCTCCCGAAATCGATCTTCCCATCGTATTGGGAGATCTCCATACGGGTAGTACTCATTGTACTGTAACGGTAGGGAAAAATTGTCTAAGGTGTACGTGGCGATGTTAAACAAGGAGTCGCCAAATACTGCTAGGTAGTTTTTACGGCGGTTTCTGGTTTCCAGCCAAGATACCCTTAAACTTGGCCAAGATTTGACTCCATAGATCCAATTGGAGACTCAAAGGAATCATTGATTTGAAAACCCCCAATTTCCTGAAACCCTAATTTTGCAAAAGAAAACCCCAAATTTGCAAAACTCAAATTTCGTAAAACCCTAATCTCCAAGAAATGGCTCTGATACCACTGTTATACCGTGGTTCACTTGCTTAAATTTGAGCAAGCTACGTCCACATTGAGCTCGGGAAACCAACGAGCTCGCTGCACTATATTGATCAAGATTACAAAACACAACTCGACCAAAGAATTGAACCCTTTCCCAAACCTCTACAGAACCCATAACACCCTAGAGACATAGATCTAGTACCCAAGATACCCTGCAAACTCTAGCACCCTCAAGTGGCTTGCAAACTAGCCACTCAACACCCTGTTACAAGATTCAAGTTCAAAACTATACCCAAACCCTAAAAGAGGCAGTTCGTTTTACAGAGAAAGAGAAAAACACGAAAATAGGTTCAATCGTTTGAGAATGGACTGTTACACTGCTTTTATACCATTGACCATCAGACTGACTTGCCACTGTTGGATTCTCAGCCAGCCAACGAACAAGATTGATCTTTACTTGGCTCAAAACGATGTCGTCTCACTTAATGATAAAATGTCACCGTATAAAGCCATCACCCTAACAAATAGGGATATTGTCACAAGTAAAGAACAATGAGTTTGAGCGAAAGCAAAGAGAATTTGGTTACTTTTCTCTAAGAACAATTCTGAAAAATGAATTCAACATACAAGAAGAAGGGGATTAATAATTCTAAACTTTTTGTTTTTTGACAAAGGAGAAAATGAAGTGTTTATTTCATTCATTCAACAGATCTTTAATAGTAGAAATAAAATTCAATATAAAAAAATATATCTTTAATGATAAAATTTTATAACTATTAATTTTCACAAATAGTTCCCTTATGAAATAATATTATGTGACTCTTCAAATTAATGTTGGCTGAAATTACTTATAAGGTTGCAAGGAAATTTCTTGGGATGATTCATGCAATTAGTTTCCGTAACATATATAGTCACCATAAAATTTTAGCTTACAAATTGCATTCATGTATTAATTCAATATATTGTTCAATTAAGAAATACTAAATCTGTATAATACAACTATATTTTATATTGAATTGTTCTTCTTTCAATATTTTAAAAATTGTGTGTTAAAGAAAATTTCCATTCAACTTGCATTGGTATGCAAGTTTCTTTATATTCGTCTTCACAATGCATTTTATTTTAAGCCTGAATATACCTCTGAAAGTTGAGGTTTCCTTTGTTTTTTTAATTGGGTTTTATATGCTTTGGTAGGCTTACAAATATCTTTGTTATACTTTGTTTGTTCATGACTGAAACGTTGTTCCTTGTTGAAGAATGTTTGGAAGAATTTCAAGCTTTTGGAGCTGAAGTACGTCTTCGATGTTGAACCTTGAGAGGAGGTCAAGGTTGAGCAAGTGGTTTCGAAAGTGAAGCTAGTTGTGGTAGTTCGAAATTCAATCAAAGGGTGAAGTTTGAAGTATTGTCATAACAATGAGTGTTTTGTAATTGTTGTTTAACTTTGACTTTGTAATTTAAATATAAATGTTTATCACAATAGATTAACTTCGTCTAGACTAGATCCCATGGATGTAGTAGGTTATTGAACCATGTAAATTTGCTTTACGTGCTTTACTTTATGCCATGGATGTTTAGTTGTGTTGATAATGAATGAGCTAACTCATAAGCACATAATTGAACGAGTATAACCAATTACACGTAAGTTTAATCAACTTGGCTAAAGTGATAAAAAATTCAACCTTATTTAAAATTTCCTATCAACTTGCTATATAAAAATATAATAATTTAATTAATTAATTAATTAATTGGAAAATGGAGTGGTTAAATTTAAAAAGCAAAAGAGGGAGGGTGAAATTTGGAATTTAGGTTAAAGACAAGGACCAAAAATATTTAATTCCAAGGGATAAGCATAAAGACCCAGCCTTCTAAATTCCAGAATTGCAGAGCTGAGGTGAGTGCAAATCCTGGTTGTTCATAAAACCGTCTCTCAAATCCTATTCATATGTCGTGTAGACTTCAAACACAGGCAGTGAGAATAGCCAAAAAAAAAAAAAAAAATGAACCAATTAAGTTTTAAAAACGTGCTGATCCTGCTAAATAGACCACGTCATCAACCGTTTCTATTGGCTTTACGACACGTGGCGTTTCATGCCTCAATATAGTTTGTGCATTCTGGATATGGTTCATGCCTCAATATAGTCTCATAATTGTAGCATGGACTAATTTTTGCGTATATTAATAAGTTGGGAAGTGATTTATAGCCTCTACCTAATTAATTATTATCCCCTATTTTTAATTTTTTGTTTTGAAAAAATTAAACCATAATTTAGGTTACTGAAAATTTATTTTATATTTTTAATATTAAATCTTATATGAACCCTAACCCTAAATTTTCATAATCATTGAAACCGTTTGTTTTGTTTTAAGTATTTGTTTGTTTGAAGAAAATATAAAACTAAAATTATAGAAAACATAATAGCATAAATCTGAATTTAAAGAAAAGAAAATAAGTTGAAATTAGGAAAGTGGGCAAAACAATGTAAAGAAAAATCCTAATTAAATTTTATATAAGAAAATGGTATAAACGAAAAACCTAATTGAATTTCAAATCGAGGAAAATAAACCCAATTAAACTTAAAGAGTTAATTCTGGTACTAAATGGGGTTTATTGGTTACTTTTTCTCTAAGAATAATCCTGAAAAATGAATTCAACATAGAAGAAGCTAGGCACTATAATCTTTTACAATTTCAGTGTAGGAAGCACTCAATTAAAAATAATGGAATAAAATACTTTTGGTCTGTTCATAAAACTGTAAATAACATGATTGATATTGGAAAAAAAAATGACCTCTTATATTTGTTAGGAAAATTTAGTAGCAAATCAAACTTCAACACATACGGAAAAGAATATTTGGAAACTAAAATAAAATAAAATTATGATAATTAATAACATAATTAGAAATTACAATAATCAATAACATTTAGTTTTGTTTTGCAAGAGTTTAATATTATTATTTTTTGGATGGTAGAAACATATTTTACTTTCTAAATAAGGCACCAACCAACAATAATGACAAACTTAATATTCTTGCTAGAAGAGAGTCCATATGGAATTTCACCGCCCTACAATTAAGTATATTATCGTAGAAAGTTGATGGGAAAGAGATTGATAAAAAAGATGAGCGGTGACATAAACTTAATTAATTGAAGTAATATAAAGTATTAGGTAGATCAAATATTTCCTGAAAAATTAAGTAAGTGTGAACGGCGGTGTCTTCGTTGAAAGTGGACCCCTAATTTGTAAGACTTGGTCAAGTATGTTGAATTGTTCTTCCATCAGTATTTTAAAACTTGGTTTATTCTTTTAATGAAAATTTCCTATCAACTTCCTATTTAAAAATATTTACAATAATTTAATTAATTAAAAATTGGAGTCGTTAAATTTAAAAAGCAAGAGAGAGAGGGTGAAATTTGAAATTTAGCTTAAAGACAATGGCCAAGATTAACTTAATTCCAAACGGATAAGCATAAAGACCAATGTATCATGCTTCAACGGTTGTACTCTGAGGCCCAGCCTTTTAAATTCCACAAATGTACAGCTCCACTGAGTGCAAATCCCGGATGTATATTTATTAAACAAATCCTAAAAATTTAATGAGGATATTCACAAACATAAGGATTCCATTTTAAAAATTTAATTCAATTCATTATAATTCACAAACATACCAAATTTTCAATGCACCAAATTTGAAATTAATAAATATTAATGTTATTTATTTTACCAAAATATTTAAAAGAAAATTTCTTGTTGAAATTACTTAGAAGGTTGCAAGGAAATTTCTTGGAATGATTCATGAAATTTGTTAAACATATATAGTGTCCATAAGATGGTCTTAATTAAACAACCGCCGGAAAATCGTCGGAGCCCCTCAAAACACTGGAAATTCTGTGGGAGGCTCTGAGAGGCTTCGCTATGGCCGTTTTTGGCCATATTGATGGCCGAAAACGGCCATATCGGGCCAGATCTGGCCCGATATGGCCGTTTTCGGCCATCAATATGGCCAAAAACGGCCATAGCGAAGCCTCCCGGAGCCTCCCACAGAATTTCTAGTGTTTTTAGGGACTCCAGCGGTGGTCCGTGGTGGTTGACCCGCTGTCGGCGGTGGTGGCTGGGTGGCTGTGGTGATGGTGGCTTGGTGGCAGTGGTGGTCTGTAAATTATTTTAAATATAAGGGCATTATTGTCCAAAATTTTAATTAAACAAGGGTAAAATTGAAATAGGATATTAATGTAAATTTGTTTTAAAGTAGGGGTATTATTGTCCAAAATTTTTATTAATAAGGGATAAAATTGTAACAAAAAAAGATAACCCTGGTAATCTCAGAAAACCTAAGAAAGTGGAGGTAATCAGATTACCTCTTATATTACCAATAGTAACCACTATTGGTATTTGAAAATTACTGGTATCTTATATTACTTGACAACCAAACGTGGTAATCAAGTAATATAAGATGACATTACCCCAGTAATGCCACTTAACCCCGAACCAAATTGCCCCTAATAAGTTTCTCTATTCTATGCCAATGTTAATGTTGAGAGAAGCAGCAGTGCACTTTTTCCTCTGTTGAATTGATTAGATTTTTCAACTACTAATCAAAGGTTGAAAGTCAGAATGATGAAGACATGTCCACTTCTCATCTTATTTGTGGTATTGTAAGAATCTGTTGGTATTTTTATTTTATTTTTTTTAGTGTAATTTTTTATAATTGTAACAAGCTAAGACTGGAAACCCAATCTAGCTTGAGGGGGGATGTTAGCCACAAAATTATAAGGTTGCTCCCCAACGGTGTCGTTTTTCAGTAAAGAAGTCCAATAAGGACTATATGTCGTTGTTTTGTGTGTTTGTAAAGTGTAGTTACAGTCACTGTACTCACTAAACTTCAGTCTTCATTCAATACAATTTTCTAGAAATTTCAGCTCAAACACTCGCAGAACTATCTCTCTTGAATCCTCCTTCAAACCCTAACCTTCTCAAGTTTGATCCGGGTCGATTTGACTCGTGGACCCAGTTTGACCTAGTTGTCTTGACACGATTTCTGCAAATTTCAAACCCAATTTTTGTACAATTTCACTGCCAAATTTTCCGTGTTCAAGAGAGGAAAAGTGAGTGTGGACTTATGCTATGCTGATGGCAGTCGACATGCTGCTACCATCCTAAATAGGCATCATAAACGACGATTGAAATTGCCCAAACAGCGATTTCTCCCAAAATTTTAAACCACCATAGCTTTGCAATCCGAACTTCGTTTTTGGCAAACAATATATCGTTAGAAAGATTTTTCAACAAGAATTCCAATGATACCCAAAACGAAAATAGATGTGCTTTATATTGAAAGTTATGCCCTATTTACAGTTACATATTTTTACTATAAAAATGTCACAATTTTCATGCAATGTACTCCAAATTTGCATTTAAAAAATTCCAGTATACATCACAAATCAACAAGCATTGTAATCACATTTTTACAGCACTATATACATATATATTGTACGCTACAACAACCATGCCAGACAGAGATCATAAACGGGCTCTGATACCACATGTTAAATCAATCATGAAAAATCACATTCACATTAATAACATGTATAAAGTCATCATTAACTATTCATATACATGTGTATACATATTTATTAAATGCAACGGAAGTAAATCAATGTAATACTAATCTCCCGCAATGGTAATTGTTGTAGAACTTCTTTTGTATTAATTCTGGATTCACGCTTCTGTCTCCTTAAAGTTTTATAGAGTCTTCCATTAACTCCAATTTCAGTGCGATGGTTTTTGAGTTAAAAATTACGTTAATGGGGACCTGTAACTGCTCCCATTATATATGCAATTGTCTTTCCATCAAAGACAATTGTCCATGGGATAATATAAATACTCAACAGTTACCTAGTCATTAAAATAACATTTTAATAAAAAGTGTAGGATCAAATATATAATTTTAATTAAATTAAAATCCCCCTAGCACACATTCTTGATATTATATTGGTTTTATTAATTAAATTTTTTTATGTTCAGATAATTTATTAATTAAAGTTATGTCACCACTCATCGTCTTTACCTAACTCATAGATCCATTCCAAAAGTAAAGGATTTCCGACCCCTCAACATAGGCTTTTATTAATTAATCACTGTACAGGATAAGCTTTGTCCATCACTAACATTTTCTCTTTGAAATTTCCTTGCAACTCATCAGTAATTTCAGCAAAATTAAAGTTGTCATACATAAAGTTGTTAAATTCTCATGATTAACTTAGACCAAGTCTAGCAAATTAGGGTTCACTTCCAATGAAGACATTGTGACTCACACTTAATTAATTTTGCAAATATTTGATCCACTAATTAAACACTTTTTCTTTTTATTAAACACTTTCTCTTATATATCCACCTCCATCTTGACTAGGCCGCAAAAAACCCTCAACTCATCACTCTCATTTCTTCGTGAGTCTGGAATCTTATATTTTGATTGTCACCATATTTATCCTTTTAATAAAGGCGAAAGAAGTGAATAGATGGATCCTGTTCAATCTTCCAACTCCAGAGTCAAAATCACTGAGACGATGGAAGATGATTCCAATAAAGGAACTGCGAAATTGGAATGCAAAAAGAATGCTCATGAATTTGGAATAGCACCAGGTAAGTAAAAGACATAGATCTTATTAAGTGATATGTTACATAGTATTCATTAGATCTTTCAATATCTAATATTATAAATCCATAGACACATAGTACTTCTACCTCATACTTATTATCATGTGTACATAATATATTTGAAATTAATAGTGAACAGAAAAATTCAGAAGAGTGCTGAAATAGTATTGAAAGGGAAAGGTAAGTAAAAAACGATATAGATAGTACTTATACATCATATTTTTTTCTCATGTGTACATAATTTGGAACTAATGGTAAACGGAAAGTGTACAGGAGCTGATAATGTTCAACCATCCAATAACTCGATTAGCAAAAAAGGACACGAAACCACTCGTAGAACAAAGCAAGATGATCTTACTGAGAAAACTGAAAGTGAACAGTCAGTATTGGAAGGGAAAGGTATGTGACTCGGATAAAATTGAAATTTCATGCATTTCATAATAAATTTTAAAGTCCTTTACATATATATTTTCACATCTACATTATTTGGAATTGCCAGAGAACAAAACGACCGAGGTGATAATAGATGTTAATGTCCAGTTCAAGCCATTAATCAAGGCTGTATAAGAGCGTAATTGGATACTTTTACAAGATTTGGTAGATAGCACTCCTGGGGCCTTGACTGAAACTGTTCAGGAATATATTATAGATATAATAATATATATATATCTATCTATATATATAGCGACGGAGAGAGAGAGAGAGAGAGAGAGAGAGAGAGAGAGAGAGAGAGAGAGAGAGAGAGAGAGAGAGAATTATATCTAAATCAAACTAATAAATGTATCACATGCATGGTTAAGGTTAAAAACCAATACATAAGCTTAAACATGAAAGAAGATTCTTATACTCAAGGAGGAATGGCCAGACCTCTACTCTAATACTTGGATCAACACCCTGCATTGCAGAATGAAGAACAAATACTCACAACAATGTGAGAGAGAGAATGATAAAACAAAGTGGCCACAATTGAAAATTATATGGAATGAATAAGTCGACATATAAGTCTGATCAAATTTTTAATAACATACCCCAGTACAGACTTTCTTCAGAAACTTGACACCACCTTCAATAAGTCTTCCATTGGTGTAAATAAACTCTTCCATTGTTTGGCAAGAAGCGCATGTTTTCTTCTCCTACGGGACAATAGTGATTTAAGAGTACCACTGAAAAAGAAGAAACAAAACAAATAAATATCTTCATAAAAGGGAATGAAAAATAACAATTATAATTGGAAAAACAATGCAAAACAAAAAATGGAAGCGTCAATGGGCAATGCACATATACACAATAGACTAGTGAAATTTTGGAGAACTTCATAACAGAAAGAAAATAAAAGATAAAAGCACAAGCTTCTTTCCATATACATTGAGATGTGCAAACAAAACAAAAGCAAACGGGAAAAGGCAACACTCTTAACTCATCAACACTAACGCTTACACTTTAAATTTGTCATCCCTACAATTATTCCGATATGACTCAGTCCATTTGTAAAATGAAAATGACAAGGTGCCACCATTTGTTTGGCTGAAGAGACACAAGATAAGACATGGAATAATAATATTTCAAGAAAAAAATCAAACCATCAGAAACACCAAACTGAATCTTGCATGTATCGGTCTCTTTTTTTGGGGTGGTTATTCGCCTCTAAGCTGGCCTCCTGGACATAAGAACTCCAACTGTTAACCCTTAAATAACTTTTGCAGGACAAACAAATTGACTCCATTATTAATAAATGACAGACCCTCCAAGAGTGGCCCTTAGGATCGACATGCAAACAAAACACAAATCACGAGTGTCGGTAGAGTTAATTGAAATACTACCTTCTGTCAGTAGAGTGAAGGGCGTTTGGGATGGTGGATGGTGACGACCTAGTGCGACTATGGTGGCGGCTACAGCAGCGGCTAAGATTGGAGAATGTAGTGGCTAGCGTTTTGAAAATTGAAAGAAAATTTGGGGAGAATTTTTTTTTTTTTTTTTGGTCCCTATTTTAGGGAAATTGAAATTGATTTGATTTGTTTGAAGGAAAGTGTAGATTTCAAATTTTAGGGTATTTTGATTTTTTTTTTTTTTTTTTTATAGTTTTGGGGGGAAGTGACTGGCAGTTTGGTGAGGTAGCAGATGAGATGACATTTGCTATGTTAGCTATGCCATGATGTGAGAGAATGGTGCCAGAAGGTGGTGTAAAGCTGGTTTTACTAGAGGTAGGCATCTGGGATTAGGTCTAAAAACCTGGTCCTAGGAGGCTTGGTGCCAAAACAGGACCAGACCTAAGGAGGAGGGCTCGGTCCCTCCATTGGGCCCTCCTCCAAGGCCCGGGCCTAGGCCCAATTTTTTTTACATTTTTCCTTTCAGTCCTTTATAAAATTACGAAAATCCTTCTATAAATTTTAAATAAACATAAATTATAGGAGTTAAAATGATATTTTATAAAAAAAAAAAAAAATTTACTTTTTTTATAACCGTTGCAGCAGCCAAGGGTTATATTGGCTAACAGCCAACGTTTACAATTTACATGATCGTTGGCTATAGCCAACGGTCATTTGGGGGGGTGGGGGTAGGAAGGTTTTTTTTTTTTCATTCCCCATTCCCCCCCCCCCCCCCCCCCCCCCACCAAAAAAAAAAAAACAACAATTACAGTATAAACACCCTAAAATCTTTCATTTTTTCCACACCACTCAATCTCTCTACTCCAAATCTCCAATCAAATTCTAATTCAATTTATATTTATATTTATAATTTATTCATATTATTTATTTATATTATTCAATTTTTTATATTTTTCAATATCATCTCTTATTCATATTATTATTTAATTTCTTTTCATTTTAATTATTTATTATTTTATCATAAATTCATAATAGATTCCCGAAATGATGCATTTGGAGGATCATCCCTAAATGAGTTTTACGTTCCATCCACTGAAGAAATTGAAGGTTTCAATCCATTTTCACCCTTTCCTCCAGAGGCAGCAGCCACAATTCCACAACCACATTTGGTCGGATAAGGTGTAGCCAAATACATGCGAGTTGCGAGTCAACGGGCACGGGCATAGCCTAACCCTCCCGACTGTCAAAGATGGTCATGTCTGATGTATGACGACACTTCACCAAATAAAATGGCCAAAGACAAATGGGGTGGGGAAGAATCATGTGGGATATGTAATTTTTGTGGAACCATTATTAGCGCTGAGAAGTGGACTTCGACGATGCGACGGCACGTGGAGAAGAAGCACCCCCAAATAATGCAGTCGCCTGGTACATCTTCAACCGGATCAGGTAGACAAATTCAAACTCAACTTAATTTTGATCCACAATCCTTAACTCTCTTAACATGGCAATACAATGTACATGTTGCATGAGAGGAAATAACAAGATTCATGGTTGCTACGGAGTCTCCCATTTGTTTATTTGAAAATCCTTATTTTATTCACATGATTAAAACTGCATTTTGTCCAGCATATACCCCTGTTAGTAGAAGTACAAGTAGAAGAGATATACTAAAACTTTATAACAAAATAAATAATAAACTTAAAAACGAATTTCAAAATTTGAGGAATATATCTATTGCACTTACATCAGACATATGAGCTTGTAGATCAAAAACCTATTTTTTAACTGTCACAGTACATTTCTTAGATCATAATTGGGGTTTACAATAAAAATTGATGGGTTTTAAATTATTATATGAAAAACATAGTGCTGAAACTATTTATTTTACAATTCTTGAAGTTTTGCAAGAATATTTATTAACTGATAGAGTTGTAGCACTAACGCTTGATATTCCAACTGCTAACACCGCGACAATCTTTTGATACGTCTTATTTGACTGACTTTAGATAAAAATTGGATAGTCTTTTTTCTTTATATGAGAACAGATACAAGGGAAGTGGAAGTAGAAGTGGAACGTTCAGGAGAGCGAATCATGACCTTGATGCAGCCCTCCGTCAAGGATCGAGCAAGTGGACGTATGTGGAACGTGGCGGAAGAAGCAGCTCCAACTCATACATACATAGACCAAATGAGCTGAATCGCTACCTGCAAGTGGATCTGTCCTTTATGACGATGAAGGAGCAACATAACATGGATATTCTTCAATGGTGGAACCAACATGAAAGTCGATTCCCATTGTAGCCCAAATGACACATGACATTTTATCTGTGCCGGTTTCTACAATTGCATTCGAGTCAACATTTTCAACAAGTAGTCGGATTGTTGAAGATAGAAGATGTTCTTTAATCGATGAGATGATTGAAGTGATAACATGTTTACGAGATTGGACTCATATAGAAAGAAGACTACAACAGCACCTTGCAGATCCCGAACTACTTGAACTCTTTAGGAATACAGATTTGAATGATGTGACGATGAAGATGAATAATTTAATTAAAAAATTTATTTAATTATTTATTTGTGAAGTGTGAATATGTGAAATGTGAATATTACATTTATGTTAAAAATTAAAAATAACTATTAATTTATTTGTTAATTTATTATTTTTTTAAATTAATTAAATTTTTAAAAACTTACTAATATACCCTTGAAAAATACTAAAAACCTCCTATAAAATTTTATTTCGCCCTAAAATATAAAAAAGATCAGGAAACAAAAAATTATCTAGGCCTATAAGATCAATCCTAAAGATCGATTTGGGTCCTAATATTACTCATGGGCCTGGGACGATCCCAAACCCATAATGGGATCAGTCCCAAACGGACCGCTTGGGACTGGTCCTTGACCGGGTCTAGTTTTACTCTTCTAACTTTTGACTAGCTTTATTTGGTTTGTCCATCACTTTTCCTGTTTGTCAAAAAGCTTATGTCATTCAAACTTGATTAATTTTCTTTCAATTTATTAACATTTTCTCTTTCTAAGAAATGTCAAAAAGCTTATTGTCCAATGTCCATTACTTTTCCCGTTTGTCAAAAATGCATTTTGAAATTAAGGTTGTCGCTGTTTGAAGTTGAACCTACTGCAGCCGCATCGTTTGACTGAATTTGCCGCATTTTACTATAGCAATACTGTAGCATGTTGGAGAATAGTTAGTTACTGTTACTCAGTTTAGTTAATTAACTCTTTAGTTTGTTAACTCAGCTCCAGTTAATTAACTGGTCAGTAGAGTTTAAAGACTTTAGTTAAATACACAGATGTGAGTCTTTTTTAGTAAGCTGAATATTTGACAGTTGAATGAAATGAAATTGCAGTCTTCTTCTCTGTTTCTTGAATCATATCACTTCCTCCTTGAGTCTTGAATCTTATATTTTGATTGTCAACGTATTTGTCCTTTTGATAAAAGCGGAAGAAGTTGATAAGCAGTAATGGATCCACAAAGAAACCACAGATTTGGAAGAAAAAAAAGAGTGACGCAATCTTCCAACTCCGGAGTCAAAATCACTGAGACAATGCAAGTTGATTCCGATAAAGAAACGACGAAATTGGAATGCGAAAAGAATGCTCATGAATCTGGGACAGGGAAAGGTAAGTAAAAGATGCAGATCATATTAAGTGACATGTTGCATAGTATTCATCAGATCTTTCAATAACTAATATTATATGTTGATAGATACATAGATACATCGTACTTCTACCTCATACATATTATCATGTGTACATAATATATTTGAAATTAATAGTGAACGGAAATAGTCGCAAGAGTGATGAATCAGTGTTGAAAGGGAAAGGTAAGTTAATAACTATGTAGATAATACTTTTACCTCAAAAAATTTCTCATGTGTGCATATTTTTGAATTAATAGTGAACAGAAAGAGTAAAGAAGGCGATCCTGTTCAACCATCCAGTAACCCAGTTAGCAGAAAGGGAACCAAAACCACTCAAATGGAGCAAGCTGATCCCGATGAAGAAACAAAAAAGTTGGAAAGTCAAAAGAGTGATGAATCAATTCTGAAAGAGGAAGGTAAGTTAAAAGACTTTATAGATAGTACTTCTATACCTCACATTTCTTCTTCTCACGTGTGCATAATTTGAATTAACAGTTGATGGAATGAGTACAAAAGGTGATCATGTTCAACCATCCAGTTATTCAGTTAGTGAAAAGGGAGATGAAATCACCCGAATAAAGCAAGCCTATACCGATGAAATAACAGCTAAAATGTATGAGAGTCAAACTTATGAATCATCAGGGGTAGATAGTACTTATAATAAATTTGAAAAGTCAAAAGAGTGATGAATCAGTATTGGAAGGTATGTGACTCGGATAAAAATTGAAATTGAAATTTCGAGCCTTTCATAATAAATTTTAAAGTCCTTTACATACATTTTGACATCTATATTATTTGGAATTGACAGAGAACAAAACGACCGGGGTGATAACAGATATTAATGCTCGGTTCAGGCCATTAATCAAGGCTGTACAAGAGCGTAATTGGATACTTTTACAAGATTTGGTAGATATCACTCCTGGGGCTTTGACTGCAACTGTTTCAGAATACGGGGATACCATTTTTCACATAATTAATATATCAGGTGCCCCAACTTGGCTTATAAAGAAGCTTGCATTCAAGATCAGTGTAGAAGAACTTCAAAATTTGAGAGGAAAGATTGGCGGATCCGTTATATTCCATGCTGTTATGTATGGCAATAGAAAGGCTGTAAAAGCTTATGTCTTTAGGCACACAGAATTTCCAAACATAAGGAACGAATATGGTTATCTTCCAATTCATACAGCAGCAGAATGTGGCTACAAGGGAATAATTCAATATCTTCTGTCAAAAACAACAGCACGTTTGGATGACAATAAAGGTGTTGAACTTATTAGAGATCTGATCAATTCCGATCTCTATGGTAAGTGCAAAAGTAATTTTCTTGTTTGCAATATGGTTAGATAATGTAATTATCACATTATTATTATTATTATTATTAAGAAAACATCGATAATACGGATAAAACTTTTATTAAAAAAACAAAGAAAAGAATGAAATGATAAGGGAATATGTCATTAGTCTTACCTCACAAAAAAATAAAATTATGATTATTACTTGATATGGATTTTTATTTTAGTCAATTTAATTTGTGATTAATAATCAACATGTAATATAATCAAAGAATATATCCTGACCATACAGGTATAAATTTTTTTTTTTTTTTTTTTGTAGACTTTGATAATCGTCTATATGTATAATGAAAGATGTCATTGGCTTAGGCTTATTGTGTAACAAACATGTTAAATTCCTTATCAAAAAAAGTAATAATTTTTACCAAAAACCAATGTTAATTTGATCTATGTAGTACATCACATAATTAAATATAAAATCTCAAAATCTGTATAGAAGAGATTATATTATTTATATAAATGTCTTACCCAAAAAAAAAGGGAGTTATTGGACATGCTAGAATACAACATAATTACCAAATTAAAGTAAAATCAATTGATTTAAATAGTTTTATACTTGGAATTTTATTGATTGAAAATGGATGAATGGTTATTTTGTATATTTTGAAACAATATCATAATGGTCAATATTTGCAAAAGAGAATTAAGGAGAGTATAATTGATTTCTCCGTACCATTACTCAATTTTTTTTTTTTTTTTTTTTGTCTTTTTTAAAACTTATGTCCCTTTAAAAAGATGTATCCTCATTTTGATTTTCTCTCTAAAATAAATCAAAACTTCTTAAGGTAAATTGAGATAAGGAGAAGATCGAACTTCATGTGGATTCAATTAGTACCTTATAATTAATATCCGTTTCATATCCTCTTGCATTACACATGGTCAACTTGTATTTATGAGTTAGCATGCATAGAGCATCCCTCGAGCACTCAAAGGCTCCTGAAGGGCCTCGTTAATTTACCATTCTTCAAATCTGGAATTTGTATCCTTCTACACCAAATCTGGAATTTGTATCCTTCAAGGTTACCGTTCACAGGTATAGCGTTAGATATATGGAAGCGATATCCAAAGTTAGCTCTTGAAAAGAATTCAGACAGAAAAAGTATATTAACAATATTGGCTGGTAAGCCTCCGGCTTTTGAAGGTGCGAGGAGTCGGCTGGGGTTTTGGAGACGCTTGATCTATGATTGTTAGTAACAATTTATTCTCATGCCTTATAGACTCTAACAAACCCATCTCTTGTATTCACATGCTCTTGTTGTTGTTGCCTGTCTCTGCAGGGATTCCTCTGCAAGAGGAATATGTTCCTCACAATGAAAGTAACAATGGACCTATTCCTGGAATGATCTATGCTTCATTTGGTTTGTACACCTCCTATCTATCTATCTATATGCTAAAGAAGTAGTCTTCTGAAATTGATTATCCTACAAACCAAAACAATTTATAATACTACTTATTTGTTATAACACAGGTGCTTTGCGCCAAATGATCTGGCATGTCCTCATGCTGTTAGGTAATTGGCATTGACCAATTCTCTTAATTAAATGAAGTATCTTGAAGGAATTCTTTATCTTGTTTCATTGACTTGAGTTGTTCAACTGCAGTCCCAGGCATCAAAAACATTCGCGACACGAAGTTGACACATATACAAGCCTTTAAAATTGTTAGAATCTTGTGTCATGGTAATGAAGTTACGTGGAATCGTAGAGAGGCCTTTGAAACTTTCTGGTCGCCATTTCTTGAAGCTGCAAAACATGGGATTGGCGAGATTGTCAATGAAATTTTGAATGCTTATTTCCATGCTTATACGTACCGCTACAAAGATAATGGTCACGGTCTACTTCATATGGCAATTTTACATCGCCAAGAAGAGATTTTTAAAATTGTAAAAGAAAGGAATGTGTATCTACCAAGCTGGAAAGCGATCAACAAAGGTGGAAAAACTGATAACATTCTGCATTTGGCTGGACAGTCGACAGCTTCAAGTCAGGTCTCTGGTGCAGTATTCCAAATGCAGAGAGAAGTACAATGGTTCAAGGTGAATATATAATCCTGCAAAAAAAAAAAAAAAAAAAATTATACAACTTATTTATCATCTTAACTATTACTTCAAACGATTATTTTATTGGAATCTTATTCTTGCCGCTAGATGCCTTGATCTTACATCAAACTTCGGTACTTTCATTTCTCATATAGGATTATAAATTTATAATTTCATGTGGAACAGATTTCGAAATCTGGCCTATATATGATTTTTATTTTAATTCGAAAGTTTCCTTTATTTTTTCTGGCCTCGTAATAATTTTTTTATTAACATTTAGTTCTTCTATAATATTAGAGATTTTTGTTTGACAATCAAATTTATAACTGCTCATGCTTACGCTAGCTGAAGTTTTATCTTCAGGCCTTGGAAAGCTATGTCCATCCATCCCTTCAAGAGCAACAAAACGAGAATAATAAAACTCCTAGAGAAGTCTTTACCGAAGCACACAAAGAATTGGTTAAACAAGGTGAAAAATGGATGAAGAGAAACGCTACATTAGAGAGTGTTGTGGCCGCACTGATAATAATAGCAACTTTTGGAGCAATTATCAACTTACATCGCAACAACAATGATTGGATACTCAATTTCTTGCATGGCACAACTTTCATAGTCTTTATCACATCAGATGTGCTTGCATTCTTTTTTTCTGCGGTTTCACTGGTGATGTTCTTGTCAATCCACACTTCATGTTACTCAGAAAATGACTTTTTGGTGTCATTGCCAACGAAGTTAATCATCGGCCTCATCACGCTATTCATTTCTGTTGCAAGCCTGATGGTAGCATTTGGTGCATCCATTTACACATTTGTTTCTCATTCATGGATTTGGACTGTCATTCCGATTTCGGTATTCGGATGCCCCCTAGTGATCTTATTTGCCAGGTTCCAATTTCCTTTCTTGGTTGAAATTTTCAATTCCACTTATAGACCAAACATTCTCATAACCCGAAATAAATAATTCAGGATGTCACTCTGGCAATAGCAGCCACTGAAGTTCTTCCTTTAGTGAATAAACTTGTATGAGGTGTTAATTTCATCTCCTATAGTGTGGCAGAGTCATTTACTTTTCTACTAAACAGTGTGAGGTGATTATTTCAAGGTTGAGGCACGTCTTATTATTTTTATTCCCTTGTAAGCAGTTTTATGTATTCATCATTCTACTATTTAATATAATAGTGCCTTAGGTCTCCAGTCTCCCAATGTTTGCTTAAAATAATAATAATAAATGTTCTTTTAATATTTGGGTTTAAAGAGGGCCTGATTCATCGGCTTATGGCCCAAAGGTGTCGGCCAGACCGCAGCCCACTTACAGGAATAAACTGGTTAATTTATTATGACAACAAAACCCATTTGGTCTAAATTATAGCGACGAATGATAATTTTACAAACTAATTATCTACAAATATAAATAACTATAATTTGTTAATACTTTAAAAAAATTTCTCTCATTTACAAAGAAGGAGAAATTCCAAATAAAAATAGAAGTTACTAATTGCATTAAATAATGGTAATTTATTTAATAACGAATTGCAACCCAAAATTAAGTCTTATCCTTAATTAATAATTGTTCTAAGTAAATGCCATCTTGCAATGAACAAGTCAATTAATTTATAAACTAACTTAATGGATCTCCTATAAAAAATTTAGGATCACATTTTGAAAGCAGAAAAGAAAATTAAGAAGCTTATAAAATAGGGCTTAATTAAGTTACCCTCTTTAACTATATAGTCTCATACAACAATTTCAATACCATATTTAGAGTTGTCTATGCACTTATTTAGAACTTGAGTATAATATATTTTATCAGTATAAGTTTATGGGTAATTCTTGAAATTATCATATATTGAGGGCTTTTTTTTTTTTTTTTTTTAAAGTCTCACTTTAAGAAATCATTATACAGTTAATCATACTTACAGTTAAATGGATTGAATTATCATATTTAGACATCATATTCAATATTAAATAGAAATTCTCGATATACTCAATTACCATATGAATATCCATTACATGGAATATGTCAAACACTCCTCTAGTGTATTGAGTGTGTCAAGCATTCTTTCTAGTATATTATTTTATCATAAATTTTGATATGCTCTACTTACTGATTACCATACAACAAATTTACTTATCAATTCAGTATTTTATGTTTCAGTGCATCAAATTTATCTAAATATAATAAGAAAAATATCAAGATATATTATTTTTCAAAAAATCAATCTCAATACGATACTAAACATTACCAATACGACATAAAAAAAAAAAAAAAATGGAGATGAAAATGACACTGTCATGATTAAATCACGCAAAGTTTGGAAGATATTCTTTGCTTCAGGAATTTTCTAAGTTACAAAGCAAGCACCTCTGTCTTATAACTCATTCATATGTACTTTTCTTTATTACTTTTTAGAGAAATACTATACGCACTCATGAATTTTACTAACCGCTTTATTATCTTTGTAAAATTATATATAATACTCATATTATACATATGATACTTGTATTATGTGTTATATTTTCAAAGGATAATAAGATGGTGAATAAACATATCATTACCCATTACTTTTTATTAGACTCACAGAGGTATACAAATAATCATATAAAGAATGGTATAAAAAGTCAAATTCATTCTTTGAAATATATGATTACCTTTTTTTCTCTCTTTTTTTTCCTTTTTTTTTCAACGTTTGATTTAGCTTTTTATATGCGTCACTAGTATTACTCTTCTAATATATATCCACCTCCATCCTGACTCGGCACCAGAAAACCCTCAACTCATCACTGTCATTTATCTGAATCAAAATCAACCCATCATCTTACCATGGATGAAGAGTATGATGTCATAGTTTGGGCACTGGCCTCAAAGAATGCATCCTCAGTGGCCTCCTCTCCGTTGATGGTCTCAAGGTCAATTTTTCACTTCTGGGTCATTTTTTTTTGTCCAGATTTCATCTGGGTGGTGATTGCTTCTTTGATCTTTATTGGTTTTTCTATCTGGGTTTGATTTTGATTTCAAATTTGTATCTGGGTTTGTTTTGTTTTGCTTCTGATCCGATGGATCTGTCTGTGTTGTTTGATCTGATTGATTGATTCATTTGGGGGATTTGTTAGTTTGGTTTGTGATAAAGATCTATGTGGGACTTGCTTTTAAACTAATCATCAGTTGAAAAACTAAGTAGATGATTAAGATTTTCGTTCTGGATAATTTCATGGATTGTTGGTTAGCTGATAATTTCCGAGGGATAAAGCCATGATTTCCTTTCGATTTCGAAGATTGTAGAGTTTTGCGGTGTCTCAAGTTTTGAACTTGAGTTTTGTCGATGAGGTTGTGGGATTTTGTGGCAGATGATATTTTTCTGTTAGGTGGGACAGTTAGAATTGATCGTATGCTTTTTTGTTGGCTGTTGATTTTAAAGTTTAAAAGATTAGTTAAGGTTGTCAGATACTGGATTCAAAATACAGTCAATTGATTACCTTGGCCGCATTTCTGTCTTATGAGGGGATGGTGGATAGTGAGGCGTTAAAAGTGATGAAGTTGCACTAGAAAGTATATCAGCTAGAAGGGGTGTCAAGATGCACTTAAGTGATTGGTTTTTGTTAAAATTTTTGGTAACTTCTATTGGATTAGATTTTGTCTGGGCTGTGTTGTATGTTGTGCACTTGTAAGAGTTGTGTGTGGTAGTTTATAATTTATATCTCTCTCGCTTCTTGCTTTGCGTAAAAGCTTGCATTTCATGCATTGTCTTTAGTTCGTCGTTTTGATGTTCTTTTCAATGTCTTGTTATTCAAGCCCTGCACATGGATAGGAATGACTATAATGGAGGAGAATCAACATCACTCAATCTCAATCAGGTTCCACCTTTGTGAACTTTCATTCCTAGACTTTTCAATCTATTTGCATTTTTTGTTATGCTTCAAATGGTTTTGATTTCAGTATTGAAGGGGAAAGGTAAGTTAAAACTATATAGACAGTACTTCTACATCATATTTTTTTCTCATGTGTACATAATTTGGAATTAATGGTTATTACGGTGCAAAGGTACGTGCATGTACTGCATGTGCTGCGTCAGTTATAACATGCATAGGTTACAAAGTGCAACTTGTATTAACTACTCACCTCACCACTTACGTTGGCAAACCGATCAGTTACAACTGTTACTATCAACTTGATTCTGCAACTTGATTCTGCAACTTGACTCTGCAACTTGATTCTGTTACAACTGGATTCTTGTCACGGCCGTTGATTCCCTGCAACTTGATGGATTTTTGTTACAGCCGTTGCCGAACTAACTCTGCAACTTGATTCTATTATTCTTTGTTAGGATAGACTGAAAATGAGCTAGGCTTATTTTACTCATTCAACTCATGCAGGTCGTGCTCATGCAGTTCGTTTAAGTAAAGCTCATGCAGTTTGTTTTAAGTAAAAACAGGGTCTGTTTTACTTAGCTGACTTACCGTGTAAACTTTGACTTTTACTTTGTTCACTGTTCACCCTATATAAGTGAACTCATGTAAAATATCTTAGTAAGAAAAGAGTAAAGTTTTAGCTCACACGTTTTACACTCTACTTTGATTTTTCTGCTAAGTTTTTTTTTTTTTTTGTAATTCTACTTTCGCAACTTGGTATCAGAGCCACTGACTAATGTCGGAAATGGCTGATTCCTCTTCAAATCCATCCTCTCTTGATAAATCAAACAAGAATTCAAGCTCTAAGGAGATCTTCGACACAATCAATTTCACTAATCATTCATCAGTTGCTTCATCTATGCTTCCTGTGATTTCACCAAAACTAACGCGCGATAACCACCGATTATGGAAATCGCAAATTCTTTTTACCGTAGGAGCTCATGATCTCGAAGAACACCTAACGGGACTAATTTCATGTCTAGCTCCGTTCATTAGAGTTCAACTAGACAACTCAAATTTAGAGGTAACAACAAAACATAACTCAGAGTTTACTCTTTGGAAGAAAACAGATAAACTGTTAATGAGCTGGTTATTGTCTTCAATTTCAGAGGCAATGTTCTCTGTAATATCGAAATGTCAAACTGCCAATGATATCTGGCTTAATCTAGAAAAGGAGTTTTTAACTGAGTCTAGAGTAAAAACACTACATGTTAGAAGTCTTTTGCAAAATACAAAGAAAGAAAGTATAAGTATGCATGACTATTTTCTAAAGATGAAAGGATATGCTGAAATTTTGTCTGCCAGTGGTGTTGTTATTTCTGACGATGAACTGATAAACTACATATTAGACGGACTTGATTCTGAATATGATGCAGCAGTAGTAAATGTTACCACTAGGCTTGAATCCAGAGTTGATCCTATAACAGTTCAAGAAACACATATTGTTTTGTAGAAGTTTGAATTACGGTTGGAAAAGGCAAATAGTGCAATGAATTCTATGGTACATGCTGAATTTCATAGTAGCTCAGCAAATATTGCTAATTTGTCTACTGATAATGATGCAAAAAAATTACTGTCTGGACAGACTTCATCCCAACTTCAGGGTAGTGTTACTCAATATAACAACCAATCCTCACCTATATCACAGTCTCCAAGTCTTAGTTTATCCTATTTTCCAAATACACAGAGCTCACCTATATACACACCCCAACAAACTCAGTTTTTCACACCACATTTTTCTGGAAACTATACCGGTGGCAGAGGCAAAGGTCGTGCAGGAGGTAGAAATAGAATCATATGCCAAGTGTGTGGGAAAATAGGTCACTTGGCTTTAAACTGTTACCATCGCTTCGATGTGAATTTTACTGGGCACAACTCCCTAATTAGGAGCAACTTTAATCCTAGAGTATTTTCAAGGCCACCTGACCCTAACTATGGAAGACATTATACTTCTTTTCCTTCTCAACACTACTCACAGAGTGTTAATACAGTCCCCTCAATGCAGCTTCAAAATAATTTCCAGTCACCGTCTCCCTCAGCTGTTGGCATTCTTCAGGTTGTTTGGACACTAATTCTGGTACTTCACAAATGCATAATCAAGCCTTCATGGCTCAGTCACAGAATCATAGTCAACCTCCTGCAGCAATCAATTACATTGCTACTCCATCCTCAGTCCAAGACACTGCTTGGTACATGGATTCTGGTGCAATAGACCATGTTACCTCTGATTTTTCCCAACTGACTTCAAGTTCCAGCTACATAGGCAATAAGCAGCTTCAGGTGGGAAATGGTTACACATATTGGTTCTGCAATTTTATCTTGTGTTAATAAAGTGTTGCATCTTAAGAATGTATTATTTGTTCCTCATATCACCAAAAATTTACTTAGTGTTTCTAAATTAACTAGAGATAATGATGTCTTTATTGAGTTTTTCATTGATCATTGTATGGTAAAGGACAAGTCTTCCCAAGCCATTCTTCTCCAAGGAACACTTAAGTCTGGCCTGTATCAGCTTCAGAGTTCAACCTACTCTACTCCTAAGTCTACTACAGTCTTGGTTTCATCCTTCAATTCCATGCCAAGTCACTGTATTGCTTCATTTCCTTGTTATTCCAATAAGGATCCTAGTAATCCTATGAATAAACAACCTGAGTTGTCTTCAGTTCACAATGAATGTACTTCATCCTGTACTCCTATTAAGAGTCAGTTTTATAATGCATGTAATAGTGTTGTTGAACCTAGCAATGTAACCTCTACTTGTGCCACTTCTATTATCAATAAAACTGATCTTCTATTCAACTTTTTCTTGTGCAAAAGACTAATCTTATGATTTGGCACAAGTGGCTAGGTCATCCTAATAAATCCGTACTCACAAAAATACTTAAGCACTTACAAATACCATACAATAACAAATATGATATTACCTTTTGTCAAGCATGCCAATTTGGCAAGATGCATCAGTCCACCTATCTTAAATCCACATTTCATGCCACCAAACCACTTGAACTGGTTTATTCAGACCTTTGGGGACCCTCCCTTATCCCCTCTCCCGAAGGTTTCAAATATTACATTCAATTCTTGGATGATCATTTAAGATTTACTCGGCTGTTTCCCTTGAAAACCAAATCTGAAACATATTCTGTTTTTACACAGTTTCACAAGCTAGTTGAAAAATAGTTTGCTATTTCCTTAAAGTGTGTTCAAACTAATTGTGTTGGTGGGGGGGTGCGGGGGTAAGTATAGGACTTTAGTTCCATACCTAAAAGCTCATGGCATCCTTTTGTTTGAGTATAGGACTTTAGTTCCATACTTAAAAGCTCATGGCATCCTTTTTAGACATCCATGTCCCCATACTCATCAACAAAATGGGAGGGTAGAGAGAAAGCATAGGCAAATAGTGGAACAAGGTTTAACTCTTCTTGTTCAAGCATATATGCCTCTTAAATACTAGTGGTATGCTTTCCAAACAACCACCTACCTCACAAATAGACTTCCTACCCCAGTGTTTGACAATATTTTCCCCTTTAAGATGTTATTCAAAGTTGTCCCCAACTACTCTGTTATACGAATTTTTGGCTGTGTTGTTTATCCATTTCTTCGACCCTATAGTCAACACAAATTCAACTTTCATACATCTAAGTGTACTTTTGTAGGTTACAGCCTTAACCACAAAGGATATCAGTGTCTACCACCTTTTGGTGGAATATACATTTGCCAAAGTGTCACTTTTGATGAATTAGAACTTCCTTTCAAGTTTTTTACTGAATCAACACCACTTACATCAAACAATACCATGAATTCAGAGTCTTTTCCTTCTATGTCAGGTCATCCCAGTTGGTCTATTCCTGTCTCTACTCTACAAATTTCATCCCCAGTCAATTCAGAATCTACATGTCCTACTACACATGATCAGTTAAAAACATCAATTTAGACACCTAACACAGTGCCATCCATAAAGTCAGTTCCTTCAGTAGTAGGTTCCTTAGCTTCAGACCCTGATCAGTGCACCTCTACATCAGCTTTCAACCCTAAAGTTTCTACTAAATCCTTGCCTACATCATATGAATTCTTGTCTTCACCATCAGCACCCATTGACACTACACAATCTGCTCCATATGATACAGATCAATCCTCTAATACCAGAACCTTTACTGATCCTGTAATCTCAATTTTCTCCAACTCAGATTCTCCCAAATCTTGGCTGTCACCTATTACAATTTCCTCTCAATCCTCTTATGATACTATCCCTCTTATAGTTTAGCTGCCTCTAACTGAACCCTCTGTTCCTTCTGCCATTAATACTCACCCTATGGTTACTAGAGCCAAAGCCAAGGCCCATAGCACTGCCCTTTTTTCCACTTCTACACTTGATACTAAGGAACCAGTATCTGTATCTGAAGCACTTACACATCCTACTTGGAAGGCTGCTATGCAGTCAGAATATGATGCTTTGTTGTCTAATAAAACCTGGGAACTTGTTCCTGCCTCATTCGAGATACAACCAGTTGGGTGTAAGTGGGTTTTTAAAATCAAAACCAATCATGATGGCTTTATTCAGCGGTTTAAGAACAGATTGGTGGCTAAAGGATTCCAACAGACCCCTGGTATTGATTATCTTGAAACTTTAAGTCCTGTGGTGAAGTCTCCCATTGTTAGAGTTATATTGAGTTTGGCTGTGAGTTATGCCTGGGATATACAACAAGTGGACATTAATAATGCTTTCTTGAATGGTGACCTTACCGAAAAATTTTATATGGTTCAGCCTGAGGGTTTTGTGAGTCCTCATCATCCTCATCATGTATGTCGGCTTACCAAGGCTTTGTATGGTCTGAAACAGGCACCAAGGGCCTGGTTTGATAAATTAAAGAAAGCCTTTCTTGGTTGGGGCTTCAGTCATTCCTTGGCAGATCCGAGTCTGTTTATTTACAAAAAGGATGAGAAGATAATGTATGTATTGGTGTATGTTGATGACATATTACTCACCGGCAATGATTTCAGCTTAGTTAAGCAAACTGTCACTGATCTGAATAATCAATTTGCTTTAAAAGCATTAGGTTTACTCAAATACTTTCTAGGTTTTGAGGTGACAAGATGAAAGTTAGGTCTTCATATGACACAGGACAAATATGCCAAAGACTTGCTGATTAAAACTAACATGCTTGACAGTAAACCTTGCTTAACTCCAATGGCAATTGGGACCAAACTTACCCTTGAAGATAGTGAACCATTTGAAAATTCAACCCTCTATAGGAGTACAATTGGTGCATTACAGTATTTGACACTGTCTAGACCAAATATTTCTTATGCTGTGAATTAGTTGAGTCAATTCTTGAAAGCCCCCACTTAGCTACATTGGCAAGCCTGTAAACGATTCCTTAGACATCTCAAGGGAACTTCAGATTATGGTCTTCAGTTTAGCCCCAGTCATAGACTTAATTTGACATGCTATATAGATGCGGATTAGGCTAATAGTGTTTAGGACAGGAGATCAACCAGTGGATGTTGTGTTTTTCTGGGAAACAATCTGATACAGTGGTATTCAAGGAAGCAGAAGGTTGTGGCTTTATCATCCACAGAAGCAGAGTATAGGGCTTTTGCACAAGGGTCAACTAAACTTGCTTCGTTTAGCAGCCTATTTTCTGAAATTGGTCTCATTCTTCCAGAAGTTCTTGTCCTCTGGTGTGATAATCAAAGTGCAGGATCTCTTGCCTAGAATCCAGTTTTTCATGGAAGGACTAAGCACATTGAGTTGGATGCACATTATGTGCGAGAACAAGTCACAAATAATAGACTTAAAGTGCAATATGTTCCCACTGAGTATCAAAAGGCCAACATTTTCACAAAGCACTTTCATTGTCTAGATTTGCAATCCTGTGGGAGAAACTGACTGTTACATCATCTGTTGAAGTTTGTAAAGCTACATAGGTTCTTTGATGACTGCTTGCTAGAAATTTTTTTTTGGTGATAATCTGAAGTTTGGTTAGTTTTTGATGGTTGTTTGCTGGAAAAATTTGATTGGTGATAATCTGAAGTTTAGTTGGTTTTTTATGGTTGTTTGCTAAAAAAAAATAATAATAATTTGATTGGTGATAATCTAAAGTTTAGTTGGTTTTTGATAGTTGTTTGCCAGAAATTTGATGAAGTTTTTGGTTGGTTGCTGTTTTGGCTGGAAAATGATGCAGCATGGTTAGTCAGGTGATATTTGACTGTTTGAAAGGTGACTCAGATTTCAGTAACTGGAAATGTGGAACTGGTTCAGTGTTAGATTACCGGAATTGTGAGTTGGTTCAGTTTTAGATTACTGGAATTGTGTGTTTCTGCTTCAGGTTCTGTGACTGGAGTTACATGTGCTGTCAGGCTGTATCACTTGAGGAAGTTCAGCTTGCGGGAAGATGTTAGGATTTAGTTTTATACTTGTTGAACCTAGCTGACTATGGTTGACTAAAATCACAGGAGGTTTTGTTTATGGAAGGATGTTAGGATAGACTGAAAATGAGCTAGGCTTATTTTACTCATTCAACTAATGTAGGTCGTGCTCATGCAGTTCGTTTAAGTAAAGCTCATGCAATTTGTGCTCATGTAGTTCGTTTTAAGTAAAGCTCTTGCAGTTCGTCTAAGTAAAGCTCATGCAGTTCGTTTTAAGTAAAGCTCATGCAACTCGTTTTAAATAAAAACAGAGTCTGTTTTACTCTACTGACTTACCATATAAACTTTGACTTTTACTTTGTTCAATGTTCACCCTATATAAGTGAACTCATGTAAAATATCTCAGTAAGAAAAGAGTAAAATTTTAGCTCACACGTTTTACACTCTACTTTGATTTTTCTGCTAAGTTTCTTTTTCTGTAATTCTACTTTGGCAACTTTCTTCAACTTGATTCAATCACGTCTTAGAACTTGTATAAATAGTACTGCACGAATAGCATGTTGTAATCTTTTAAATTAGCTTATAATAAACATTTCTCCAGCAAGTTTTTCCTTGCTCTGTTTTTCTATCAATTTTCATTTCTTCTTCTCTGGAAAGTTTTGCGACTTTCCTTTCACGATTCTAGGACTTCTTCATGATATCAGAGCTATTCAGTTGACATGGATAATCTTGAAGACTTATCCAACTCCAAAAGCAAGATCAAAATGATAGATTTGGAGAAATCAACCCATAGCGATGATCAGCTGAAGAACTTCAGCTTTCCAAGTTCCTTACCTAATGTTGTTGTCAAATTAGGAAAAAGAACCACAACTACTAGAGTTCTCAAGTACTACCAGCTCTTACATCATTTCAGCTTGAAGGTTTTATCAATGGTGAACGTCTCTGTCCTAAGCCTTTTATCTTGAGCAAAGACGACGAAACAGGAGACCTGGTGAGAAAAACTAATTCCGACTATTTTCTATGGAAAAGAATTGATCAATTCCTTATGAGCTGGTTATATTCCTCAATCTCTGAAACAATGTTTGGATATGTTGCAAAATGCTCAAGTTCTTCTGAAATTTGGAAAACTTTGGGAATCATTTTATTACTGAATCAAAAGCTAGAACAATGTATCTTAGGAACTTATTGCAGAATACAAAGAAAGAATCCTTAAGTATTAATGATTTTCTGCTTAAAATGAAAGGATATGCTGATTCCCTCTCTGTAAGTGGAGTGATCTTAACCACTGAAGAATTGATAGCCTATATTCTAGATGGCTTAGGTTCTGAGTATGATGCTGTATTAGTACACCTATCAGCTAGAGGAGATGATATTACTCTTCAAGAGGCACAATTCTTGCTCCACAAACATGAGATCCGACTAAAGAGATACAATAGTGCACACAACCTATACCATGATAACTCAACCTTAATAGCACAGAAACAATCCTCAATATATCCTTATCATGTTTTCAATACAGGTCACTTACCATACATAAATACCACTCAGCATTCTGCACCAATACCAACACCATACACTCCTTCACCACAATATTATGTGCCTACATTACACTACAATCCACCACCAGCTCCAGCTTCAGACTTCAGCAACTCAAACAACACCTTCTTACCTCATAATGCCTTAATGGTGCAAGACACAAGAAGAATAAATCCAAATTCTGGACGAGGGAGAGGTAGAAACTTTTTCAAACCAAAAATCTTCTGTCAGGTATGTGGGAAACTTGGCCACACGGCTGTATAATGCTATCATAGACTTGACTTATCCTATAATGGTCCTAAAAACCAAAACCAACCTCAATAGTCTCAATATCACCAAACCATTCAACAACAATCCTTTTCACCCAATCAAACTGAATTTTTAGAACAAGCAAATCAAGTGTTTTATCTGCAAAAAGATCATGGCTTTACCAGTCAATCAAAAGAAGTTCTTACACCACAACCTAATCCATCACAACCACAGCAACATGAGCAACAAATTCCTTAGCATGCAGGTCCAATGTCCTACTTTGCTTAGCCCATTTCAGTAATAGATCCTCAATGGTACCTTGATTCTGGAGTCACCAGTCACATTAGCTCAAACACTCAATCTTTGGAGACTGTTACACCTTACAGTGGTCTAGAAAAATTGTAGAGTCAAGTTGCAGAATCAAGTTGATAGTAATAGTTGTAACTGATCGGTTTGCCAACATAAGTGGTGAGGTGAGTAGTTAATACAGGTTGCACTTTGTAACCTATACATGTTATAACTAACGCAGCACATGCAGTACATGCACGTACCTTTGCACAGTAATATCCTCCCTCGAACTGAGCAGTAGTAAGCTGTGAAAGTTTGAAAACAAACATCATAATACAAATCAACCAACGACTTCTGTATTTGTCTCTTTGGCAATCTTATTAGCTCGGTATCTCACAAACAAAAGGTGGTGGCTTTGAGTTCTACAGAAGCTGAATACAGATCACTTACTCAAGCCTCTACCGAACTTGTTTGGGTTCAACAATTGTTACATGAATTGAAGATTTTTATTCCTAACCAATCAGTCTTATGGTGTGATAATAAGAGTGCAAATGCCTCAGCTGCAAATCCTATGTTTCATGCTCGGACTAAGCACATCGAAATTGATGTGCATTACATCTGAGACTTGGTTCTCTCAAAAAGGTTAGTTGTTCAGTACATAGCCAGTGAGTTTCAAATTGCAGACATTCTTACAAAACCTCTGCTTATCACACATTTTCAAAAGTTATGTGATAAACTGCGTTTGATCTCTCTTATCCGCTTTAGGGAGGACACACAATCCAATATCAACTGTCCTATGAGTTTCAGGGAGGACATTCTGTCTCCTACTTCCTCTTGTAACCAGTTAACCTCTTCGAGTATTCACTCAGATCAAAACTAAACTTGTACACCTTTGTTCTTCAAACTTTCACAGCTTACTGCTGCTAAGTTCGAGGGAGGATATTACCGTGCAATGGTACGTGCATGTACTGCATGTGTTGTGTTAGTTATAACATGCATAGGTTACAAAGTGCAACCTGTATTAACTACTCACCTCACCACTTACGTTAGCAAACCGATCAGTTACAACTGTTATTATCAACTTGATTCTGCAACTTGACTCTGCAACTTGATTCTGTTACAATTGGATTCTTGTCACAGCCGTTGATTCTCTGCAACTTGATGGATTTTTGTTACAGCCGTTGCCGGACTAACTCTGCAACTTGATTCTGTTATTCTTCAACTTTCAGTCACGTTTTAGAACTTGTATAAATAGTACTGCACGAACAGCATGTTGTAATCTTTTAAATCAGCTTATAATAAACATTTCTCCAACAAGTTTTTCCTTGCTCTGTTTTTCTATCAGTTTTTGTTTCTTCTTCTCTGGAAAGTTTTGCGACTTTCCTTTCACGATTCTAGGACTTCTTCAATGGTAAACGAAAAGTGTACAGAAGCTGATAATGTTCAACCATCCAATAACTCGATTAGCAAAAAGGGAGACGAAACCACTAGTAGAATGAGGCAAGTTGATCTTATAGAAAAAGCCGAAAGTGATGAATCAGTATTGAAAAGTAAAGGTATGTGACTCGAATAAAAATTGAAATTTAATGCATTTCATAATAAATTTTAAGTTCTTTATATACATTTTCACATCTACATTATTTAGAATTGATAGAGAACAAAACGACTGAGGTGATAATAGTTGATAATGCTCGGTTTAAGCCATTAATCAAGGCTGTATAGGAGCGTAATTGGATAGTTTTACAAGATTTGGTAAATAGGACTCCTGGGGCCTTGACTAAAACTGTTTCAGAATATGGGGATACCATTTTTCACATAATTAATGTATCAGGTGCCCCCATGTGGCTTATAAAGAAGCTTGCATTCAAGATCAGTGCAAAAAAACTTCAAAATTTGGGAGGATATTCTCGCCAATCCATTATATTCGACACTGCTATTTGTGGCAATAGAAAGGCTATAAAAGCTTATCTCCTTAGGCATGCAGAATCTCCAAACATAACGAACGGAGAGGGTTTTCTTCCAATTCATGCAGTAGCAGAATATGGCCACAAGGGAATAATTCAATTTCTTCTGTTAAAAACAAAAGTATGTTTGGATGACGATAAAGGTGTTAAACTGATTAAAGATCTCATCAGTTCCTGTCACTATGGTAAGGTGTTAAACTAATTAAAGATGTCATCAATGTCCTTGTTCGGTTGAAGTTTTTCAAACAAAACTTATATCGGAGAAAACATAATTAAATAATATTGAAGTTAATTAAATCTGAAATCTCAGTTACATTGGGTAGAATGAAGTGAATTATGTAGGTCACTAAAGAGTACTAAAACTAAGGAAAAGTAATACAAGAAAGGAAATCCCCTATGCAGACAAAAATGCTGCTGAGGAAACGTACTTTATAACGATACGAAGTAAGAGGTAATCTTCATTATAGCCATATCATAATAATATTTAATTAAATAGCTTGTATAAGTTTATTCCTCTAAGCAATAAGTGACGGAGCCACTTATGGCTGAGTGGGGGCTCATGCCCCTATGAACTTGGAATTTTTTTTTTTCCCATTTCTTTTTTTTCAAGGAGGACCTTATTTATTTTATTTTATAAAATAATTTTAATCCCAGAATACTATAATTTGTCCTTTTCTTAAGGTTAATTCCTAACTATATATTTAAGTTTGTCTTTTCCTTCCCCTCACTGAATATAGACTATAGAGCAGATCAACAAAAAAGGCCCTGTATTTTATTATTCCCAAATTATTATTATTATTATTCTATCTTTTGCCTAATCAAAATAGTGGTATTAATTGCTTGAATGCTTTAGAAACCAAAGATAAGATATCATTGTATAATAGTTTTTGAGAACTAGGCATAAAGTAACATTTGGAGACTAATGGATAAATGACAAATTTGTTGTACATATATGAATCCGACTTTTATGTTTTGTTAGTATAGAGCCTTTTGAAAATGATAATAATAATAATAATAATAAAGACCTGAAATCTCTTTTGATAACAACATGTTCTCATGAGATACTCGATTCAAGAATTAAGAAGTGGAAGAATATTATATCTTACCCTTTATCCTAACTCCTTATCTTGTGTTTGTAGTAGATGGTTGAAATGGTAACTTTTGTCTTATAAGAAAGTTCTGAAATAAAACGGTAACCTTTGGCTTATAAGAAAGTGTTTTGTGAAACTAATGATAATGTACTCTTTTTTCTAGTTTGTGTTATTTTTTTTTATTAAATTTAGTTTTAAACGGGTTTTTCTACTTTTTGTTTTTCCAGTGTTTAATTTTCTTAACTTTTTTGGATTTATTTTTCTAATTATTTAATTCAGACCTTTTTCATTTATTTTACTAGTCTTTTCAAAAAAAAAATTTTTTTTTTATAATTTTATCAATTTAGAATTTAGTAACTATAACTAAAATTTGCAAGAAAGGGATTGTTGAATTGACAAAGGATATATAAAGAGACAAACAATCAAAAGTGTAAGAATTGAGAAATTAAAATTACATTTGCCTTTCATGTCAATTGATAAAATACTTACAGTGATGAAATAAATAAATGAAGCAATAATTAAACAATTTGTCCCTTTCTAATCAGAATATTTTATAAATTTGATGTGATGTGATCTAAATGAACCACACAAAATCTAGAGGGGTGAATCAAATAAATCTGGAGGGGCTCGAATAATTTTACCTAAAAATACACACAAGTAGTTTAGAATCCAATTTTTTTAAAATTTTTGGGTGCCACCCCAAGGGAGGTCGGCCAGTGGCCACTTTATGTGGGCTAATCTCTTCGAAATCGGTCAATGGCTGAAAACGCGGATATTTCAATGCAAGAAATTTTTGGGACGCTTGGTTTGACTTAATTAAAGAATTCCAAATCTTACACGTTAATCCAATTTCTTATTTGTTACAATGCAAGAAAATGCTGTCTCACTAACGACAATTGATTAAGTTTTTTTTATTTTTCAAATTTGTCTCCTTATTTACCGGAGAGATATAAATAATTCAATAATTCATGATGATTTTTTATTGATGATTTTTTATTTTAATAAACTGTATTGGTCATGATATCGATCATTGATCACAAGTCACTCCAATTCTAGATAACTATAAACAAGAAAAAAATAATTATATTATAGCAACACTTTGAAAAAGATGTAGATTTATAAAAACAATCAGCTGCCACTAAGCAAAATTTTTGGCGGGAGGTTAAGTATCATATTAGTTTCAAAATGATACTCTTTTAACATTATATCTATATCCATAATTTGTTTTTAGCAATAGATACAATATTTGGCCAACATTTGGTGAAGAAAGTAGGGTGTCACATTTTTTAGGTCAGATCCCGGCCAAACGTCATCTTCATTTCAACTAAAATTTATGTAAATAGATAGATCATTTAAAAACAACCATTTCGGTATCAGTTATTTTTCAGAAGCCAAAATCTAGTCACTATTGTCTGGATTCCAACAACCGATTAATTAATTTCTAACTTGTAATGTTTTATATAATTAACTAGAGAATATACTTCAAGAAATATTATTAATCATTAATGTAATTTAAAAAATACTATTATAATATGAAATTATTATACAATTAATATATTTGTCCATCACTAACATTTTCTCTTTCTAAGAAATTTCCTTGCAACTCATCAATAATTTCAACAAAATTAAACCCTTCATACATGAAGTTGTTAAATTCTCATGATTAACTTGACAAAGGCTTGCAAATTAGAGTCTACTACCAATGAGGTCACCATCACTCACACTTAATTTTGCAAATATTTGATCGAAACATTAAAGTAGAATTTTTTTTGATATTATATTGTTTTTAATTAATTAAGGTTACATCACCACTTATCGTCTTTACCTAACTCTCAGGTCCTTCCCAAATGTAAAGGATTTTGCCTAGTTTTCGATTGTAAATTTCTTAGAAGTTTGAGTTTATACGTCTTTCATGTGCGGATGTAAGTTTTATGCCCAATCATGTTAAATTATTTTCTGTTTTTTATAATTAGTGATTTATTCAACATTTATTAATTTTAATGTTGGTGTATTGAAAATTTGAAGGTGTGTTTGTTAATTATAATGAATTGAATCATAGGTATGACCTTGCTTTTCAAATAAATGACTTGTAATATTAGTTAAGTTTATTTTTATTTTATTGTATTTGTCAATCACTTGTTTATCCTTGTATTTGCCTATATAAGAGCAACTATTTCATTATAACAATTAGCTTATGAAATATATGAAATTGATTTCTTCATTTGGGAAAACTTTTATGTTCTTGAGTGTGCATTCTTTATCCAAGTCTTGGCAATGAGATTTGATAGTGACTCAATTCAAGTTGGTGGAGTAATCATTTAGGCTTAAAGTGTTTTTACTTGTCTTGGTCCAGATTTGCAAGTAAGTGTGATTTAGTCAATGTTTTTAATTTGGCCGAATTTCTACTTGATTTTTGGAGTATGTTGTAATCAGTTTAATGATTATAATGAATTGAATTAAATTTATAAATGGAATCCTTATGTTTGTGAATATCATTATTAAATTTTTAGGATTTGTTTAATAAGTGTATAACCAGGATTTGCACTCAGCTGAGCTGAGCTGTACATTTGTCCAATTTAAAAGGCTAGGTCTTTATGCGTTCCCGTTCGGAATTAAATTATCTTTTGGTCCTTGTCTTTAAGCTAAGTCCCAAGTTTCACCCTCTCTCTCTTGCGTTTTAAATTTAACAACTCCAATTTCCAATGTATTAATTAATTAAATTATTATACAGGAAGTTGATAGGAAATTTTCGTTAATTTTAAAATACTGAAAATTTTAAAATACTGAAAGAGGAACAATTCAATATAAAATATAGTTATATTATATAGATTTAGTATTTCTTAATTGACCAATATATTGAATTAATTTATGAATGCAATTTTCATGTGAATTCTAACAAAATATTTGGAATATAATTTTAAGAGTCATAAGGAACTATTAGTGAAAATTAATAGTTATTTCTATTGATTTATTAGAATCTAATAACGAACATTTGACCCACCAATTAAATATTCTAAATATTATATTACTTTAATTAATTAAGGTTATGTCACCACTCATCGTCTTTACCTAACTCGTAGATCCATTCCAAACATAAAGCATTTTCCTTTTCTTTCCACTGCAAAATCATTGTGTCTCATCCTTTTCTTAAGATTCTTAATTATGCTTTAATTTCCACCTTTATTTGCTTTTACTGTATCGTTTACTTGCTTTTCTCGTTCGTCAAAAAGTTTAGAACTATTAGTCCCCCACTAGTAGGTCCATCCCAAACATAAAGCATTTTCCTTTTCTTTCCATTGTGAAATCATTGTGTCTCATCCTTTTCTTAGGATTCTTAATTTTTCTTTAATTTCCAGCTTTATTTGCTTTTCATGTATCGTTCACTTCCTTTACTTCTTGTACATTGAATTCAATTTTCAGGATTATTCTCATAGAAAAGTAACCAAGTTCTCTTTGCTTTCGCTCAAACTGACCGTTCTTTACTAGTGACAATATCTATATTCATTTCTTCTTTCCGATAACTAAATCCATAGCATTTGTGGTTGAGCCATTGTCTCTGAACTCTTTAAGGAGTTGTTTGAGAAATTGGCATTTGTGGTTTAGCCTCTGTAATATATGCTCGTTTGTCTTGAATCTTATAATTTGATTGTCACCGTAGTTGTAGTTTTGATAAAGGCGAAAGAAGTGAATAGATGGATCTTGTTCAATCTTCCAACTCCGGAGCCAAAATCACTGAGATGATGCCAGTTGATTCCAATAAAGGAACCACAAAATTGGAATACAAAAAGAATGCTCATGAATTTGGGACAGCACAAGGTAAGAATGCTCATGAATCTGGGACAACGCAAGGTAAGTATAAGTCAGAGATCATAATAAGTGATATGTTGCATAGTATTCATCAGATCTTTCAAAAACTAATATTACATATCGATAGATTCATAGATACATAGTACTTATTATCATGTATACATAATATATTTGAAATTAATAGTGAACGGAAAAACTAGAAAAGGCATTCATATTCAACCATCCAATAACTCAATAAGCAAAAAGGGGAGACGAACCCACTTAAATGAGCCAAGCTGGAAATAATATTAGGGGTGTTCAAAAGAACCGATAGGAATTGGAACCGGCAGGTATGGGGTTTGGTTTCAGTTCTTACCCAGAACCAGCCGTCAACGGGTAGATTCCGGATCCAAATTTTTGGAACCATTACTATGCGGTTCCCGTTATGGTTCCTACAGTTAGGAACTGGAACCCAAACCAGGAAGCGAGACTAATATAAAATAAAAGTAGGGGGTTAATAAAAACTTTTGTAGAAAAAGTAATGTGCATACATTTATATTCATATTTCATAACATTTAAAGTAAGTTAGTTTGAATTTTGAGAATCTAGCATTACAAAGCAATGGATTTTGTAATTTTGAATTTATAATTTGTAATTTTATTTCTGTTAACAAGTGTCAGGTGGGGGTTGGGGGGTATTTGTAAGTTTTTAAGGTTTTTTTTCATTTTAAAAAAATTTGGAGGGTCATGTAATTTTACAGGGTACTCAGAACCGAAACCGTTGTTACATGTTCCGGTTCTGGGTACTTAGTTCTGGTTCCAAATTTCAAGGAATTGTCGATTCCGATTTTGGTTCCGATTTATTCAAAAAATGCAGGATCCCGGAACCGAATACCCCTAAATAATAGTGAACATATATAGTAAGTTAAAAGACTATATACATAGTACTCTTTCTTTCTTTCTTTTTTCCTTTCTCATTTGCACAGAATTTGGAATTAATAGTGAATGAAAAGAGTACAAAAGATGATATACTATCTATAAAGTCTTTGAACTTACCTTACTCTTTCAGTGTTGATTCATCACTCTTTTGACTTTCCAATTTTTTTTTTTTCCTCGTGTGTTTATAATTTGAATTAACAGTGGATGGAATGAGTATAAAAGAGGATCATGTTCAACCATCCAGTTCTTCAGTTAGTGAAAAGAGAGATGAAACCACGCAAATAAAGCAAGCCGATACTGATGAAATAACAATTGGGAATGGGATGTTGGAAAGTCAAAAGAGTGCTGAAATAGTAATCAAAGCGAAAGGTAAGTTAAAAACTATATAGATATTACTTTTACCTCAAAAATATTCTCATATGCACATATTTTAGAATTAATAGTGAACAGAAAGATTAAAGAAGGCAATCCTGTTCAACCATCCAATAACTCAGTCAGCAGAAAGGGAACTGAAACCACTCAAACGAACCAAGCTGACTCTAAAGAAAACACCGAAAATTTGGAAAATGAAAAGAGAAGAGGTAAGTTATTATATACATTTGGGTTTTTACAGCTTGGGTTCCTATTATCAAGTAGACATGTTTGGACTTGGAATTTGATATACATAATTCTTCTACCTCATTTTTTCTCTCATGTGTATGTAATTTGGCATTGATAGTGAGCAGAAAGAGATATCATCTTCGACGTTCCAAAAATTTAGGTCGCAGAGAGATAGACAAAGTTGGTCCTAATGGAAAGGAAAAGGTGAATCAACACGGAAAGGAAAAGGTGAGTTCAAAACTATATAGGTATTACTTCTACCTCCTACTTTATCTCATAGTACATATACAATTTGGAATTTAAAGTAAATAGAAGGAGAAAAAAGGCAGTCATTTTCCACTATCCAATAACTCAGTTAGCATAAGGGAAGACGGAACCACTCAAAACAAAGCAAGTTGATCCTAAAGAAAGCAGAAAGTAAAAAAATAAAAAAAATAAAAAAAATAAAAAAAAAAATTGATGAATCGGCATTGAAAGGGACCACATAAATTAAAGAGTAAAGGTTATATAGATAGTACTTCTTTCTTNCAGAAGTTTTATGCAGTTTTTGGATTGATGCAGAATTCTTTTTGTTGCTGGTGCAGAAAAATAATGCAGTAGATCAGATTGATGATGTAGCAGTAATGTGGCAGATTTTATGCAGTTTTGGTGGTGCAAAAAATAATGCAACAGATAGGAATTTTGTTATGTTGAAGAATATTAGATTAAGTGGAGAAGAGTTGTACTGGATGGTTGAAAAGAAGTTATGTTTGAGAGGGAATATTAGATATAATGTAGAAGAAGTGTTTTGGATGGTTGAAGAGAAGTTATGTTTGAGAGGGAATATTAGATATAACGTAGAAGAAGTGTTTTGGATGGTTGAAGAGAAGCTCTGTTTGAGAGGGAATATTAATATAGTGTAGAAGAGGTGTCATGTATGGTTTAAATAGGCGTGAATCTGTAATAGTGTAAAGAAAGGAAGTTTACTTTGTAATAATCCAAACAATTCAAACGCAGCGTTTTTAGAATGCTGTATGTTCCAAAACGCTGCGTTTCTGATGTGTTTCACCAACTATATAATAGTTGGCTTTCATCTTCTTCAAAAATAGAAAAGAACGCAGTTTTTTCGTGAAACATATAGCAGTTTCTTTCTTTCCTCTGTTTTTCCTTTTTTTGTTTAGTTACAAATTCTCAACAACATCTTTTACTTAGGTACCCAGAATTTCAAAACGTAAGGAACGAAAAGGGTTATCTTCCAATTCATGATGCAGTAGACTATGGCCAAGAGAGAGTAATTCAGTATCTTCTGGCAAAAACAAAGGTCTCTTTGGATGACGATAAAGGTGTTAAACTGATTAAAGATATGATCAGTTTCGAATTTTCTTGTTTGTGATATGGTTAGATAACGTTAAATTATCACATTACAACTTTTTTATTATTATTATTATTATGACAAATATCGATAATACGAATAAATTTTTTATTTAAAAAATAAGAAAGAAATGATGACGGACATAAAAAAAAAAAATCACTATTAGTTGATATAGAATTTTATTTTAATCAATTTAATTTGTGATTAGTAATTAGCAATATAGAATATAAAATAATCAAGGAATATATCCTGACCATACAGCTATAGAATGAGTTACAATGTAGAGGTGTCATAAAATAAAATAAATGGGGAAAATTAAAATGAGGACACATGTTTATTAAAAGACAAAAATATGATATTTCACGGTATAAGATCATTTAATTTAACTTTATAATTTATAAAGAGTGTAATGTAAATATATTTTATTATATAATGTAAAAGTCAAAACGGATATTAAATGAATATTAATAACTATTGACAGATATAAACATGTGTCAAAAGCTCGAACACATAACGAAAAAAAAAAAAGAAGGAAAAAAAAAAAAATAGATGTCATTGATTTAAGCTTACTGTGTAACAAACATGTCAAATTCCATATTAAAAAAAAGTTTAATAATTTCTACCAAAAACTAATGTTTGATCTATGTATTACGTCAAAAATAATTAGTGGAATAATTAAATATAAAATCTCAAAATCTTTATAGAACTGGCTTACGTGGTCCTGGCAGTTTAAGGACCAACGGTACTTGCTGGATTGTTTTCTTCCTTGCCTCTGGTGGTGGTTTCCACTATTTATGGCCTTGAGACTTCTCAGCTTGCTTGGCAAGCCCTGGCGCACGTTTTGCAGTGCCCTCAACCTCTCGTATTCTCTTATCAAAAGTTACAATCTTTACAGCAAGGCTCTATGTCTTGCCAAAGTTTCTTGGATGAAGTTAAGTCTCTTGCTGATGAATTAGCTGCTGTTGGAAACCCATTGATGATTCAAATTTAATTCTATCTGTTCTCAATGGCCTCAACTCTTCCTTTCTTCTTTTGTCACAATGTATATGCTCCTTGCTAAGAGATTTATGCCATTTTCGGATTTTCATGCAGAGTTGCTGAATTATGATCTAATGCAAAATTTTCATAATCAATCTATTCAGCCCGAAGCAGGCTCATTTGCCTCTCACTCCCACAAACCTTGGTCTAAGCAAAGATCTCGCAACAACAACAACAACAAGTCTCGCTTCACGGAGCATCTAAAGGCTCGAGGACCAACTCTTCCCCCATTTCGGCAGCCCACCTCATTTTCCGTCCCCTTCTTGGGCTCCACCTGCTCCTTCTGCGTCTCACTCTTGATCTCCATGTCAAATTTGCAAACGAGAGGGACATCAGGCACTGGATTGCTTTAATCGCATGAATTATTCTTTTTAGGACATCATCCTCCAACCGAATCAGCTGCTATGGTTGCTGAGGCCAATACCACCTACATTAATCACATCAATGGTACGCTGATAGTGGTGCGAATATTCATGTTACTTCTGATGCGACTAATTTGGCAACTTCTCAGCCTTGTGACACTGATACCATGGGCGTAGGTAATGGGCAGGTTTGATAATCCGCGGCCCAGTGACAGAGGATTGCACCCGATCAACCTACAATAGCTGTCATCATCTAAACTTCATGCTTTCTCCATGACTGTTGGGTCAAGACCTCTACCACTACTTGCATGGTCGTTTGGGACATCCTTTGTTGTCTACTTTGCATATGTTATTCATAATTATTCTCTACCTGTTGTGATTCATTCAATAAAAGTCTATTTGTGTGTCATGTCAACTAGGTAAGTCTAGCAGTTGCCATTTTCTAATTCCTCCAGAGAGTCGACTACTCTTCTAGAGTTAATTCATTCCAATGTCTGGTCCACTTCCACTCCATCTTTGAGTGGTTGTCTCTACTATGTTATTTTTATGGATGACTTTACTCCTTTTGGTGCTATATCCCATTTCTAATAAATCAGATGTTTATGCCCGTTTGTCAAATTCAAATTTTAGTAGAAAACAATTTAGTTATCCCTTAAGCGATTACAAAGTGACAATGGTGGCGAATACTGTTCCACCATTTTTAAACAATTCTGAGTAATAATGGGATCTTTCATCAGCTCTCTTGTCCGCATACCTCTCACACACCGGTCTTGCCGAGAGAACATCTCATTAAGTTGAAATGGACTCACTTTCCTTGCGCAATCTGGCTTACCTAAGAAATTTTGGGTTGATGCTTTCTTAACTTCAATTTTTATCATTAACGATTGCCCACTAAAGTTCTTAATTTTTCTTCACCCTTTAATGTCTATTCATCTTCCTCCAGATTTTAGTTATTTTTGTTTCTTGGGTGTCATGTCTTTCCATGTCTTCGACCTTAATGCCTAATACCTCTCGTACCGTAGCACACCATGCATTTTCATTGGTTATTGTTCTAATCAGAAGGATTTCGATGCTATGATCCTTCCCTCCGACGTGTGTATATTTCCAGAATGTGATCTTTGATGAGTAGTGTTCCTGCTGTGGTACAATCTCTTATCATGGACTCTACAGCACGTTCCCTCAACAGGTAATTCTCCACCCTTACTTCCTTTTCCACTTTTACCATTTTTCCCTCATCTTGTCCTTCCACTTCAATTTCACCACCCCACACTACTCCTAAATTCCTACTGACCATGACTTCTCCATTCCACCAGACACTCTACCAGACATTGCCTCTCCTATTTCCTCTTCTCCGACAACATCCTTGAGCCCCCACCTATTGCTCCTACCGTGCAGCCCCTTCTTTTCACGTTGTCACTAGATCACAAACTGGTCAACTTAACCCCGCACATACCCTGATTTTCATCTCTATTACTCACACGTCACCCCCTGGAGTTTTGCATGCAGTGTGTTATTTCTAAGCCCAGTTCCTATGCTCAAGCTACTGCTATACCTGAATGGCATTCAGCTATGGAGTCTGAATTCCAACTTTGTTGAAGAATCAAACCTAGACTTTATGTCCTCGTCCACCTGGAAAAAATGTTGTTCCGAGTAAATGGGTTTTTTAAATCCAAACGCAGACCAGATGGAAGTATTGAAAGACTTAAAGCACGACTGTTACAGTTGTTTATCTCCAGCGTGGTGTATTGATTTCTTTGACACATTCAGCCCAGTTATTAAACCTTCCACAGTTCGCATGGAACTCTCCCTTGCTATCTCATTTAATTGGACATTCACAACTAGATGTGTCCAACGCTTTCCTTCATGGATTTTGGATGAGGAAGTTTATATCTCAACCTAAAGGTTTTGAAGATCCTACCAATCCACAGTTTGTGTGTAGTTGCATAAATCTATTCATGGATTAAAACAAGCTCCTCGGGCTTGGATTCGCTTATCCACTACCCTTTTATCTCTCGGTTTGTAAGCTCTCAGGTTGATCCCTCTCTGTTCACTATCACCGTGACTCTAAACATGCCTTTCTGCTAGTTTACGTGGACGGCATTCTTTGACATCTAATGTTCGGTTTTTTTATTGATGAGCTGATCTCTAATCTTCAGTTGGACTTGCTATGAAGGACCTTGGGCAGTTATCATACTTCCTAGGTATTAAAGCTACTCGTGATTCTTCTGGTTTACATCTTCGCAGACAGATATATTATTGATCTCTTGGATCGTGTCAATCTCACTAGCATACGTCCTTATCGTGCCTATGTGTTTTCGGGTACTAAGCTATCCAAATTCGATGGAACCCCCTGCTTGATCCTTCCGAATATCGTCACACAGTCGGTGCCTTACAATATGTAACTCTCACTTGCCTAATATTGCCTACTCCATGAATCAACTTTGCCAACATATTCAAGCCCCAACTACAGCTCATTGGACTACGCCAAGCGTGTCCTACGTTACCTGAAAATACTTTGGACTTTGGCCTTTTTCAGACTTGGTTCTTTCTCCATTAACACATATTGTGACTTGGATTGGGCCGATGATCCCGATGATAGACGTTCAATGTGTGGCTTGGCTTTTTTGTTGGTCCCAATCTTATCTCGTATCGGCAAAGAAACAACCAGCGGTTCTAAACAAGCACTAAGGCTGAATATAGATGTCTGGCTCTAGTTACAGCTAAAGTGTATTGGCTACGTTGCTGTTATGTGAACTGGAAATTTCTCTTGATTCACCTCCTATTATCTGGTGTGATAACATTAGTGCCTTTGCACTTGCCTCCAATCCTATTTTTCATGCATTTCTAAGCATATCGAGGTGGACTACCATTTTGTGCGTGAAAGTCGCACACCGAGACATCATTTGGAGCATATTTCAACTTCTATTTTGCCTGCAGATATTTTCCACCAAAGGCATACAACTGATAGATTTTGTTTCCTTCGTGACAAACTGGCTATCTGCGATCTTCCGGCCAGTTTGTGGGGGAATGTTAGTGATACGAGATGATCATTCAAATAGTCAAAAACTCAAAGCCAAGTCAGTGAGCCGCGTTTCTGTAAACCAGTGAACTGCATATCATCTATCTTATATTGATGTTTGTAATATATGTTTATCTCTTGTACAACCTTATATTGAATGTTTGTAATCTATGTTTATCTCTTGTAACAACCTTAGATTTTCTGCGGTTTTGATCTCATCTGATGTAATTACTCTGGTAAATATACACTATACTCTATATCTGGTAAGTCTTTCCAGAACATTTTTGGTTTCTTTCAATAGCAGCCAACAAATTCTTTCTCCATTGAATAAACTGTATGAGGTGTTAATTTTATCTCCTTTAGAGTGGTAGAGTCACTTACTTATCTATTGTTTAATGTGAGGTGATTATTTCAAGGTTAAGGCACTTATTATTATTATTTTATTCCCTGTAAGTTGTTTATTTATTTATCATTCTACTATTCTTCTTCTCCTCCTCCAAAGGTTTGTTTATCTTATTATATATCAGTTTTGGGTTTAAAAATGCCTAATTTCATGGGCTTATGGTCCAAAGGTGTTGGGCAGACCACAGCCCACTTAGATATATAGAATGGTTATTTAGCACAACACCAAGGCCCATTTGGTCTAAATTATAGCGACTAATGATAATTTTATAAACTAATTATCTACAAATATAATAAATATAATTTTAAAATTTTTTCTTTCATTTACAAGAAAGGAGAAATTCCAAATAAAAATAGAAGTTACTAATTGCATTAAATGATGGTAATTTATTTAATAAACAAATGCACCAAAATTAAGTCTTATCCTTAATGAATAATCTTCTAGTAAATGCCATCTTACATGAACAAGTCAATTAATTTTAAACTACCTTACGGATCTCCTATAACAAATTTAGGATCACATTTTGAACATAAAGAAAATTAGAAGCCTATAAAATAGGCTTAATTAAGTTACCCCATTTAATATATAGTCTCATACAATAACTTAAATCTCATATGTAGAATTGTCTATGCACTTATTTAGAACTTGAATATATATATATATCATATTTGAGTTTTTTTTTTTTTTTTAAAACCCTCCTTTAAGAAATCATTTAGTCACACTCTCACTTAAAATGGACCGAATTATCATATTTGGATACCATATTCAAATCAAGTAGGAATTCTTGACATACTCGATTATCATATATTATCTAGTATATGGATGTCAACACTCCTCTAGGCTTTAGTATATTGAGTGGTCAAACACTCTTTCTAGTACTTATTTGACCGTAGATCTGTATACTCTACGCACTAATTATCTTACAATAAATCACTTATTAATTGAATACTTATATTTCAAGTGTATCAAATTTGTCCAGATATAATAAGAAAAATACAAGATATATTATTTTTCAAAAAAATCAATCCCAATACGATTACCAATACTATTAATGAATTAAAAAAGAATGACGAATGGCACTATTATGATGAAATAGAGCAAAGTTTGAAGATATTTTGCTTTAGGAATTTTCTAAACCAACGAAGCAAGCACATCTCTCTTATTACTCTTTTATATGTCTTTCCTTTGTTACTTTTTGTTAAACACTTCCTCTTATATATCCACCTCTGAAAGGATAGAAGAATCTTCTTCTACAAGCTCAAGAAAACTAACAAAGTAGAGAAAGAAAACAGAGAGCATAAAACTGAAAAACTGAATAATCTTTTTCTAACTAACAATACAAGATACACGTGATGTGCTTATAAGCAACATAGCATGACCAAGAGTAAACGACATCGTTTTTACATAAGCTTTCCTCATTTGTTAATTTCCACTTTTGTCCTTCATTATATCAGTCCCCCATAAACCAAACATTCTTTACTTCTCCTCTTATCTTCATATTCCCTCTTCATCGACACCTCATGACTTTCTTCACTTCTCATCTGCAGTTATTCTTGACAACAACTTTAACTGACTTCTTTCTCATTAGTTTTTTTTTTTTTTTCCTCTCCTACTAATTCTGCGACTTTAATAACGAATTGCAATGAGCTGGTGAAGCGAACAACAACAGCGAACTGATGAATCTACAACTTTTAATAACGAATCTACAACGAGTTGATGAAGTTAGTGAGCTAATGAAGCGAACAATGGCTGATGAAGCGAATAACAGCAGCGAACTGATGACAAACAAGACAATAGCTTTTAACCATTACAAAACCACCGTTGCTTGTAAGTGACTTATGAAAATTACAAAAAAACTGAAGCGAACAACAACTTTCTCAAATCTCCAGCAAACAGCAATTTTTCCTGATTTCTTTCTCCACCACACACACTTTAACTGACTTTTCTCATTATTTTTTCTCTTCTACTAATCTACAACTTTTAACTTTTTCCTTAGCCACTGAAATCTATGTCCAGACAAGGGCTTTTTTAAGATATCTGCTAGTTTGATATTCAGTACCCACATACTGCACACTAATTCTTTATCAGCAACCAACTCTCAGACGTAATGCACACTATTTCAATGTGCTTCGTTCTTGCATGGAAGACAGGGTTTGTGACAAAGCCCCTGCACTCATGTTGTCACCCACAGAATAGCTTGAGTGTGTTTTCATTCCTAGTTCTGTAAAATTTTGAATCCAAACCATTTAGTGGCGGCTTGACACAAAGACCTGTACTCTACTTCAGTAGATGACAGAGAGACCACCTTTTGTTTTCTTGAACTCCACTGGATCAATTTCCTCCCAGAAAGATTCCATACCCACTGGTTGATTTCCTATCGTTAGTGTCACTGGCCCAATCTGCATCAGCATATCCTTCAGAATAAATCTTTTATCTCTGGTGAATAACAACCTATGAATGGTCCCTTGATGTACTAAAGTACTCTATTACAAGTTGACCATGAGCAACCATGGGAGTCGCAAAAACTGACTAAGTTTGTTTACAGCAAATGCTATATCTGGTCTAGACAAGTTAAGTACTGCAGCCCCCACACCTTTCTATAGAGAGAAGGTTGATCAAATACTTCATCATCCTCTTTACTGAGTTTTGTTCCGAGCCATAGAGTCTGACAAGGTTTTGAATCTGCCATGCCAACTTTGTTTGCAGCTCATAGTATACCTGGTTTGCTGTTAGAGCAGTGAGGAATAATTTCTAGTCACTTCAAACCAAGAAAATAGTTAAGAGACCCCAATTTTTGAGAGCAAATTGTCTATTCAAATCTATCACAATTTGCTTAATAAGATGATTACATTCCAGTGAGAAGGATATCTCTACATACACCAGCAATAAATGACTTGAGCTTCTCTTTTGAAGTAACACTAACATCAATAGCAAATTCTCAAAACCCCAAGACAGTATACACTCTTCAACTTGTCGAACCAAGCTCTAGGAGCTTGTTTCAAGCCATACAAGGCTTTATGTAACTTACAAACATGCTTTGGTAAATGTGGATCACAAAACCTTCGGGTTGATACATGTAAACAGTCTCAGTTAGCTCACCATTAAGAAAGGCGTTGTTGATATCGATTTGTTGGATATCCCATTGATGATAAACTGCCAAGGATAGCATGCTCTTTGGTGGCAGCTTTGATAACAAGTGAAAAAGTCTCAAAAATTCAAGCCTGGTGTTTGTTGAAATCCCTTTGCAACAAGCCTTGCTTTATACCTTTGCAAAGATCCATCATAATTCAGTTTGGTCTTAAAAACCCAGTTGTTGTTTATTACATTCATTCTAGGCATACAAGGCACCAGTTCCCAAGTCGATTGTTCATAATGCATTATATTCTATCAACATTGCATCTTTCCAGTCTAGTGTATTTAAGGCTTCAGTTGCAAATTTAGGCTTAACTAAGATTGTCTGACTGGATAAATAGGCACAAGGATTGGATGAATTCGACTGCTTTTGAACCTGGTCACCATCAGATGAGTGTTCTGAGTATTCTGAGTTTGGAACTTAGGAAAACATAAATCAACTTCCAACTGAATTCCTGATGCTCAGAAGAAGATATGTACTCTGTAGGTGTTGTGCATCTATCAGGTGGTTGATTAGCAGACTGATTTCTTTGTAACCTGGGTCCTAGAAGAGATACAATTGAAGAAGGTATGACAGGTGACATATATGCTGAGCAGAGATTGGTTCACATGCAGTAGGTTGAGTTCTTTGTAACCTGGAATCTGAGAGAGGCACTGCAGTTGAAACATTTTGCTGAGCTAGCTGATGGATTTGTATGATTGTGTAGGAGGACCTCACGGGATTGATAATCTGGAGCTTGGACTGTACACAGCTTGTTGAACTAGAACCTAGAAAATGCACTCCAGTTGAAGCATTTTGTTGAGCTGCAGATGGTTTGTATGATTGTGTAGAGAGGACCTCACTGGTGATTGAGAATTAGGAGCTTGGACTGCACACAACTTAGTTAAACTGGAATCTAGAAAATGCACTCAAATGAAGTATTTTGCTGAGCTGCAGGCGCTGATGCAGATGGATCTTATGATGGTGTAAAGAGGATCTTTAGTGATTGATAATTCGGAGCTGACCTGCACAAACTCAGGGGAACTTGTAGTTATGTATCTGAAGAATAGATAGAATAGTTTAGAAGCTGCCAAGAACTTTGAAAGATGGGAGCATTGTCAGTCCAGCAACCTTACTACCTCACATGAAACATTCTTGAAATCATTTTTAAATGGAAATCAACTATTGAACTTGGCTTGCTTGACAATATACAACTTACTAGATGAGGACATACACTTATAGCCTTTATGAACTAGGCTATAACCCAGAAAAACACACTTCTCTATGGTAAACAAATTTTTGCTTCTGATATGGTCTAATGAGGGGTAACAACAGCAGCCAAACACCTTTAGATCATTATAGTTTGGTTCTTGACCATAACAATGTAAATGGAATTGAATAATCAAGAAGTTGAGGGTAGTCTATTCAACAAGTAACCTGCAGTACTAAGGACTGCCACAAGAAATGAAGTGGCATAGCTCATGTGCAAGAAAGATAGTCCAAACTCAGTAATGGCTCTATGTTTCCTTTCTACCTGACATTTTGCTGGTGTAGATAGGGCATGGATTCTAAGAATATGCCAGGTTGGTCTAGATATTTGGAAAATATCCTAAACTCACCTCACCAATCTGTTTGCAAACATTTAAGCTTTAATTCAGCTGTTTTTCAACCAAACAATGAAACTTGTAAAGATGGGAAATGCTTCAGATTTAGCTTTCATGGGTATCCACCCTAATCTGTTGTAGTATCCACAATATGTTAATAGCGAAAAACTTCAGAAGATTTAACGGCAAGTCCCCATAGATCAGAGTAACTAATTCAAGTGGAGCTTGTGAATGAGAATAATATAGGAAATTGTGCTTGTTGCATTTTACCATATTGACAAGCCTCACAAAAAGGTATTTTATGCCAAGTAATTGGATACTTCAGCTTATTCAACACACTTTTAAACTCTTTTCTTGAGGGTGTCCTAACCTAACATGCCATAGCAGGTAGTACTAAGCTTTGCATCTAATACGGGATGAACGAAGTACAATTATTTGCTGCTAAAACAGAGTTAAAACTAGAAGATCCAGCTTTTGAACCGAAACTTTATTTCCTTCAGCATTAAGTGGAGAGCAGAAAGCTGGAACTGCATATGAGGACGATGGATGCATAGCTGCATCAAGAGATCCAAAAGATGGTAGAGACATGCAACTGGTACAGCCCATCTTCTAGACTCCCTTGTAAAGTATGTCTTTAGTTGTTTTGTCCTTTATAAAGCAATGTGCAGCATGAAATTCAACAATACATCATTATCCTTCGTTATTTTGAAATGCTCAGAGATTTTTGGCTATACAAGGGACACACAACATATTTCTCAAACTCAACACCTTAGAAGAGAAATCAGAAGGTTAAATTTAATACTTGTATGTAATGGGAACTGTATGTCCATTACCAACCTGAACTTGAGTATCTCCTTGATAAGCTTAGGAAGAGCATGTTCTGAGGGTTTGCCGTCTATGATTTGTACTCTAAGTCTACAACCAGGTCCTATCATTTAAGTGTGAGGAGTGGCAGATGCAAATAAGGATCCTTGGTCAGATAGACCTATGACTTGGATTAGAGTTTACTCTGTTCCCAGTAAATGGAGTTGTCAGGGATGATTGAGGCACATTATACTATTGTGATAAAAGTGAAACATACTGTGGTGAAGTAGCACTAACTGAAGTATAAGATGATTAAACCTGAGGAGTGTTTGATTGAGGTGTTGTGTGGTCGAAGTTAAATGCAGGTCTTTGGTTAGACTAGTCCTATGATGAGTAGGAAATGGGCCGGAGGCATGACTCTTGCTGCCATTAGTCTTGGGTCGAAGCATCAGTGTAACTAGGATTTTGGTGTTGGTTGGGTTAACAGGAAGTGAGCCAACAATCTGTATATTCATGATTAACCGTTGAGAACAGTGAAGAGCATAATGGCCGTCTTCCTACATACTTGGCATCAGTTTAGAACGAAAATAGCCTCAACCTTTGCCTCGCCTCTTTGCATCTTAAGACAAACATCACATTCCAGGATAATGAGAAAATCCCCCATCAGGAGAACCATTTTGTGAGTCAAGTACTGAGAATGAACATACTGAGAAGAATCGATATTCATGTGAAATATATATCTACCATTAGGATGGCCAGTGCTTGAGGTCAAGTACTGGAGCAGGAGGATAGGCAGGTTGAACACTTGAATTCTCAAATGGATGATGCATTTATTGGTACAGATGCCGTTATATTCCCATTCTTGTCTAGACTTATTTAACAGCAGTTTCACTCTGCTTTGTAGCAAGTAATGTTGAAGCTAAGTGATCGAAAGATTAGAGTACACATATGTTATCTTTCAAGTCGGATTTCATGCTTATGAAGAAGGAATTGAGCTTCCTATAGAGTAACTTGACTACTTGTTGCAACTAAGTTGGCTACAACAGCATCATATTCAGGTCCTAGCCGTCTATTATGTACAATAATAGTTCTTCATCACTGATTAAGACTCCACTGTCACTAACTCATCACCAAGTTCTTTTATTTTCAATACATACTCTTTATAGTAAGTGCATCTTTCTTAGTACTTTGTAAAGACTTCTCAAATGTAAAGTTCGAGCCTTAAAGGCTGAATGAAAGTGTAGTTCATGTGTATTCCAGATATCATAAGTAGTAATACATTTCCTAACAAGACGAAAAATGGACTCAGAATATTAGAATTTAACCAGCTCACTAAGAACTGATCAGTTCGTTGCACAAGAAAAGTAGTTAGGGTTATCTCTTTCTTTGGTTGCTCAGATCCATCTGTCTTGTCCATTATAAACATCGAAGGACAAACTTTCTCTCCCTTGATATGGCCTTCAAGTCCATGGCCAATGAGAGCTGGAAGAATTTGAGACTTCCAGTAATTATAATTTTTGTCACTCAACTTGACAGAGATTAAGGAAGTGTTGGCAGTGTAATTGGATTCTCCATTTGAACTGAGGTATTTTCCATCCGTTTTTCACAGAGAGGTTTTCGCAAACAGAGCTTGAATTGAACAGAAAACTAGAAAGTCGAAAAACACAGGACCAACTTTTCCAACACGTGTGTCTAAGGCTCTGATACCATGAAAGATGAAGAGAATCTTCTTCTACAACTTAAGAAAACTAACAAAGCAAAGAAAGAAAAATAGAGAGCACAAAACTGAAAAACCTGAATATTTCTTTTTCTAACTAACTTACAAGATACACGTGATGTCTTATAAGTAAACTAGCATGACAAGAGTAAACGACATCGTTTTTACAATCATCTTTTCTCTTTAGTTAATTTCCACTTTTGTCCTTCATTCTATCATCTCTCCTGGGTTTGCTTCTGATTTCAATTTTGTATCTAGTTTGTTTTGTTTTGCTTATATCCGATAGATCTACCTGTGTTGTGTGATCTAATTGATTGATTCATTTGGGGGATTTGTTAGTTTGTTGTTGTGATAAGATTATGTGTTGACTTGCTTTTAAACTAATCATCAATTGAAACTAAGTAGATCATTAAGATTTTCGTTGTGGATAATTTCATCATTTCATGGTTGTTTGTGTTGATGCGTGATTCTAACACCAACTAATCGACATGTGCGCCACGTTGAGTGTCAAGAGACACACATGATTATGGATAGAAAAGGCAAATGAATGCAATGGGAGCTTTTAAAGTGGTTCGGATGCTAAGTTAGTAAGTCCTATCCACTGATTTGTATTAGTATATGTGGGTCAGGTCGTAACGCGGACTGACTTACAAATGATTAGGAAAGTAAATACAAAGTTTTCAAAAAAGAGAGAGAGTCCTTCTATAAATGCGAATCCCCTTAATGAGGGTCTTCTTCCTTTTATAACCAGATGAAGCGTGTAATCATCATTAAATCCATGGGTTGGTGTGAGTGTCAGGACATAATCCGGCTTTACGTCCCATTGCCCTCTTTCCAAGCTGATTTCCCGCATTTATTGCAGGGAAATGGACATGTGGAGCTCCATAGCGTTTGGCAGACCTGACGTGCGCTTACCATTCTGACGGGAGCAGGTCACGCTTCACCACGTACTTCCCACGTCAGCCCTGGTTTTCCAGGCATAACAGAAGTCCCCTAGTTTTTAAGGTTTGAGGATCTAACCTTGGACTATGTCATGCCGCGATTGAAGGTTCTGGTATTTCGACCTGAATGGAAGAACTCGGACGGGGCCTTTTGCGAACACGACCCCGCCACAATCTTTGCCCAAACGACCTGACAATCATCATCCTAGCGACCTGGATTCATCGGACATTCTTTACCATGCCTTAGGTTTGGAGATTCAATAACCTGTTTCCCGCTGTCAGGCGCTCTGCACGTGTTAAAGCGTCTGGCAGCGCATTAATGCGTTGTATGCTGACCCGTGTGTTTTTACAGCATTATTGCACGACACATCTGAACAATGACCCTCATCACAACATTGAATGCACGTGGGGCGCATTTATTGCGGAGAGAGAGAAAAGGCTGTCGTTTCGATTCCGAAGGGTGGTAACCGTCGGTTCGCAGTCAATATAAAGCCCAGATTTTCAGATGATGCCACCAGAATCCCTTCTACCTCGAGTGAAAATCTTTGCAAACCGAAGCTCTTCTTTCCAATTAGTATCTCTCCGGCATCCAAACAAGATCCGTCCTCAGTTACGCGCCCTAGAAGGTAAGTCCCTTTTCCTTCTTCCTCTCTCTTCTTTTTTTTTTGTTTGGTTGGCGGGCAATGGCGTTGGGTCACCTGTGTTTCATCAGAGACGCAATGCTGTTGTCGATTCGAGCCGTGGATGGCGGCTCAAGTTACTGTTAGGGTTTAAGGAATTTGTCCCATGCCACCGCCGGAACATATGTGAAGGCTAAAATGACCTGTCTGTCGGTGTTGCAGACTCTGGATGGAACTGTCAATGTCTAGACCCGAGGAAGGAGTCAGTTCGTCTTCGCGGGATGTTCCCGTGGACGCATCCCTTGACGTCTCGCGTTCTCACCCGAGAAGAGTTCGATAGGATAAAAGACAGTTCGACGTCTGCGTAGAGGTTGTTCCTCGACAACACCCGGTCGTCGCGAAATCCTTCTGATGCCCTGGCTACGATCTCTGAGAGATCTTCAGGGTGGAGGGATGATTCCTTTCCATCCCTTCATTAGGTCGGCCCTGGATTACTTCGGGATCGCACCGATACAATTGACGCCAACGCGTATTCATCGCCATCACGATGTACATCGCGTGCCGCAAGTAGCCTGGGCGAGCTACAGCGGTGGAGCTCGGTATCGCCTACTATCTCAAAAGATAGGACAAGGATTCCTATTACTTGTCTCGGCGCCTCCATCGCCGAAGGATACATAGCATCCAACAACGCGGGGGCCTATGAGACAAAGTTCTTCTGTTTTTGCTATGACGCCATTGCCGCTTTCAAAAACCAAGTAGGTTCTTCTTGCTAGGTTCATTATCTGTTCGCTTGCTTTATCATAACGACCTACCTTCTTTTGCAGTTACAAGATGACAGCCAAGACCTGCTTGATGACTCGAACAGGCTCGTGTCTTTTGGAGTCCTTCCGGGAAGCCGGACACAAGGAAGCTCGTGACAACCGCAAACTTGCGGAAGTACGGTTTAATCAGTAACAATGCATCTTTGGAGCCCCTAGAAGGTAAGTCACACTAATTCTGTTTTGGTCGCAGAATAAATTTAGTTTACTAATGTACTTGCATCAGCGACCATGCTGCGAAAGAGTCCGAGCAGCCCGGCGAGCACCCTTCGTCTTCCCTCGATCGAGGAGGGAAAGGCGGCCGAAGCTACTCGTCCCATAACGGCACACTGGTGCGAGCAGCCGCGCCTTCCCGCCCAGTCCTGTGCAGAACGACCAGGATAGAACATGTCTCTCAGCCACCCACCTACTCGCCCAAGGCGGAAGGCTCCGGCCGAAGTCGAAGAAGAGAAAGCAAATTCAAGTCAACGAGTCAGAGACCGAATCTGAGGAAGAACCCTTGAGGTCGCGACAGACTCAAGAAGGAGGTCAGCAAAAACCCGTGGACGAGACGATCACTGCCGACAGGCGAAGGGCACGCCAGTGCTAAACTCGTTGGGAGCCTGCCCGATACCTGCAATCGTAGTCTATTCTCTGCTCGAGTGTGGGCTATCAGAGTCATATGATGAGTTCGCCGATACGAGCGACGACCTGATGACCATGTCGTTTCAGCATCTAAGCAAGGTAATGAACTGCTCTTAAAGTTTGTCCGCCGTTTTCATTCTAACTCACTTCTTGCTCGCAAGCTTTGCTTGCATGAGGATGTCTATGGCGAAGACTCGGCTGGGGGCGCGAAGGGCAAGCGCCTAAAGGAGGAGGTCGCGAACTCAAATGAGCTTAGAGTCCTTTGAAGCAGAAAGAATGCAAGCATTCGAAGTTGCGAACAGGTACTTAACCAAAAGGATGCGCGTTTGCGGATAGTGGACTTCCAAGCGGAGCTTGAACGACGTCGAGGAGTAAGGAGCTTCAGAGGACAACCGCTAAGCTCTCTAAGGGGTCGGAGAGAAGGACCAGGAGCTCCGGACGACCTCCATAGGGCTTAGCGAGCTGAACAAGAAAGGGAAGCTTCCGAAAAGGAAAGGCTTGCTCTCGAGACTGAACTCCAGGAGAGTCGGGAAAGAATTGCTTCACGTGACTGAAGAAATACGGATCCAGTCAGGGAGATCGAGGATAAGGCCGCCGACTGGGCAACTGGGTCCATTTATAGCCTGCGACCAAACCTAGATATGATATTTCTGACCTCCCAGAGGGTGGCAAGAGGCCTGTGCGATCTTGGCAGAGGAAGACAATCAACAGTAACGGCCACCCAACATCCGACCGGCAGAGGGTTCGGGTCTTGCTTCGAAGGGTCCCCCCGACCGCCATAAGCATGAGTCTGACTCCATTGGAATAGGTCTTAATTTTTGTTGTAAATAAATGAAAATACATTTTGCTTTCAATTGCTGTTCGCTTTTCATACATAAGGGCAGTTTACAATTCAATTTTACATAGCAATATTACATGCGAATTGTTACAAAACAAGAATAAATGCGACTATTTCAGCGAACAAAATAAATGTGAACTGTTTCAGCGAACAGAATGAATGCGAACTGTTTAAGCGAACAGGATATACTTTACACAAAGAGAACAACAAAATCAAAAACTGATCTATATGAGAGCTGAGTTCGGGATTACTGATAGTATGGTCGAGGTGCTCGGCATTCCAAGCTCGGGGTACTTTGGAACCGTTCAACCCTTTTGAATGGTAAGTCCCTGGTCGAATCACCTTGTCGACCCGATACGGTCCTTCCCAGTTAGGTTCTAGTACCCCCGCACTTGGCTCCCTGGTCCCAAGGAGAACTTCCTTTAACACAAGGTCTCCGACCTGGAAGTCTCTTCGCTTGACCTTGAATCGAAGAATCTCTTCGCACGCTGCTGGTAGGCTGCTATCCTCGCGGAGCCTTGCTGCGTTGCTCTTCAACGAGATCCAAACTTGCCTCATAATGCTTCGTTTCACACCTCTTGTAGCAGTCTCTCCGAGAACCAATTCCCACCTCACAGGAATCTTGCTTCGCAGCCATAGCTAGCGAAAAAGGGGTTTCTGAGGTGGAGGTTCTTGGGTTGTCCTGTAAGCCAATAAGACTTCGGGGAGATCGTCACCCCAATTTCCTTGGCTGCCCCAAGTTGGCCTTTAGAGTGTGCTTGATGGTCTTGTTGACAGCTTCAACTTGGCCATTTGCTTGTGGTCTAGCGACTGAGGCGAATTTTTTATGGATGCCCAGCACGTCGCAGAACTGCTTGAACTCCTCGTTATCGAATTGCTTCCCATTATCCGAGATGAAGGTGTGGGGATTCCGTAGCGGCATACTATGTTCTTGAAAACGAAGTCTTTCAGCTTTTTGGTCATGATCGCGCTAGCGGTTCAGCTTTGACCCATTTTGTGAATATCTAACCGCGACCACGCATACTTGACCCCTCCCTCCAACTGGCATGGCAATAAGGTCGATCCCCACATGGGAAATGGTCAGGGCTAGACATCGTTATCAGCTCGTGCGAGGGGCTCGCGGATGTTCGTGAACCGCGCACTTATCACATGTCTTGACAAAATTGTGCGTATCTTCTTGGATCTGGGCCAATAATATCCCTGACGACAACCTTGTTCGCAAGAGATCGAGCTGCTGTGTGATTACCGTAGATCCCTTCCTGAATTTCCCTCAGACGTAGTTTGCTTCTTCACTGGTTACACACGGAGAGAAGGGCACTGAATCCTCTCCTGTATAGCGGTCCCAAATGATGTGTAACGAGCAGATCTTGCTCGCAGGACCCTTGCCTCGACCTGTCGCTTGGCAAGGTCCCATCCTTGAGGTACTGGAAAATGGGAGTCATCCAGGAATCCGGTTGAGTCACATTTACACCTGTTCGGCTGAGCTGATAGTTGAGCAGATCGAGAAGAAACAGGAATGTTGTCTGAGCCTCTGAATCCAACGTGAGGCTATCTTTGCTAGGGCTGTCCGCTATAGAATTGCTATCTCTGGGGATCTGAGTGATTTCAAAGCGTTTAAACGACTTAAGAGCGGTCTTAGCTTCTTTCAGGTAGCGGACCATGTTCTCTTCCTTAGCTTGGTATTCCCCTAAAATTTGTTGACGACCAGCATGGAGTCGCTGTAAATCTATCGCGGTTGCACCCATTCTTTGGCAAGTCGCAACCCAGCAAGTAGGGCTTCATACTCAGCCTTATTGTTGGTCCGCCTTAAACCAATCGGAGATATACCATGAATTCGAGCCCCCTTGGGGCTTACAAGGGGAAGACCCGCACTGGCTCTTTTGTTCTGGACCCATTGACGTAGAGGTTCCAGGTCGACAATTTTGAATCTTTCCTGCACGACTTCGCTAGGTTGTTGGCTCGCTTAGGAGATAGGAAAATTCTGAGATGAATGTCTGCAACACTTGCCCTTTAATGGTCGACCTGAGCTTGTAGTTCAGGTCGAACTGGCTTATTCCATGGCCCATTTGAGCATTTTACCCAAGGCTCTGGTTTCTAGAGGACCTGCCTGAGGGGGTAATTAGTCATTACGGGGATCGTATGGGTTGTGGAAGTAAGGTCGCAGCTTTTTTGATGCGATTAGCAGAGCAAAGGCTACTCGCTCCATTTCCGGATACAGCTCGGCATCCGACAGGCACTTCTCACATAATACACTAGTCATTACGCCTTTTCCCTCTTCCTACCAGAGCTGCACTGACCGCGAACTGAGATACCAGTTAGATGAGCAGGATTTCCTGTGGAAGAGTCTTAGATAGGGAGAGGTGGCTTCCCGAGGTGTTTCTTTTATACTCTGAAAACGCCTGTTCGTATTTGGGAGTCCATTTAACTCTTATTGCCCTTCAGAACATTGAAAAATGGCAAGTAACGGTCTGTTAGCCTTGATATGAAGCGACTAAGTGCCGCTATTCGCCCATTTAGACTCATGACCTGTTTCTTGCTAGTCGGGCTCTCCATATCGAGCAGAGCTTGGACTTCTCGGGTTTATTTCTATGCCCGCTGAACTTTCTGACGATACCCGGAACGAACACTTGAAAGGGTTCAGCTTCATTCTGTACAGTCAGGAATGTCAAACATCTCAGCGAGATGTGCAGTTCTACGACCTGGATTTGACCAGCATGTCGTCCACAAGACCTCCATTGTCTTTCCGATCTTCGGAGAACATTCGATTAACCAACCTCTGATAGGTCGCGCCCACGTTCTTGAGGCCGAAAGGCATAACTTTGACAGTACACGCCCCCGTCAGTATTGAAGGACGTATGCTCCTCGTCTGGCCCATACATCAGGATTTGATTGTATCCCGGTATGCATCCAGGAAGCTTCAGCTCGTGCCCCGAGGTGGCATCAACGAGCTGGTCGATTCTCGATAGAGGGAAGCTGTCTTTTGGGCAAGCCTTGTTGAATCGCTGAAGTCAACGCAGGTCCGCCACTTACCGTTTGGTTTCTTTACCAGGACCGGTTGGCAACCCAAGTCGGGATAGGGCCTCTCGGATGGACCCATTTCGGAGGAGGCTTTCCACTTCTGATTTAGTGCAGCGTACCGCTTCGGATCCTGCTCTTCTTTTCTGGCGAATCGGTTTGGCCTCATTGTTGACGTTTAATGCATGGCAAATGATGTCCGAGCTGATCCGACCATATCTGCATACGACCAGGCAAACACGTCAATATTTCCCTTAAGAAGCTTATCAGTTCGAACGCGCGCGGGTTGGACAGCTTCCAATCCTTAATACTCGGCTCGACTCTTTTGGATCAACCGAAATTTCGGTCAGATCCTCAACTTGACCGCTAGGAGGGATTTTCTGGATTCGTGGATCTATGTTATCCTCCGCTGGACCAGGTTGTTTCGATCTGGCTGATCGCCATAGCCTGGTGAGGCACACATCGAAAATACCCTTTCCCTTGCCTACCATCTCACCGCTTTTACGTAGCATTCGCGAGACACGCTTTGTGATCCGCTCACTTCCCCTATCCCGGTTGGAGTGGGGAACTTCATCTTGATGTGATATATGGAAGTGACTGCCTTGAAGCTCCTCACAGAGGTCGCCCCAAGATTCCATTAAGCCGATGGGCAGTCCACGCCCAAAAATTCGTAACCCTAGTCACCTCGTCGTAGTCGCCGAGCGTGGCTGGTAGCTGATTGTTCCTTTGGGGATCAAGTGGTCCCCCTGTAAAACCGTAAAGAGGTATCGAGGCGGGCTTCAGGTTAGCTTCATCTAGGTTCATTCTATCGAAAGCGGTCTGAACAGATGTTTCACAGTGCTTTCCGTGTCCACAAGCATTCTGCACATTATGGCACCCTATCAAGGGCGTGATCACTAGGGCATCCTCGTAAGGATTGTGCAAGCGAGCTGCTTCCTTTTCGTAGAAGGTGATCGGTTCCTCCTTTCGAGCCTTTGGCGGTCGCTGTGAAGTGTTAATTACCCTTTCGGGTCTGATATGCTTCGCGAGCTACCTTTCCTGCGCACCTCGAATGTTTTTTCGCGAGGTGCGGCCCCCAAGAGTAAGTTAACACACTATACCCACTGCGATCACACGACGCTTTTTCTTCTGCTGCCCCTCGGTTCCTTTTGGAGAGTCATCAATATCTCTTTGAAGTGCCCTTTTCTTGATGACTCCTCGTTGCCTGCTTTAGAGCTCGGCATCATCGTGTGAGGCCCATTATCCCGATGGAAACGGCAGTTTTTTTGCTGTTCCTGGCCGTAGCAAGGGTTTTCATCGGTTCCGTTCACCGAGCAGGCTAGCCTTCTCATTTATCAGGATTGCAGATATGGACACGTCAGCGGAGTGTATTGAGCTCTGTCCTGGTCGCGACGAGGAACATGAGCATAGGACTCTTGTGCTGTGGGGTTTCTTCCTTTTCGCTGATCATCAATGTCTCCTTTGCGATCAGCTCTCCTATTTTTTCCCCGACCAGACATACTGCTTGAAGTATCGTGATCGCGACGGCAGAGTGCCGCCATTGAATTCTCTATTCCGAGATATTTTCTGCAAGGTTATAAAATCTGGTAAGGGAAACATCGTCCTTAGCCTGCAGTTCTTTCCACAGGTCGGTTCGCGGGCGAACTCTGGCTATTTAAGTGTTCGGATGGACTCTTCTGGGGCATGAGCCACCTTGCTGATTCCCTGTGGAAACGGTCGATATAGAGTTGCAGGGATTTGTCTTTTTCTTGCCTTATGTTGCTGAGTATCCAAAGGCATCGAAAACTTCTGATTAGCTTGGAAATGCCATAGGAACGTCATGCTCATCTGAGGCCACGAATTGATCGATTCCGCTGGACGACCTTAACCACCGCTTGGCGGAGAGAAGTCGCGCCGGTCAACCACGGCATTTGTAAGGTCCAAAACACTGGTGGAGCTCTATCAGTCGTTGAACTTATACAAATGATCCTGTGGGTCATGGTTCCCACAAACGGTCACATGTCGGCATTCTGAACCTAGTGGGAGTGGAGCACTAGCACTTCGAGGGAGAAAGGATGTAGGGCGACCTGGGCCTGTTCTTTTTGCTGCTCCCTTACCTGTCCAGAGCTTGCTGTAGCTCCTCAATTTGTGGTAACGGAGCCAATTAGGGATTGCTTTCACACCCATGCGAGTCCGGCCTTCGCGATTACGGTTTAGTAAAGTCCCGGAGTCAGATTCTCCTTCCTCGGCTGGCATTTCCGGTTCGCACTCGACACACGCTGACTAGAGGCGTGTGAAGGCGATCGATTGTGGGCATTTTACGACACTCGCATGTACGAACCGCCCCGCGAGATGTGGGGACCACCGCACGATTGCGATCGGGATGTTCTATAGCGGTGATAGGAATCGCGGCCTGACCACCTTTGTTTGGGTTCACTTGCGACGTGGCTGGGACAGCTCGGATTCACTTTTTCGCCGAGTCTCAGCTTTGCCAGCACCCTGCTCGGGGCACGGTTTTGTGTTCGCTGGTCCTTGGGAGCCCGTAGCTTACTTTTGCAACTTGCTTACCCTTACGTCTACGCCGCTGCAGTGCTCCGGCACGGGCTTTTCCTTTGCCGCGCTTTCACAGCGACCTGTAGGCATTTTTGGTGGTATCACTGCCCACTGTTGTAGATGACAGCCTTGGTCCAAACGTCCAGCCTCTGGTTAACCGTTTGGAGAGAGTATTGTCGAACCTCTCCAGGTATTCTGATGGTGGGGTCAAGCCGCGAAGCTGCCGGATCCCCCGTAGCATTTTTTCGAAACTGGATTATCCTGGAAGGGGTACCCCCTGGGTTAAGGGGACTCCCTCAAGACGCTTTAGGCTTGCTCAGGTTCAGATTGGCAGGCCGTTCATTGCTATAGAACCAGTAGTTTGAAGATTCTCTGATGAAGGATGAACAATAATCAGCCCTTCCTCTACGCCAAACTGTTGATGCGTGATTCTAACACCAACTAATCGACACGTGCGCCAAGTTTGATTGGTCAAGAGACACACGTGATTATGGATAGAAAATGTAAATGAATGCAATGGGAGCTTTTAAAGTGGTTCGTTGCTAAGGTAGCAAGTCCTACGTCCCACTGATTTATATTAGTATAGTGGGTCAGGTCACAATAGCGGACTGACTTACTAATGATTAGGAAAAGCAATACAAAGTTTTCAAAAGAGAGAGAGAGTCCTTCTGTAATGGTCGAATCCCCTTAATGAAGGGGTCTTCTTCCTTTTATACCAGATGAAGGCGTTAATCATCATTAAATCCATGGGTTGGTGTGAGTGTCAGTGACATAATCTGGCTTTACGTCCCATTGCCCCTTCAAGCTGATTTCACGCAATTTATTGAAGGGAATGGACACGTGGGAGCTCATAGCCTTTGACAGACCTGACGCGCCTTACCCATTCTGACGGGAGTAGGTCACACTTCACCACGTGACTTCCCACGCAGCCCTTGGTTTTCCAGCCATAACAGTGTGTTTAGCTGATAATTTCCGAGGGAATAAAGCACTGATTTCCTTTTGATTTCGAAGATTGTAGGGTTTTGCAGTGTCTCAAGTTTTGAACTTGAGTTCGTTCGTTGGGGTTTGTGGATTGTGGCAGTATGATTTTTTGTTGCGGTGGGACGGTTAGAATTGATGTATGCCTTTTTGTTGGCTGTAGTTTTCCTTCCCTCACTGAATATAGAGTAATACCAAAAAAGCCCTGTATTTTTATATTCCCAATTATTATTATTATTTTTCTACTTTTTGCCTAATCAAATAGTGGTATTATTGCTTGAATGCTTTAGAAACCAAAGATAGATATCATTGTATATAGTTTTTGAGACTAGGCATAAAGTAACATTTGGAGACTATGGATAAATGACAAATTTATTGTACATATATGAATCCGACAATGCTTTTATGTTTTTTTTTAGTATAGAGCCTTTTGAAAAATAATAATAATAATAATAATAAAGACTTGAATCTCTTTTGATACAACATGTTCTCATGAGATACTCGATTCAAGAATTAAGAAGTGGAAGAATATATATCTTACCCTTTATCCTAACTCCTTATCTGTGTTTGTAGTAATGGTTGAAATGGTAACTTTTGTCTTATAAAAAGGTTCTGAAATAAAATGTAACCTTTGGCTTATAAGAAAGTGTTTTGTGAAACTAACGATAATGTACTCTTTTTTTCTAGTTTGTGTTATTTTTTTATTAAATTTAGTCTTAAGCCGGTTTTTCTACTTTTTGTTTTCAGTGTTTAATTTTCTAACTTTTTTTGATTTATTTTTTTAATTATTTAATTCAAACCCTTTTTTCATTTATTTACTAGCTTTCAATTTTATTTTATAATTTTATCAATTTAGATTTAGTAACTATAACTAAAATTTGCAAGAAAGGGTTTGTTGAATGACAAAGGATATATAAAGAGATAAACAATCAAATTGTAAGAATTGAGAATTAAATTACATTGCCTTTCATGTCAATTGATAAATAATTATACTAGCTACTACGATTTACTAATCAACGTATAACCTTAAGCATAGTACAGATATTATACGCATAGTATGGTCCTATGTATTTTAAAAATCGTTAGTAAGCTGATTAGTAAACTTCATTAGTACGCATAGCTACCTATTGATAAATACTTACAGTGATGAAATAATAATGAAGAAATAATTAAACAATTTGTCCCTTTCTAATCAGAATTTTTATAATTTGATGTGATTTATCTAAATGAACCACACAATCTAGAGGGGTGAATCAAATAAATCTGGAGGGCCCCAATAATTTACCTAAAATACACATAAGTACTTTAGAATCCAATTTTTTAAAATTTTGGGTGCCACCCAAGGGAGGTCAGCCATTGGCCACTTATGTGGGCTAATCTCTTCGAAATTGGTCAATGGCTGAAAACGTGGATTTTCAATGCAAGAAATTTTTGGGACGCTTGGTTTGACTTGATTAAGAATTCCAATCTTACAAGTTAATCCCAATTTCTTATTTGTTACAATGCAAGAAAATGCTGTCTCACTAACAACATGGATTAAATTTTTTTTTTTTTTTTTCAAATTTGTCTCGTTTACTGGAGAGATAAATAATTCAATATTCATGATGATTTTTAATTGATTCTTTTTTATTTTAATAAACTGATTGATCATGATATCGAACATTGATCCCAATCACTTCAATTCTAGATAACTATAAACAGAAAAATAATTATATATAGCAACACTTTGAAAAATATTAGATTTATAAACCAATAAATATGCTAGGCTTATTCATGAACTTACTACCTCTGTAAATATAAAACATAGTAAGGGTACCATAAGTATAGTACGAATCCATATGTAATTTTAACAAGTGATTAGACGGTTATAAGTTTCGTGAGTAAACATAACATTTTGTTAAAACACAGCTACCACTAAGCAAAATTTTGGCCGAGGTTAAGTATCATATTAGTTTCAAATGAACCTTTTACATATATCCATACCACAATTTGTTTTTAGCATAGATACAATATTTGGCCGACTTTGTGAAGAAGTAGGGTGTCACATTTTTAGGTCAGGTCTAGATAGATAGACCATTTAAAACAACCATTTCGATATCAAATTATTTTTAGAAGCCAGAATCTGGTCACTATTGTCTGGATTCCAACAACTATTAATTAATTTCTAACTTGAATGTTTTATATATTAACTAGAGAACATACTACAAGAAATATTATTCATCTTAATGTAATTTAAAAAATATTATATAATCTGAATTATTATACAATTAAATATTTGTCCATCACTAAACTTTTCTCTTCTAAGAAATTTCCTTGGAACTCTCAGTAATTTCAACAAAATTAAACCTCATACATAAAGTTTTAAATTCTCATGATTAACTTGACGAATACTTGCAAAGAGGTCTACTACCAATGAGGACACCATCACCTCGCAATTAATTTTTATTTGATCCACACATTAAAGTAGCAACCAGATTGTTAGTATCCTACACCCTGATACTATCATAACTACGATTTGATACAGGTCATCAACAATACGTATCAGAGAGTGTATCTTAAACCTTTCGATAGTTGATATGTATCCCACGATACGATACGTGTCCGTTCATATCCTTAAAATATCGATATAAATTGATACGACCTTATAATTTGGGCCAAAGGTCCAAAAAGAAAATCAGTCGAAACCGAGTCAACCCAACCCGATTCACTAAAACCTATCCATATTACCCATTTGCATGAAGAAAGTGAAGAGGAATATGTATTGCCATTATACATGATAATAATAATATAAGTAATAGATAGAGATATTGACTTGATCTTGAATTTGTGATTATTTTGTATGTAATACCGTAATATAAGTCAATATATTACAAAATTCTTCAATTAATCTAGGGATGATTTAATTTTAGAAAATTTTGATTATTTTATTAATATTTTTAAAAAGGCTTATCTTACGATACGATACGCGGTACACATATTCAAAAAATTAGATTTTCTAACACGATACGATAACGATTTGATAAATATGGAGCAACTTAGTCGTCTTTATCTAACTCGCAGGTCAATTCCAAAGGTAAAGGATTTTGATTAGTTTTCTATTGTAATTCTTTAAGTTTGAGTTTATATGCTTTCATGTGGTATGTAAGTTTTATGTCAATCACATTAAATTATTGTCTCTTTTCCATAATTAGTGATTTCTCAACATTATTAATTTTAATGTATTGAATTAAATTTATAAATAGAATCCTTATATTGTGGAATACGTTGCTAAATTTTAGGATTGTTTAGTAAGTGTAAAACCAGGTTTGCACTCAGCTGAGCTGAGCTTTACATTTGTCCAATTTAAAAGGCTGGGTTTTTATAGGCTTGCCCATTTGGAAAATTATCTTTGGCCTTGTCTTTAAGCTAAATTCCAAATTTCACCCTCTCTCTCTTGACTTTTTAAATTTAACAACCTCCAATTCCAATTTATTAATTATTAAATATATTAGGAAATTTTCGTTATTTTTAAAATCTGAAGAAGAACAATTCAATAATAAAATATAGTTATATTATATGTATTCAGTATTCTTAATTGACCAATATGAATTAATTATCAATGCAATTTCACTGTGAATTCTAACAAAATATTTGATAATTTAAGAGTTATAAGGAAATATTTGTGAAATTATAGTTATTTCTATTGATTTATTAGACTCAATACGAACTTGATCTACTAATTCAATATTCTAATATTATATTACTTTTAATTAAGGTTAAGTCACCACTCTCATGTTTATATCTAACGTTAGTCCATTTCAAACATAAAGTATTTTCCTTTTCTTTCCATTGCAAAATCGTTGTGTCTCATCATTTTCTATAGATTCTTAATTATGCTTTAATTTCCACCTTTATTTGCTTTTAATGTAGTCGCCACTTTTCTCCGTTTGTCAAAAGTTTAGAACTATTAAGTCCCCCCTTCTTGGTACGTGATTCATTTTCAGGGTTATCTCATAGAAAAAACCAAATTCTCTTTCCATCGCAAACATACCATAAACTTTCCTTTCTTTCCATTACAAATCTGTGCTCATCCTTTTCTTAAGATTCTTATTATGCTTTTAATTTGTTGGTAAAATGTAGAATGTCAAACAATGCACACAAGAATGCCAAACAAGTTGCAGTCCGTTTGAGGGAAAGGTTGGTAAAGTGTAGAAAGTGCAGACTCTAGCAAGTTGCAGTCTCGGTTGAGACCAAGTGTTAAATAATCTGTATAACTAACTAAGTGTTGGTACTTAAGTTAGTTGTTACTGAGGTTAAATGTATGTTGTCAGTTACAACTCGGTTAACCAAGCACTATAAAAGTGCTTCTACAAGATTCTCTTTTCAAAAATAAGCAAAAAACGCATTCCCGAATCAGCTTCTTCTGTCTCTTTTCTATTTTTCGTTTCTTCCTGCTTCTATTGAAACTTCACATGGTATCAGAGCCATCGACTAGCCGTAGTATGGTTGATCTGACACAATTTCTTCATCACAAAACAACTCAAACCCAAAGTGATTACGGAGTCAATCAATTTCGTAAATCCACATTCAATGTCCTTCATCCCTCCCTGCTATTTCCCCCAAATTACTAGGTAAACTATAGGTTTTGGAAATCTCAATCCTCTTGCAGTTGGATCTCATCAGATTTAGAGGAACAACTCACCGAATTGATTGCTGTCCAGCTCAATTTGTCAAAGTTCAAGCTGAGGAGCTATGGTTCAACAGAAAAGACTAATCCGAGAATACAATCAGTGGAAGAGACAAAGCTTTTGGTAGGTAGCTGGTTTTGAGCTCAATTTCAGAGTCTATGTCGTGTAATCTCAAATGTCAGTTTTTCTGCGATATTTGGTTGACTCTAAAAAAGAGTTTATCACATAATCAGAACAAGAATGTGCATGTTAAAACTACTACAAAACACTAAAAAGAAAACCTCAAGTATCCATGAATATTTGTCAAAATGAAAAGCTGCTGAGAATTTGACAGCAAATGGGATACACATTACTGATGAAAATTGTTGATAACTACATTCTGGATGGTCTCATCAATATGATGCGTGGTTGTCACTTTACACACCCCTGAGTCTAAGCTTGATCCACTTACAGTACAGAAACTCAAATAATCTTACAAAAGTTTGAGCTCAAGTTAGAGAAAGCAAATCTCATGATGACTCGTCATCAATAATGAGTTTCATGGAAGTTCAGTTCATCTTGCAAACGTATCACACATCTGACAACAAAAATCATCAGCATACATAACTTAACTCAATCTGGATAGACCCATGGACACCTTCATTTGCTGGTCAATCCCCTACTTTTCAGACATCAATGTATCCTTCTCCAAGTCTGTTCCTGAACCACTCAATTTGCTCCACAGATCATTTTTAATCCACCAATTACTGGTGGTAGAGCAGAGGCAGAGGAGCATGTAGAGAAGTTTTTTTGTCAGTCTATGGTAAGACTAGACATTTGGCACTGAATGCTATACACAATTGATGTTAATTTTACTGGGGAAGTTGCTTCTTTGGCAGAACCAACTTTGTGCAAAATATCCTAGACCTCCAACATTGTTTCCAGCCTCAAGCATCGTTTCAAGGAACAAATTTCTGTTTCAGTATTTCCCACAGACTGCTCTTGGACATATGAATGCTCCAAACAACTGCACCTAGTTCCCAACTTCGTCCTATTCTATACTGACCACAACATTCTTCTCAGAACCATTTCTCCTATGCATCTGCTTCTTTTTGGGACTGCCTCAATCACATCCAGGAACTCAGGTGGTACACCTAGTACTAATAATCAAGTGTTTCTATCTAAACACAACCGCCAAAATATCAAGTATCATGGAAACCACTATATTGCACACAATCCACCAGTTCAGGACTCCTCTTGGTACTGGATTCTGGTGCCACAGACCATGTCACACCACACCTGTCTCAGCTAACTCTGAACTCCAGTTATACCGCAATGAGCACTCCAAGTTGGAACGGTGAGCTTTTCCCTATATCTCATATACAGTCTTGCTTTTACTTGCCATCCTAAAATTCCAGATCACTGTATCTCAAAAATGTGTTTGTGTGCCACATATTACTAAGAATTTGTTAAGCCATATCTAACTTTACTAGGAGAATAATGTTATAGTTGAATTTTTGCTGATTGTTTATGGTAAAGGCAACAATCCAAAACTGTCTTCTCCAAGGAAGCTTAAGGCTGCCTATCCCAACTTCAAATTCCATGTCTCCTTCTCTTTCAACATCAAAATCTGCCTCTTGCTTCTTCAAAGTCTTCAGGCTCAGCTTTGCACTCTTACTACTGCCTAAACAACCCTTATCATCATTCATTCATGTATGTTTTCAATTCTGACAATGAATGAAGCTGTTCTAAAACTTTTGATAATCACAATGTTTGACATACTGTTCCTACTTTTGTACCACATGTATGAAGCTACTATTGTAATAAAAAGTGCATTGTTCCAAGCTTTACCAGCTGAAAAAACTAGTGACTATTGTGGTACAGAAGATTGGTCACCCCAATACCACAAATTCTTGCAAAAATTTTACTTTCTCTGCAAATAAATCCCAAAGTTAAGACATCTTAATTTTTGCACAGCATGCCATTTGGCAACACTGCACCAGTCCACCTTTCCCAAATCTAGCTCTAGAGCTTCCAAACCTTGAATTATCCATTAGACCTTTGGGGTCCCTCCCTGTTCCATCCCTGAAGGAGTTCAAGTATTACATCCAGTTTTTTAGATGATTATAGTAGGTTCACTTGTGTTTCCTTTAGAAGTTAAATCTTGAAACCCAAAGAATCTTTAAATATTCCATAAGTTGGTTGAAAGACAGTTCAGTACTCCCTCTAAAGTTGTCCAAACTATTGGGGTGGTGAGTACCGCAGCCTAGTCCTGTTACTTCCTTGCTCATGGTATTCTTTTTCGTACCATGTCCCTACACTCACCAACAAAATGGATGAGTGGGAAAGGAAACATCGTCAAATAGTTGAACAAGGTCTCACATTGTTAGCCCAAGCTAGTATGCCTTAAAACACTAGTGGTTTGGCTTTTCAAACAGCATCCTTTCTACTAAAGTTACCGTACACCAATTCTTCCAATCAGTCCACCATTCCAAGCGTTGTTTAACAAATTCCAGATTATTCAATCTTAGAGTCTTTGGTTGTTTGCACGCATTCCCTTTATTAGACCCTATAATGCTCACAAGTTTGATTTTCATACTACTAAGGCACTTTGTTGGATATAGTCTTATCACAAAGGATACAAATTTTGGATTCCAATGGCAAGATTTAATATTTCTAGTGTCAAATTTGATGAAAATTGTTTTCCTTTGCTCAAAATCCTTGTCTTTCTTACATGATAATTTCTTTTCTCAAGTTTCTAATGACATGTCTACTTTGGTTGCTGATCAGTTTCCATTCCTTTATCTCCTACATCTGCCTACTTTTTCTCCTTACCTCACTCAACCACATCCACAAAGTAAGTCACATGGTCAATCTATGTTCACTGTATGGTCAGTCTATGGTTCTGTGTTCCCTTTCACGGTCAGCAACATAATTCAACTATAGCTACATTACGCCAGTCCACTTTACGAACAAGTTCAACTTCATTTGATTTGCCCCATGAACTTCATGGTCTTCTACCCCTAGCCTGATTCACATTCGAAAAAATCACCAGCTTACAACTCACACATACATAGTCCAAATCCTTCAACCTCCCCACCACCACAACCTACTCACCTACTCCACAATCAGTCCTCTGTGTCCTATTCGCCTTACGACTCGCCTGCCCTTTGAAACTAGCCTGCTACAGCTCAAACTCCTCCTAAACTATCAATCTTTATGTTTGTCTTCCACTTAAACCTCATCTCACCCTCCTAACATTCATCCTATGCTTACAAGATCTAAAACAGTCTGCCCTATTCATGTTAGTAACCTTTACCTCAAACAGTTCCCACCTTCACACCAAGACCCCCAATACCACTGAAGCTCTCTCTCATCCTTCTGGAAGGCTGCCATGGAAGATAGTTCATTGCTTTCTTATCCAACAAACCTTGGGAACTGTATCAGTGAGTCTCACGATGATATTGTTGGCTGCAAGTGGGTGTTCAGGATTAAAATAACTTAGATGGGTCTATCAGAGATACAAACCAGGTTAGTTGCTAAGGCTTCCAACAAACTCTGGTATGACTACATGAAACCTTCAGCCCTTATTAAATCATCACCATCAGAGTTTTTTGAGCTTGGTGTCGTCTTATGGATGGGATATACAACAAGTGGACGTCAATAATTGCGTTCTTGAATGGAGAACTTAGTGAAACAGTCTATATGTCTCAGCTCAAGGTTTTTTGATCTAAAGCTCCTTTCTGTATGCAAACACTGGTCAAAGCTCTTTATGGCCTCAAATAGGCTCCCCGGCCTGTTGATAAGCTTAAAATGCTTTTCTGAATGGGTTTTGTGACTTCTGTGGCCGATTCGAGTCTCTTCATATACAGGAAAAATGGTCAAGTCATGTATGTTATTGTCTACATAGATGATATCTTTGACAGGTCCTGATGCTACTTTTGTTCATGAGATTATCACAAGCTGAATGTGATTTTGCTTTGAAAACCTTGGGATCTCTCAAATACTTCCTGGTTTTGAGGTTCATCGAAATGCATCGGTTTGCATATGAGTCAGGGCTAAGTATGCTCATGATCTTCTTGTCAAATGGTAATAGTGGATCAAATCCATGTTCAACCCAATGGCCATAGGAGCAAACTCACCTTGAGGATAGTGCCTGTTTGAAAACCAGCCCTTTATAGAGTACCATTGGATCTCTCCAATACCTCACATTATCAAGACCTTAAATAGCCTCCTCACTCAACAATCTTAGCCAATTCTTAACAGCCCAACTCAGCTACATTGGCAAGCTTGCAAGAGACACTATGAACCTTAAAGGCACTATCAACTTTGGCATTCAGTTCAGCAAAATCTCAGATTTCAATTTAGAATGTTTCACTATGCTGATTGGGCAGTAGACATCCAAGAGTCGCAGATCCACAAATGGGTGTTTGTGTGTTCCCTTGGTTCCAATTTGTTGCAATGGAGCTCGGACATAACCAAAGGGAGTTGTTTCACTGTCCTCTACCGAGCTGCAAAATACAGTAAGACACCTTGCCCAAGGTGGCAATGAGCTAGCGTGGTTTCAAACTTGTTCTCTGAAATGGGTTACACTCTCTCTAAAATTCGGTAATCTGTGTGTGATAATCAGAGTGCACAGCTCTCTTGCATCCAACCCTGTTTTCCTGCCCGTACTAAGCACATTGAATAGATGCACATTATATTAGAGAGCAAGTTGCTCCAACTTTGTAAAAGTTCATATGTTCCCCTGAGCATCAAACAGCTGACATCTTCACCAAATCCTCTCCACTTCCAGATTTGGAGCTACTAGAAATAACTCCATGTTACTGCACCCACTGCTCTTACTGATTCTTCTGGTTCCTCTCAGAATGCTTCAGTGTTATTGCATTCACTGCTCTTAACTGATTCTGCTTCTGGATACTCCTCAGCACCTTCGGTCTAAAGTACTGTAGTCGCGTTTGAGGACGATATTGTAAAAGTCAACTTAGTGCATTCAGTTTTGCCACAAGCAGTTCAATTTTCAGCAAGAAACATGTAGTCCAGCAAGGAAAGTGTAGTCCAATTTCAGTAAGAAAAATGAGTCCAGCAAGTCCAGTTTTTTTTCAACTTCCAATTTCAGCAAGAAATACAGTCCGACATTTCAGTAAAAAAAAACAAAAAAAATGGTCCAGACCTGCAGAGCAAGAAAAATGCAGTCTCGTTTGAGGGGAGATGTTGGTAAATAGCAGAATTCCACCTTGCAAGGGACAGTCTTGCTTGAGGGAAGATGTTGGTAAAATGAGAATGTCCAAACAAAGCTTCACTCCTTGAGGGAAGTGTTGGTAAAGTGCATAAGTGTGCGACTTCAGCAAGTTGGTAAGTGCAGAAAGTGGCGACTCTAGCAAGTTGCAGTCTCGGTTGAGACCAAGTGTTAAATAAAATCTGTATAACAACTAGTTGTTAGTACTTAAGTTAGTTTGTTACTAGAGTTAAGATGTATGGTTAGTCAGTTACACTCTGGTAAAACCAAGCACTATAAAGTGCTCTACAGTGTATTCTCTTTTAACAAAATAAGCACAAACGCAGTTCCCGAATCAGCTTCTTCTTCTCTCTTTCTCTGTTTTCATTTCTTCTCTCTTTCTATTTGGAACTTCAGCAAATTTTCACGTTTATTTGCTTTTACTGTATCGTCCCTTCCTTTTCTCGTTCGTCAAAAATTTAGAACTATAGTCCCCCACTGTAGGTCTCCCAAACATAAAGCATTTCCTTTTTTTCCATCGCAAATTTTGTGTCTCATCTTTTCTTACGATTCTTATTTTCTTTAATTTCCAGCTTTATTTGTCTTTTCATGTATCGTTCACTTCCTTTACTTCTTGTCATTGATTCAATTTTCAGGATTCTCATAAAAAGTACCAATTTCTTTGCTTTCGCTCAAACTGACGCGTCTTTACTCTGTGACATACTATCATTCTTCTTCCTATAACTAAATCCATAGCATTTGTGGTTGAGCCATTGTCTCTGAACTCTTTAAGGAGTGTTTTGAGAAATTGGCATTTGTGGTTAGCTCGCTGATATATGCTCGTTTGTCTTGATCTTATAATTTGATTGTCACCGGTTTGTAGTTTTGATAAAGCGAAAGAGTGAATAGATGGATCTTGTTTAAATCTTCCAATCCGAGCAAATCCTGAGATGATGCCATTGATTCCATAAAAGGAACACACGAAATTGGAGCCAAAAAAATGCTCATGAATCTGGGACAGCACAGAGGTAAAGCGTAAGTAGAAGAGATCTAATAAGTGTATGTTTGCATAGTTTCATCATCTTCTTTCAAGAACAATATTACATTCGATAGCTAGATATCATAGTACTTATTATCATGTATACATAATATATTTGAATTAATAGTGACGGGAAAACTAGAAAAGGCATTCATATTCAACCTAGCCAATAACTCAATAAGCACAAAAGGGCGAGACGAAGAACCCACTTAATTGAGCCAAGCTGGAACTAATAGTGAACAATAAGTAAGTTAAAGACTCTGTATACATAATATTTCTGTTCTCTTCTTACTTTTATTTTTCCTTTCTCATTTGTAGAATTTGGATTAATAGTGAATGAAAGAGTACAAAAGATGATAACGTTTAGATCATCAATAACTATTTAGTAAAGTGGAGACGCAACACTATCAAAGACAAAGTTATCGATGAAGAGTATCATTAAAATTTGAAGTCAAAAGTGGATGAATCAACCTCAAAGGTAATGTTCAGTTTTGATATACTTCTTACCTCCAATTTTTTTTTCCCGTGTGTTTATAATTTGATTAACAGTGGATGGAATGAGTATAAAAGGGGATATGTTCAAACCATCCAGTTTCTTCAGTTTAGTGAAAGAGAGATGAAACCCCGCAATAAAGCAAGCCGATACTGATGAAATAACAATTGGGAATGTTGAAAGCCAAAAGTGCTGAAATAGTAACAAAGCGAAAGGTAAGTTAAAAACTAATAGATATTACCTCAAAAATATTCTCATATGACATATTTAGAATTAATAGTGAACAGAAAGATTAAAGAAGGCAATCTGTTCAACCATCCAATAACTCAGTCAGAGAAAAGGGAACTGAAACCACTCAAACGAACAAGCTGACTCTAAAAAAAACACCGAAAATTTGGAAAATGAAAAGAGAAGAGGTAAGTTATTATATAATTTGGTTTTTACAGCTTGGTTCCATTATCAGTAAACATTTGGACTTGGAATTTGATATACATAATCTTCTACCTCATTTTTTCTCTCATGTGTAGTATTTGGCATTGATAGTGACAGAAAGAGATATCATCTGACGTTCCAAAAATTTAGTTCGCAGAGAGATAGAGACAAATGTCCTAATGGAAAGGAAATTGGAAGAAGGTGCTAATCAACACGAAAGAAAAGGTGAGTTCAAAACTATAAGGTATACTTCACCTCCTACTTTATCTCATAGTACATATACAATTTTGAAAAGTATAGAGGAAAAAAAAGGCAGTCATTTTACTATCCAATAACTCAGTTAGCTAAGGAAGACGACCACTCAAACAAAGCAAGTTGATCCTAAGAAAGCAGAAGGTTAAAAAAATATAAAAAAAAAAATGATGAATCGATTGAAGGACCACATAAATTAAAGAGTAAAGGTTATAGATAGTACTTCTTCTTCTTCTTTTTTTTTTTTTTTTTTTTTCTTCTCATGTGTCATAATTTGGAATTATAGTAATGAAAAGAGTACAAAAAAAGTGATCATGTTCAGTTAATAAAAGGAGATGAAACCACAAAATAAAGAAAACCGATTGTGATGATCAAATAACGAAATTTCGGAAAGTCACGAGTGCTGAATTAGTATTGAAAGGGAATGGTAAGTTAAATACTCTGTATAGATAGTACTTCTATTCATATTTTTTTCTCGTGGTACATAATTAGTTTATGTTGAACGGAAACAGTACAGAACTGATAAGTTCAACCCCAATAACTCGATTGGCAAAAAGGGAGACAAAACCACTAGTAGAACGAAGCGAGTTGATCTTACAAAAAACTGAAAGTGATCAATCAGTACTGAAAGGAAAGGATGTGACTGGATAATTGAATTTCATGGTATTTATAATAAATTTCAAAGTCCTTTCCTACATTTTATTTGGAATGAAGAGAACAAAATGACCGAGGTGATAATAGCTGATAATGCTCGGTTCAAGCCATTATACAGGCTGTATGGGAGCATATTGGATACTTTTACTAGATTTGGTAGATAGACCTCCTGGGGCTGACTGAAACTGTTTCGGAAATTGGGATACCATTTTTCACATAATTAATAAATCAGGTGCTCCCACTTCATTATAAAGAAGCTTGCATTCAAGATCGAAGGAGAAGAACTTCAAAACTTGAGAGGAGTGTTTGGCCTATCTGTATATCCCATGCTATCTATATGGCATGAAAACGCTGCAAGAGATGTCCTTAGTATAGATATTGTGAAGAAGTGTTTTGGTGGTTGAAGAGAAGTTATGTTTGAGGGAATATTAGATATAACATAGAAGAGTGTTTGGATGGTTGAGGAACTCTGTTTGAGAGGGAATATTAATATAGCGTAGAAAGGGATCCTGTATGTTAAATAGGCGGAATCTGTAATAGTTTAAGAACGGAAGTTTTCTTTGTAACATCCACATTCAAACGCAACGTCAATGTCGAATGTGAACTTGAATCCCTTCCGACTCTTCCAGATTGATACAGCGCAGGTCAGTATGCAGATCTCAAGTTTTACAGGTCACTCCTCACTACCAAATCTTTCGTAAGCGATAGAAGATACACTACTGGCGCTCTCAGTTGTACAGCCCTCCTGCTCACGGCTAGATAGCTTCATTTAGGTGCGAATCCTTGCCCTCCTCTGTTTGTAATGGTAGAAAGTTAAGTACTGAACATTCAATTAAACACCAAACCCTATTATTTCAATTGGAAGCGAGACAGATCATTCCTAGTGAGTTTGGTTCTATGATCATTGCCGAATCCATGTTTAACATGTGTCAAAATGCAATAGTGCATATGAATTTGGCACACCTTGAGTTACATTTTCAGTCTGTTTCAACAGCCATAACCCTTCACCTTCGAAATCTATTCCAAGTTCTAAAGGACTCACAAAGTATGAATGATTACATTTTACAATGACGCATTAGGCGATGAATTAATTATAGTGGATACACATTAGTGATGAAGATTGCCCTGTTATACATATGGAATGGGTTAGGCTCTAGTATGATGCAGTGTGCCATCTTGTTCTAATGTGAGTCCGACGAATTTTCACGAATCACAATTTCTACTTTCATCAGCATGAAATGGCTTTGGAAAATAGTCACATGCATTACAAACTTCCCAACGAACAGATGTCATCTTGCTTTAGATGGGTCTAACAGTGGCACAGTTGAGGACCTAACCACTATTACTCAAACTAGTTCAGGAGGGTGTGTTAATCACTCCGCCAGGTGGGATAACTCAACAGCAAAGTCTATTTTCCAAGCAGGAAATGACGACTCACCAAACAAAACTCTCTCAGATGTTTAATTTGGAACTGGAAATTACTCTCAACATTTCAATGGAGTTCCAGGACTAAATCAAGAGGAAGGATAGATCTGAGTATGACAGAATGGCCTATAATCTGGACCACAAGGTTCTCCTTATGGTTTTGTCCTCGCACAAGTTCCCTCGTGGTTTTGTGCCGTTTGTTAGAGGCCGAGACAGAGACTCGGTATACTAAGCAACGGTTATGTGCCAGTCTGTGGAAAGCCGGGACATTCGCTCGTCATTTCTACCACATATTTGATCATGATTATCAGGGGTTCCCCTACGAGCTGGTATTTCCTACTGCAAGGACATAATTAATCTATTCTAGTCCTGGTTTCAACTCATTCACCGTTTTCAGTAGCATCCCCTGAATCGCACCAGCACGAAGCTCTGTTTACTGGCACAATGTTTAGGATAATCTTTCCATATGAGTGTTGAGCTCATCATGATTACACGTCTTAATGGTGGTCCTCTATGAAATCAGTTTCAAGCTGGATCTGTTAATACCACCCTATCTTCCTCAAGGATTAATCAATATCAGCACCATCGTGTTGCGTCTCCAGTGAATAATGTCTATGCTATCATGCTGGAATCTTGATGTGAACTAACCTCAGGTTCTCAATGGCCACCCCACAAACTGGAAGGAATCCATCCTCTACATGGACCTCAGCAGCCTCCAATCACATGGTTTCTGAAATCATCAATATGTTGCTTAGAACCCTTATCAAGGAGGGTCCAAGGTTCAGTGGCAATGGGACTCTTTTGTAGATCACTCATACGGTACATTGTTACTTCCCTCACTTAACTCAAACAACTTGTGGCTCTTCGCAACATTTATGTGTTCCAAAAATTGCCACGAACTTATTGAGTATATCCCAAAATAACAAGAATAATATGTGATTAGTAGAGTTCTTTCGGATCATTGTGTGATAAAGGATAGAAGCAGCAACTTGATACTTCTCAAGGTATAGTCAGAATGATGGCCTGTACCAGTTGGATTTCCTTCTCCTACTTGCTGGTGTTCCTACTGACAGTTCTGTTCTAGTGGTATCCTGGCCCCTCCAATGCTCTCACAGTGATAAACAGAACATCTTCCCTTCAATGTCAATAGTCTTTGTACTTCTTTTTTTATCACATAAGTTTTTGCGTTGCAATGTGTCTGTAATGTATCTGCTTTTTTCATTACTGTGGCAGTTCGTCTTGGCACCTAGTGCTAAGTCCTTTACCAGTTGTATTAAATAAAATGGCATGTAACACCATTTGCTTCTGATTACAACGCAGAGTCTTTTTGTGAAGCTGTTTGGTTTTTGGAACAGTTAAAGCAATGCAGTTTTCCTACTTCTTATTCCCGAGCAAGGCCCTTTGGAGTTAGTACATTCTAACCAAAACTATTTGTGGGGGCCTGTCCCATATTTCCAGAGAAGGTATCGTTCTACCTCCTCTTTTTGGATTATTTCAGCAGATTTACTTGATTTAATCCCCTAGAAGTCAAGTCTGGCCTTGAGTGTTTATTCAGTTTTCACACATTTGTAGAGAAACAGATTAGTACAGGATTAAAATCTTACCAAACTGTTGGGTTGGGGAATTTTCGTCGTTTCTAAGTATCTCAGTCAACCTGGTATAAATGTTCAGGCACCCCTGCCCCTATTTACACCAGCATAATGGAAGAATAGAAAGAAGGCACAAGTTCCTGCACTGAGGTTTTTTACTCTCGTCTGCTAGCTCATGCTCATTATGCCCCTCAATTTTTGGTGGCTGGCCCTTCTCTACGCAGTATATCTTCTTAACAACTCCTTCCATGTCCTGTGAGTTTGTATCTCCTCTCCTATTTTAATACAACAAGAACCTAATTACCATGATCTAGAGTCTTCGGATGCGTTGCTTTCATATCTCAGACTTACAACAACTCACAAACTCTCATTTCATACTGAACGTACATAGTTATTAGGTTTAGTTCTTCTCACAAAGGCATAAGTGTATGTCAAAGTCTGGGCGAAATTTTTGTTGGCAAAACAAGGGAAATTTAATGAAGAGAGTTTCCCTTTAAGTCCTGGTTTTTCTGGCTGAAACTTCTGGTTTTTTTTTTTTTTTTTTTTTCTGGTTCTGTTCAATTCAGATCTTTTTTTAGTTCCTTCCAGATCAACATCTGGCGTTCATTCCTTGTCAGACAAAAGCTTCTCTAAAAAAAATGGTACACAACTGCTACTGCAGATTATCTACAGGAATATCTAGGTTGTACTAGCAGAGTGTGAATATAAAACAGGGCCTTCCCGTAGATCTAACAACTAGGATACAACTGCATATTTTACTACTGCAGTTCCAATACATGAGGCGAGTGTCCTCTATCAGCTTTAGTTCTGACCTCCTCAATAATTAAGAACAGGTCTTCCAGTAGATCTAACAACCAGGATACATTGGCATATTTACCTACTGCAGTCCAATAACATGATGCGGTGTCTCTATACAGCCTTCAGTTTGACCTCCTCAAGATAATATCTTAGCTTCTCAAATGGTATTACTCGGAAAGTAATACTGCCCATAAACAGCACAAATATGTTTGTTCTACTGCCAATAACATCCTATGGTCACACGCTTAAATCCAAAAATGTCTAGTCATTAGCTAAAGCCCTCTCCCTACTCACGACAATTCTTAAAGAACCTCCCAGGTTAAAAGGCATTATCTATCCCGAATTGAAGACTGCATGGAGAAGGAATTCAAGCTCTCCTTGACTAACCACGACCTGGGAATTTGGTTCCGTATGAGGACGGGATGCACATAGTGGGCTGCAAGTGGATTTTTAACTAAGCTCAATGCGTATAGTACCTTACAGAAGTATAAAGCTAGGCTGGTGGCTAAGGGTTTCAACAAAAACCCCCGGGCTGACTCCTTTGAAGTTTTTCTGCCATGTCCAGGTTTGCTGCTACATTCGAATAATGTTCACTTTGGCAGTCCATCGCAGCTGGATAATTCATCATTCGATGAACACGCATTTTTAAATGGGGATCTATGAACACGTGGTTATGATGCCTCCTGGAGGGTTTTTCTTCTCCTCTACTCATCCTCCACAAGTATGCAACTTAGAAAGGCATTATATGGTCGAAATTCACACCCCTAGGGCTAGTTTGATAAATTGAATACCCTTCTGTCTTGGGGATTTAAAAACAGCACCTTCTGATGTGAGTTTGTTCTTTTACAATGCTGGATCAGTTTTAGTGTATCTATTGGTGTATGTTGACGATATTTTAGTCACTGAAATGCCTCCTGATCTAACTAACGTAATTCGACTTGAACAGTAAGTGTTGCATTGAAGGTGATGGTCCAATTCATTTTTTCCTTGGATTCGCAGTTGCATAAATGCTTCTGGTCTCTCTTACTCAGTCCAAAATATGCATAAGATCTGCTTGGAAAGGAAAAATATGGAATTGTAATCCTGTTTCAAACCCCCAATGGCCATTGGCACTCCCTCACAAAGAGGAGGGAAGTTGTTTGATCACCTACCTTTTATAGAAAGCCATTATTGGAGGATTACAATACCTAACGTTGTCTTGAACCTACTTAGCCTTCACGGGATAAGTACGTCATTTCTTTCAGCATCACTATCACACTTGGGTAGCATGCAAAAAGGTTTGCGTTACATTCAAGTGCTCTGAATTTATGGTCTGCAGTTTCACAAAACATCCACCTCTGGCACTGACGCTTATTCTAATGCTGACTGGGGGGCTCAGTGATATTAATGACCGGATGCTCCTAGTGCTATGCCATCTTCCTTGGTAACATCTTGTTCAATGGAGTCAAAAAGCAGAAAAGATATCACTCTCATCCACGAAGTGAGTATAGACACTCAGTCAGCTGCCACAGAAGTTGTTTTGGATACAGCACTTATTCAGAATTGAGTGTTAATAGTATCATCTCCTGTGATCTATGCGATAATAGAGTGCAGGGCTCTCTCCTCAATCCTGTTTTTCATGCACTTACTACGCACACAGAATTGATGTCACTCTGTGGTGAGCACTGGTTGCAAAGAAGGTTGTAGCGTGCAAGTTTGTTTCTTCCTAGTACCCAAAGGCGATATTCCTAACAGCCGTTATCTGAGCAAGATTTAATTTTTAAGGGCAAAGTTAATGTAAGCTATATCCTTACCTGTTGTGGAACACTGCCAAGTTGATTAGAAAACTGATGAATTGTATGCTGAAGCTGAATGCAGAGAAACATTACAGAAAAAGTTGATCAGAAATGATGAATGTAATGCTGCATCTGAATGAAGTAGAACACTGCAGAAACTGAATTTTTTTGTCTGGAGCATAGGAGAATAATGCTGATTACAAAATGAGTAAAACACTACAGAAATTGAATTTTTGTTGGAGCATAGGAGAATAAATGCCTGACTTACTTGTGATGGTGTTTCTTATGCGAAGATTTTTTATGGCACCTTGAGTTGGTGATGCAGAAATGGTCCAGCCAAAACTACTGTCATGGTGTTAATAATGCAGAAATTTTATGGAGCGTGATGTGAGGATGCAGAATGGTTCAGCAGATCTTGTTGTGGGTGTTGTTAATGCGAATTTTTATGCCGTGTTTTGGATTGATGCAGATTTTGAGATGGAAAAGAATGTGCAAGTCAGTTGTTGTGGGTTTTTATACCGAGTTTTATGAAGTTGTTGGATTGATTCGCAGAATTTGTGATGATGTAAAAGTAATGTAGCAGTCAGCTAGTTGTGGTGTTTGTTAGTTCAGAAGGTTTTTTTAATGCAGTTTTTGGATTGATGCAGATTCTTTTTGTTGCGGGTGCAAGAAAAATAAGCAGTAGCTCAATATTGATGATGTCGCAGTAAATGTTGCAGATTTGTATGCGTTTTGGTGGTGCAGAAAATAATGCAACCATCGGAATTTTGGTATGTTGACAGAATATTAGATTTAAGTGGAGAGAGTTGTACTGGATGGTTGAAAAGAAGTATGTTTTGAGAGATATAGATATAATGTAGAGAAGTGTTTTTGATGGTTGACGAGAAGTTATGTTTTAGAGGGAATATTAGATATAACTAGAAGAATTGTTTTGATGTTGAAGATAAGCTCTGTTTGAGATGGAATATTATATAGTGAGAAGCGTGTCCTGTATCGGTTGAAAATAGGCGTGAATCTATACTCGTGTAAGGAACGGACTTTTACTTTGTAATAATCCAAACCTTCAGAACGCAGCGTTTTTTAAGAATGATGTATGTTCCAAAACGTTGCGTTTCGGATGTGTTTTCACCAACTATATAATAGTTGGCTTTCATCTTCTTCAAACTAGAAAAGAACACAGTTTTTTCCGTGAAACAATATCAGCATTTCTTTCTTTCCTCGGTTTGTCCTTTTTTTTGTTTTAGTTACAAATTCTCAACAACACTTTTAACTTAGGTACCCAGAAGTTCAAGAACGTAAGGACTAAAGGGGAGGGTTATCTTCCACTTCATGATGCCGCGACTATGGCCAAAGGAGAATTCGTTCTTCTGGCCAAAACAAAGGTCTTTTGGATGACGATAAAGGTGTTACTGATAAATATTGATCGTTTCGACTTTTCTTGTTTGTGATATGGTTTAGATAAAGTTAGGCTGGTAAACCTCTAGCTTTTAAAAGTGCGGGTAGGAATCGCCTTGGGTTTTGGAGAGGCTTGATCTATGATTGTTAGTAACAACATTCTTCCTCTGTATTTAATTCTCATGCCTTATAGATTCAGTTAAACGCATCTGTTATATTCACATGCTCTTCTTGTTGTTGCCTATCTCTGCAGGGATTCCTCTGCAAGAGGAATATGTTCCTCACAATGAAAGTAATACTGGGGACATAGAAAACGCGGTTAAGTGTTCAGATGAATTCAAAGAATCCAAATATTTTGTCCCTATTCGTCAAATAATCTATGCTTCATTTGGTTTGTACACCTCCTATCTATCTATCTATCTATCTATGTTCTACAAACCAATACAATTTATAATAGTACTTCTTTGTATAACACAGGTGCTTTGCGCCAAATGATCTGGCATGTCTTCATGCTGCTAGGTAATTGGCATTGAACAATTCTCTTAATTAAATGGAGTATGTTGAAGTAATTCTTTATCTTGTTTCATTGACTTGAGTTGTTTAATTGCAGTCCCAGACATCAAAAACATTCGCGATATAAAGTTGACACATACACAGACCCTTACAATTGTTAGAATCTTGTGTCACAATGACGTTACGTGGAATGGTAAAGAAGCCGTTGCAACTTTCTCGTCGCCATTTGCTGAAGCTACAAAACTTGGGATTTGCGAGATTGTCAATGAAATTCTAAATGCTTATTTCTATACCTACTGCTACAAAGATAATGATTACGGTGTACTGCATCTGGCAATTTCACATCACCAAGAAAAGATTTTTAAAATTATAAAAGAAAGGAAAATTTTTAAATTATCAACCTGGAAAGCGGTCAACAAAGGTGGAAAAAGGGACAACCTCTTGCATTTAGCTGGAAAGTTGGCAGCTTCGAGTCAAGTCTCCGGTGCAGCATTGCAAATGCAGAGAGAGATACAATGGTTCAAGGTGAATATACAATCCTGCAATATATATATATATATATATATATATATACAATTTATTGACTTCAAATGATTATTTTATTCCTGCCTCTATGCCTTGATCTTACATCCAACAACGGCGGTACTTTCATTTCACATATAGGATTATAAATTTATAATTTCATGTGCAAGAGATTTAGAAATCTGGCCTATATATGATTTTTACTCTAACTCTAAAGTTTCCTTTATTTTTTTTGGCCTTGTTAATAATTTTTTTTTATAACATTTAATTCTTGTATAAATATTGGAGATTTTTTGTTTGAGAATCAAATTTATTACTTCTCATGCTTATGCTAGCTAAGGTTTTATCTTCAGGCTGTGGAAAGTTATGTCCATCCATCCCTTCAAGAGCAACAAAATAAGAAAAAGAAAACTCCTAGAGAAGTCTTTACCGAAGAACACAAGCAATTGGTTAAAGAAGGTGAAAATTGGATGAAAGGAACTGCTAAATCATGCAGTGTTGTAGCCGCATTGATAATAACTGTAGTTTTTACAACAGCTTTCACCGTACCAGGTGACAACAACAATGATGGGATACCCAATTTCTTGCATGACACGGCTTTCATAGTCTTTGTCACATCAGATGCGCTTGCACTCTTTTCTTCCACGGCTTCAGTGGTGATGTTCTTGGCAATCCTCACTTCACGTTACTCAGAAGACGACTTTTTAGTGTCATTGCCAACGAAGTTAATCATCGGCCTCATCACGCTATTCTTTTCCATTGCAAGCATGATGGTAGCATTTGGTGCAACCATTTACACATTTGTTTCTCATTCATGGAATTGGACTGTCATTCCAATTTCAGTACTTGGATGCCTTCCAGTGACCTTATTTGCCATGTTGCAATTTCCTCTCTTGGTTGAAATTTTCTTTTCCACTTACAGACCAAGCATTTGACATAACCCCTAATAAATAAATAAATTCAGGGTGTCACACTGGCAATAGCTGTTAGTGATAACAATGATGATCATTCAAATATTCAAGAAAACTCAAAGCCAAGTCAGTGAGCTGCGTTTCCGTTAGACCAGTGAGTTGCATTTCATCTATCTTATATTTGAATGTTTGTAACATACGTTTATCTCTTGTAACAACCTTAGATTTGAATGTTTGTAATCTATGTTTATCACTTGTAACAACCTTAGATTTTCTGAGGTTTTGATCTCATCTGAATGTATTTACTCTGGTATAAATATATGCATATACTCTGTATCTGGTAAGTTTTTCCAGAACAATTTTGGTTTCTTTCATGGTATCAGACTTTTCTATAGCTCACGCTACAATCGATCATATGGCTGCTAATCCTTCATCCTCTTTCGCTGCATTTCATCTTCCAGCTCAAGTTATCTCCATCAAACTTGATGGAACTAACTTCCTTGCCTGGAGTGCTCAATTGGTTCCTCTGTTTTGGAGCTATGGTCTCATGGGAATCGTTGATGGTTATGAACCGTGTCCTCCTCAATTTTCTAGTGATGAACAAAGGGCCGAAGGTATTCTTAACTCTGCTTACGTGGTCTGGCAGTTTAAGGACCAAACGGTACTTGGCTGGATTGTTTCTTCCTTGCCTCTGGTGGTGGTTTCCACTATTTATGGCCTTGAGACTTCTCAGCTTGCTTGGCAAGCCCTTGGCGCACGTTTTGCAGTGCCCTCAACCTCTCGTATTTCTCTTATCAAGAGAAAGTTACAATCTTTACAGCAAGGCTCTATGTCTTGCCAAAGTTTCTTGGATGAAGTTAAGTCTCTTGCTGATGAATTAGCTGCTGTTGGGAAACCCATTGATGATTCAAATTTAATTCTATCTGTTCTCAATGGCCTCAACTCTTCCTTTCATTCTTTTGTCACAATGTATATGCTCCTTGCTAAGGAGAAATTTATGCCATTTTCGGATTTTCATGCAGAGTTGCTGAATTATGATCTAATGCAAAATTTTCATAATCAATCTATTCAGCCCGAAGCAGGCTCATTTGCTCTCTACTCCCACAAACCTTGGTCTAAGCAAAGATCTCGCAACAACAACAACAACAAGTCTCGCTTCACGGGAGCATCTAAAGGCTCGAGGACCAACTCTTCACCATTTCGGCAGCCCCTACCTCATTTTCCGTCCCCTTCTTTGGCTCCACCTGCTCCTTCTGCGTCTCACTCTTGATCTCCATGTCAAATTTGCAAACGAGAGGGACATCAGGCACTGGATTGCTTTAATCGCATGAATTATTCTTTTTAGGGACATCATCCTCCAACCGAATCAGCTGCTATGGTTGCTGAGGCCAATACCACCTACATTAATCAGCATCAATGGTACGCTGATAGTGGTGCGAATATTCATGTTACTTCTGATGCGACTAATTTGGCAACTTCTCAGCCTTGTGAAGGCACTGATACCATGGGCGTAGGTAATGGGGCAGGTTTGATAATCTCGCGGCCCAGTGACAGAGGATTGCACCCGATCAACCTACAATAGCTGTCATCATCTAAACTTCATGCTTTCTCCATGACTGTTGGGGTCAAGACCTCTACCACTACTTGGCATGGTCGTTTGGGACATCCTTTGTTGTCTACTTTGCATAATGTTATTCATAATTATTCTCTACCTGTTAGTGATTCATTCAATAAAAAGTCTATTTGTGTGTCATGTCAACTAGGTAAGTCTAAGCAGTTGCCATTTTCTAATTCCTCACGAGAGTCGACTACTCTTCTAGAGTTAATTCATTCCAATGTCTGGTCCACTTCCACTCCATCTTTGAGTGGTTGTCTCTACTATGTTATTTTTATTGATGACTTTACTCGCTTTTGTTGGCTATATCCCATTTCTAATAAATCAGATGTTTATGCTCCGTTTGTCAAATTCAAAATTTTAGTAGAAAAGCAATTTAGTTATCCCATTAAGCGATTACAAAGTGACAATGGTGGCGAATACTGTTCCACCATTTTTAAACAATTTCTGAGTAATAATGGGATCTTTCATCAGCTCTCTTGTCCGCATACCTCTCAACACAACGGTCTTGCCGAGAGGAAACATCATCATATAGTTGAAATGGGACTCACTTTCCTTGCGCAATCTGGCTTACCTAAGAAATTTTGGGTTGATGCTTTCTTAACTTCAATTTTTATCATTAAACGATTGCCCACTAAAGTTCTTAATTTTTCTTCACCCTTTGAATGTCTATTTCATCTTCCTCCAGATTTTAGTTATTTTTGTTCCTTTGGGTGTCAATGCTTTCCATGTCTTCGACCTTACATGCCTAATAAACTCTCGTACCGTAGCACACCATGCATTTTCATTGGTTATTGTTCTAATCAGAAGGGATTTCGATGCTATGATCCTTCCTCCCGACGTGTGTATATTTCCAGAAATGTGATCTTTGATGAGGTAGTGTTCCCTGCTTGTGTACAATCTCTTATCATGGACTCTAGCAGCAGCGTTCCCTCAACAGGTAATTCTCCACCCTTACTTCCTTTTCCACCTTTACACATTTTTCCCTCATCTTGTCCTTCCACTTCAATTTCACCACCCCACACTACTCCTATAATTCCTACTGACCATGACTTCTCCATTCCACCAGACACTCTACCAGACATTGCCTCTCCTATTTCCTCTTCTCCGAGCAACATCCTTGAGCCCCCACCTACTGCTCCTACCGGTGCAGCCCCTTCTTTTCACGTTGTCACTAGATCACAAACTGGTCAACTTAAGCCCCGCACATACCCTGATTTTCATCTCTATTACTCAACACGTCACCCCCTTTGAGTTTTGCATGCAGGTGTGATTATTTCTAAGCCCAGTTCCTATGCTCAAGCTACTGCTATACCTGAATGGCATTCAGCTATGGAGTCTGAATTCCAAGCTTTGTTGAAGAATCAAACCTAGACTTTATGTCCTCGTCCACCTGGAAAAAATGTTGTTCCGAGTAAATGGGTTTTTTAAATCCAAACGCAGACCAGATGGAAGTATTGAAAGACTTAAAGCACGACTAGTTACAGTTGGTTATCTCCAGCGTAGTGGTATTGATTTCTTTGACACATTCAGCCCAGTTATTAAACCTTCCACAGTTCGCATGGAACTCTCCCTTGCTATCTCATTTAATTGGGACATTCAGCAACTAGATGTGTCCAACGCTTTCCTTCATGGAATTTTGGATGAGGAAGTTTATATGGCTCAACCTAAAGGTTTTGAAGATCCTACCAATCCACAGTTTGTGTGTAAGTTGCATAAATCTATTCATGGATTAAAACAAGCTCCTCGGGCTTGGATTAATCGCTTATCCACTACCCTTTTATCTCTCGGATTTGTAAGCTCTCAGGTTGATCCCTCTCTGTTCACTTATCACCGTGACTCTACACATGCCTTTCTGCTAGTTTACGTGGACGGCATTCTTGTGACATCTAATGTTCGGTTGTTTATTGATGAGCTGATCTCTAATCTTCAGATAGACTATGCTATGAAGGACCTTGGGCAGTTATCATACTTCCTAGGTATTAAAGCTACTCGTGATTCTTCTGGTTTACATCTTCGGCAGACAAGATATATTATTGATCTCTTGGATCGTGTCAATCTCACTAGCATACGTCCTTATCGTGCCTATGTGTTTCGGGTACTAAGCTATCCAAATTCGATGGAGACCCCCTGCTTGATCCTTCCGAATATCGTCACACAGTCGGTGCCTTACAATATGTAACTCTCACTTGCCTAGATATTGCCTACTCCATGAATCAACTTTGCCAACATATTCAAGCACCAACTACAGCTCATTGGACTACAGCCAAGCGTGTCCTACGTTACCTGAAAAATACTTTGGACTTTGGCCTTTTTTCAGACTTGGTTCTTTCTCCATTAACACATATTGTGACTTGGATTGGGCCGATGATCCCGATGATAGACGTTCAATGTGTGGCTATGGCGTTTTTGTTGGTCCCAATCTTATCTCGTGATCGGCAAAGAAACAACCAGCGGTCTCTAAATCAAGCACTAAGGCTGAATATAGATGTCTGGCTCTAGTTACAGCTAAAGTGTATTGGCTACGTATGCTGTTATGTGAACTGGAAATTTCTCTTGATTCACCTCCTATTATCTGGTGTGATAACATTAGTGCCTTTGCACTTGCCTCCAATCCTATTTTTCATGCACGTTCTAAGCATATCGAGGTGGACTACCATTTTGTGCGTGAGAAAGTCGCACACCGAGACATCATTTTGGAGCATATTTCAACTTCTATTTTGCCTGCAGATATTTTCACCAAAGGGCATACAACTGATAGATTTTGTTTCCTTCGTGACAAACTGGCTATCTGCGATCTTCCGGCCAGTTTGTGGGGGAATGTTAGTGATAACGATGATGATCATTCAAATAGTCAAGAAAACTCAAAGCCAAGTCAGTGAGCCGCGTTTCTGTTAAACCAGTGAACTGCATATCATCTATCTTATATTTGAATGTTTGTAATATATGTTTATCTCTTGTAACAACCTTAGATTTGAATGTTTGTAATCTATGTTTATCTCTTGTAACAACCTTAGATTTTCTGCGGTTTTGATCTCATCTGAATGTAATTACTCTGGTATAAATATACACATATACTCTATATCTGGTAAGTCTTTCCAGAACATTTTTGGTTTCTTTCAATAGCAGCCACACAAATTCTTTCTCCATTGAATAAACTTGTATGAGGTGTTAATTTTATCTCCTTTAGAGTGGTAGAGTCACTTACTTATCTATTGTTTAATGTGAGGTGATTATTTCAAGGTTAAGGCACTTATTATTATTATTATTATTCCCTTGTAAGTTGTTTATGTATTTATCATTCTACTATTCTTCTTCTCCTCCTCCAAAGGTTTGTTTATCTTATTATAATATCAGTTTTGGGTTTAAAAATGCCTAATTTCATGGGCTTATGGTCCAAAGGTGTTGGGCAGACCACAGCCCACTTAGATATATAGAATGGTTAATTTAGCACAACACCAAGGCCCATTTGGTCTAAATTATAGCGACTAATGATAATTTTATAAACTAATTATCTACAAATATAAATAAATATAATTTTAAAATTTTTTCTTTCATTTACAAAGAAAGGAGAAATTCCAAATAAAAATAGAAGTTACTAATTGCATTAAATGATGGTAATTTATTTAATAAACAAATGCAATCCAAAATTAAGTCTTATCCTTAATGAATAATCATTCTAAGTAAATGCCATCTTACAATGAACAAGTCAATTAATTTATAAACTACCTTAACGGATCTCCTATAACAAATTTAGGATCACATTTTGAAAGCATAAAAGAAAATTAAGAAGCCTATAAAATAGGGCTTAATTAAGTTACCCTCATTTAATATATAGTCTCATACAATAACTTAAATCTCATATGTAGAATTGTCTATGCACTTATTTAGAACTTGAATATGATATATATATATCATATTTTGAGTTTTTTTTTTTTTTTTTAACCCTCACTTTAAGAAATCATTTAGTCACACTCTCACTTAAATGGACCGAATTATCATATTTGGATATCATATTCAAATCAAGTAGGAATTCTTGACATACTCGATTATCATATGATTATCTAGTATATGGAATATGTCAAACACTCCTCTAGGCTTTAGTATATTGAGTGTGTCAAACACTCTTTCTAGTATCTTATTTGACCGTAGATCTTGATATACTCTACGCACTAATTATCTTACAATAAATTCACTTATTAATTGAATACTTATATTTCAAGTGTATCAAATTTGTCCAGATATAATAAGAAAAATATCAAGATATATTATTTTTCAAAAAAATCAATCCCAATACAGATTACCAATACTATATAATGAATTAAAAAAAGAATGACGAAAGTGGCACTATTATGATGAAATAAGGCAAAGTTTGGAAGATATTATTTGCTTTAGGAATTTTCTAAACCAACGAAGCAAGCACATCTCTCTTATTACTCTTTTATATGTACTTTTCCTTTGTTACTTTTTGTTAAACACTTCCTCTTATATATCCACCTCTGAAAGGATGAAGAAGAATCTTCTTCTACAAGCTCAAGAAAACTAACAAAGTAGAGAAAGAAAAACAGAGAGCATAAAACTGAAAAACTGAATAATTCTTTTTCTAACTAACAATACAAGATACACGTGATGTGCTTATAAGCAAACATAGCATGACAAGAGTAAACGACATCGTTTTTACAATAAGCTTTTCTCATTTAGTTAATTTCCACTTTTGTCCTTCATTATATCAGTCCCCCATAAACCAAACATTCTTTACTTCTCCTCTTATCTTCATATTCCCTCTTCATCGTAACACTCACTGCACTTTCTTCACTTCTCATCTGCAGTTCTATTCTTGACAACAACTTTAACTGACTTCTTTCTTCATTAGTTTTTTTTTTTTTTCCTCTCCTACTAATTCTGCGACTTTTAATAACGAATTTGCAATGAGCTGGTGAAGCGAACAACAACAGCGAACTGATGAATCTACAACTTTTAATAACGAATCTACAACGAGTTGATGAAGTTAGTGAGCTAATGAAGCGAACAATGGCTGATGAAGCGAATAACAGCAGCGAACTGATGAAGCGAACAAGACAATAGCTTTTAACCATTACAAAACGACACCGTTGCTTGTAAGTGACTTATGAGAAATTACAAAAAAACTGAAGCGAACAACAACTTTCTCAAATCTCCAGCAAACAGCAATTTTTCCTGATTTCTTTCTCCACCAAACAACAACTTTAACTGACTTCTTTCTTCATTAGTTTTTCTCTTCTACTAATTCTACAACTTTTAACTTTTTCCTTAGCCACTGAAATCTATGTCCAGACAAGGGCTTTTTTAAGATATCTGCTAGTTGATATTCAGTACCCACATACTGCACACTAATTCGTTTATCAGCAACCAACTCTCAGACGTAATGCACATCTATTTCAATGTGCTTCGTTCTTGCATGGAAGACAGGGTTTGATGACAAAGCCCCTGCACTCATGTTGTCACACCACAGAATAGGCGTGAGTGTGTTTTCAATTCCTAGTTCTGTAAACAAATTTTGAATCCAAACCATTTCAGTGGCGGCTTGACACAAAGACCTGTACTCTACTTCAGTAGATGACAGAGAGACCACCTTTTGTTTTCTTGAACTCCACTGGATCAAATTTCCTCCCAGAAAGATTCCATACCCACTGGTTGATTTCCTATCGTTAGTGTCACTGGCCCAATCTGCATCAGCATATCCTTCAAGAATAAATCTTTTATCTCTGGTGAATAACAAGCCATGATGAATGGTCCCTTGAATGTACTAAAGTACTCTATTACAAGTTGACCAATGAGCAACCATGGGAGTCTACAAAAACTGACTAAGTTTATTTACAACAAATGCTATATCTGGTCTAGACAAAGTTAAGTACTGCAAGCTCCCCACAACCTTTCTATAGAGAGAAGGTTGATCAAATACTTCATCATCCTCTTTACTGAGTTTTGTTCCGAGAGCCATAGAAGTCTGACAAGGTTTTGAATCTGCCATGCCAACTTTGTTTAGCAGCTCATGAGTATACCTGGTTTGCGTTAAGAGCAGTGAGGAATAATTTCTAGTCACTTCAAAACCAAGAAAATAGTTAAGAGACCCCAAGGTTTTGAGAGCAAATTGTCTATTCAAATCTATCACAATTTGCTTAATAAGATGATTATCATTCCCAGTGAGAAGGATATCATCTACATACACCAGCAAATAGATGACTTGAGCTTCTCTTTTGAAGTAGAACAGACTAACATCAATAGCAAAATTCTCAAAACCCCAAGACAGTAATACACTCTTCAACTTGTCGAACCAAGCTCTAGGAGCTTGTTTCAAGCCATACAAGGCTTTATGTAACTTACAAACATGCTTTGGTAAATGTGGATCAGCAAAACCTTCGGGTTGATACATGTAAACAGTCTCAGTTAGCTCACCATTAAGAAAGGCGTTGTTGATATCGATTTGTTGGATATCCCATTGATGATAAACTGCCAAGGATAGCATGGCTCTTATGGTGGCAGCTTTGATAACAAGTGAAAAAGTCTCAAAATAATTCAAGCCTGGTGTTTGTTGAAATCCCTTTGCAACAAGCCTTGCTTTATACCTTTGCAAAGATCCATCATAATTCAGTTTGGTCTTAAAAACCCAGTTGTTGTTTATTACATTCATTCTAGGCATACAAGGCACCAGTTCCCAAGTCTGATTGTTCATAAATGCATTATATTCTATCAACATTGCATCTTTCCAGTCTAGTGTATTTAAGGCTTCAGTTGCAAATTTAGGCTTAACTAAGATTGTCTGACTTGATAAATAGGCACAAGGATTGGATGAATTCAGACTGCTTTTGAACCTGGTCACCATCAGATGAGTGTTCTGAGTATTCTGAGTTTGGAACTTAGGAAAACATAAATCAACTTCCAACTGAATTCCTGGATGCTCAGAAGAAGATATGTACTCTGTAGGTGTTGTGCATCTATCAGGTGGTTGATTAGCAGACTGATTTCTTTGTAACCTGGGTCCTAGAAGAGATACAATTGAAGAAGGTATGACAGGTGACATATTATGCTGAGCAGAGATTGGTTCACATGCAGTAGGTTGAGTTCTTTGTAACCTGGAATCTGAGAGAGGCACTGCAGTTGAAACATTTTGCTGAGCTACTGATGGATTTGTATGATTGTGTAGAGAGGACCTCACGGGGATTGATAATCTGGAGCTTGGACTGTACACAGCTTAGTTGAACTAGAACCTAGAAAATGCACTCCAGTTGAAGCATTTTGTTGAGCTGCAGATGGGTTTGTATGATTGTGTAGAGAGGACCTCACTGGTGATTGAGAATTAGGAGCTTGGACTGCACACAACTTAGTTAAACTGGAATCTAGAAAATGCACTCAAATGAAGTATTTTGCTGAGCTGCAGGCGCTGATGCAGATGGATCTGTATGATGGTGTAAAGAGGATCTTACTAGTGATTGATAATTCGGAGCTTGACCTGCACAAAACTCAGGGGAACTTGTAGTTATTGGATCTGAAGAATAGATAGAATAGTTTAGAAGCTGCCAAGAACTTTGAAAGATGGGAGCATTAGTCAGTCCAGCAACCTTACTATCCTCACATGAAACATTCTTGAAATCATTTTTAAATGGAAAATCATACTAATTGAACTTGGCTTGCTTGACAATATACAACTTACTAGATGAGGACATACACTTATAGCCTTTATGAACTAGGCTATAACCCAGAAAAAACACACTTCTCAGTATGGTAAACAAATTTTTGCTTCTGATATGGTCTAATGAAGGGGTAACAACAGCAGCCAAACACCTTTAGATCATTATAGTTTGGTTCTTGACCAAATAACAATGTAAATGGAATTGAATAATCAAGGGAAGTTGAGGGTAGTCTATTCAACAAGTAAACTGCAGTACTAAAGGACTGCCACAAGAAATGAAGTGGCATAGCTGCATGTGCAAGAAGAGATAGTCCAAACTCAGTAATGGCTCTATGTTTCCTTTCTACCTGACCATTTTGCTGGTGTAGATAGGGGCATGGATGTCTAAAGAATATGCCATGTTGGTCTAGATATTTGGAAAATATCCTAAACTCACCTCACCAATCTGTTTGCAAACATTTAAGCTTATAATTCAGCTGTTTTTCAACCAAACAATGAAACTTTGTAAAGATGGGAAATGCTTCAGATTTAGCTTTCAGTGGGTATATCCACATAAATCTGTTGTAGTAATCCACAAATATGATATAATAGCGAAAAACTTCAGAAGATTTAACAAGGGCAAGTCCCCATAGATCAGAGTAAACTAATTCAAGTGGAGCTTGTGAATGAGAATGAGATATAGGAAATTGTGCTTGTTGCATTTTACCATATTGACAAGCCTCACAAAAAGGTATTTTATTGCCAAAGTAATTGGATACATTCAGCTTATTCAACACAACTTTTAAACTCTTTTCTTGAGGGTGTCCTAACCTAACATGCCATAGCAAGGTAGTACTAAGCTTTGCATCTAATACGGGATGAACAGAAGTACAATTATTTGCTGCTAAAACAGAGTTAAAACTAGAAGATCCAGCTTTTGAAACCGAAACTTTATTTCCTTCAGCATTAAGTGGAGAGCAGAAAGCTGGAACTGCATATGAGGACGATGGATGACATAACTGCATCAAGAGATCCAAAAAATGGCAGAGACATATGCAACTGGTACAGCCCATCTTCTAGACTCCCTTGTAGAAGTATGTCTTTAGTTGTTTTGTCCTTTATAAAGCAATGTGCAGCATGAAATTCAACAATAACATCATTATCCTTCGTTATTTGTGAAATGCTCAAGAGATTTTTGGCTATACAAGGGACACACAACATATTTCTCAAACTCAACACCTTAGAAGAGAAATCAGAAGGTATAAATTTAATACTTGTATGTGTAATGGGAACTGTATGTCCATTACCAACCTGAACTTGAGTATCTCCTTGATAAGCTGATGGAAGAAGCATGTTCTGAGGGTTTGCCGTCATATGATTTGTAGCTCTAGAGTCTACAAACCAGGTCCTATCATTTAAAGTGTGAGGAGTGGCAGATGCAAATAAGGATCCTTGGTCAGATAGACCTATGACTACTGGATTAGAGTTTACTCTGTTACCAGTAAATGGAGTTGTCAGGGATGATTGAGGCACATTATACTATTGTGATAAAAGTGAAACATACTGTGGTGAAGTAGCACTAACTGAAGTATAAGATGATTAAACCTGAGGAGTGTTTGATTGAGGTGGTTGTGGTCGAAAGTTAAATGCAGGTCTTTGGTTAGACTGAGGTCCATATGATGAGTAGGAAATGGGCCGAGGAGGCATGACTCTTGCTGCCATTAATGCTTGGGTCGAAGCATCAGTGTAACTAGGAATTGTGGTGTTGGTTGGGTTAACAGGAAGTGAGCCAACAATACTCTGATATTCATGATTAAACCGGTGAGAACAGTGAAGAGCATAATGGCCAGTCTTCCTACATACTTGGCAAATCAGTTTAGAACGAAAATAGCCTCAACCTTTGCCTCGTCCTCTTTGCATCTTAGGAGCAAACATCATCATTCCAGGATAATGAGAAAATCCACCATCAGGAGAACCATTTTGTGGAGTCAAGTACTGAGAATGAACATACTGAGAAGAATGTCGATATTCATGTGGAAATATATATCTACCATTAGGATGGCCAGTCTGTGAGGTCAAGTACTGAGCAGGAGGATAGGCAGGTTGAACACTTGAATTCTCAAGATGTGATGATGCATTTATTGGTACAGATGCCGTTATATTCCCATTCTTGTACTAAGAACTTATATTAACAGCAGTTTCACTCTGCTTTGTAGCAAGTAATGTTGAAGCTAAGTGATCAGAAAGATTAGAGTACACATTATGTTATCTTTCAAGTCGGATTTCATGCTTATGAAGAAGGAATTGAGCTTCCTATAGAGTAACTTGACTACTTGTTGCAACTAAGTTGGCTACAACAGCATCATATTCAGGTCCTAGGCCGTCTAGTATGTACAATAATAGTTCTTCATCACTGATTAAGACTCCACTGGCTACTAACTCATCACCAAGTTCTTTTATTTTCAATACATACTCATTTATAGTAAGTGCATCTTTCTTAGTACTTTGTAAAAGACTTCTCAAATGTAAAGTTCGAGCCTTAAAGGCTGAATGAAAGTGTAGTTCAAGTGTATTCCAGATATCATAAGTAGTAATACATTTCCTAACAAGACGAAAAATGGACTCAGAAATAGTAGAATTTAACCAGCTCACTAAGAACTGATCAGTTCGTTGACAAGAAAAGTAGTTAGGGTTATCTCTTTTCTTTGGTTGCTCAGATCCATCTGTCTTGTCCATTATAAACATCGAAGGACAAACTTTCTCTCCCTTGATATGGCCTTCAAGTCCATGGCCAATGAGAGCTGGAAGAATTTGAGACTTCCAGTAATTATAATTTTTGTCACTCAACTTGACAGAGATTAAAGGAAGTGTTGGCAGTGTAATTGGATTCTCCATTTGAACTGAGGTATTTTCCATCCGTTTTTCACAGAGAGGTTTTCGCAAACAGAGACTTGAATTGAACAGAAAACTAGAAAGTCGAAAAACACAGGACCAAATCTTTTCCAAACACGTGTGTCTAAGGCTCTGATACCATGAAAGGATGAAGAAGAATCTTCTTCTACAAGCTTAAGAAAACTAACAAAGCAAAGAAAGAAAAATAGAGAGCACAAAACTGAAAAACTGAATAATTCTTTTTCTAACTAACATTACAAGATACACGTGATGTGCTTATAAGTAAACATAGCATGACAAGAGTAAACGACATCGTTTTTACAATCATCTTTTCTCATTTAGTTAATTTCCACTTTTGTCCTTCATTCTATCATCTCTATCTGGGTTTGCTTCTGATTTCAAATTTGTATCTAGGTTTGTTTTGTTTTGCTTATGATCCGATAGATCTACCTGTGTTGTGTGATCTAATTGATTGATTCATTTGGGGGATTTGTTAGTTTGGTTTGTGATAAAGATTATGTTGGACTTGCTTTTAAACTAATCATCAATTGAAGAACTAAGTAGATCATTAAGATTTTCGTTGTGGATAATTTCATCATTTCATGGATTGTTTGTGTTGATGCGTGATTCTAACACCAACTAATCGACATGTGCGCCACGTTGATTGGTCAAGAGACACACATGATTATGGATAGAAAATGCGAAATGAATGCAATGGGAGCTTTTAAAGTGGTTCGGATGCTAAGGTAGTAAGTCCTACGTCCACTGATTTGTATTAGTATAGTGGGTCAGGTCGTAACAGCGGACTGACTTACAAATGATTAGGAAAAGTAAATACAAAGTTTTCAAAAAAGAGAGAGAGTCCTTCTATAAAATGGTCGAATCCCCTTAATGAAGGGGTCTTCTTCCTTTTATAACCAGATGAAGGCGTGTAATCATCATTAAATCCATGGGTTGGTGTGAGTGTCAGGACATAATCCGGCTTTACGTCCCATTGCCCTCTTTCCAAGCTGATTTCACGCCATTTATTGCAGGGAAATGGACATGTGGGAGCTCCATAGCGTTTGGCAGACCTGACGTGCGCTTACCATTCTGACGGGAGCAGGTCACGCTTCACCACGTGACTTCCCACGTCAGCCCTTGGTTTTCCAGGCATAACAGAAGTCCCCTAGTTTTTAAGGTTTGAGGATCTAACCTTGGAAACTATGTCATGCCGCGATTGAAGGTTCTGGTAATTTCGACCTGAATGGAAGAAGCTCGGGACGGGGCCTTTTGCGAACACGACCCCGCACAATCTTTGCCCAAACGACCTGACAATCATCATCCTAGCGACCTGGATTCATCGGACATTCTTTACCATGCCTTAGGTTTGGAGATTCAATAAGCCTGTTTCCGCGCTGTCAGGCGCTCTGCACGTGTTAAAGCGTCTGGCAGGCGCATTAAATGCGTTGTATGCTGACCCGGTGTTGTTTTGACAGCATTAATTGCACGACACATCTGAAACAATGACCCTCATCACAACATTGAATGCGACGTGGGGCGCATTTAATGCGGAGAGAGAGAAAAGGCTGTCGTTTCGATTCCGAAGGGTGGTAACCGTCGGTTCGCAGTCAATATAAAAGCCCAGATTTTCAGATGATGCCACCAGAATCCCTTCTACCTCGAGTGAAAAATCTTTGCAAACCGGAAGCTCTTCTTTTCCAATTAGTATCTCTCCGGCATCCAAAACAAGATCCGTCCTCAGTTACGCGCCCTAGAAGGTAAAGTCCCTTTTCCTTCTTCCTCTCTCTTCTTTTTTTTTTTGTTTGGTTGGCGGGCAATGGCGTTGGGTCACCTGGTGTTTCATCAGAGACGCAATGCTGTTGTCGGATTCGAGCCGTGGATGGCGGCTCAAGTTACTGTTAGGGTTTAAGGAATTTGTCCCATGCCACCGCGCGGGACAATATGTGAAGGCTAAAATGACCTGTCTGTCGGTGTTGCAGACTCTGGAATGGAACTGTCAATGTCTAGACCCGAGGAAGGAGTCAGTTCGTCTTCGCGGGATGTTCCCGTGGACGCATCCCTTGACGTCTTCTCGGTTCTCACCCGAGAAGAGTTCGATAGGATAAAAAGACAGTTCGACGTCTGCGTAGAGGTGTTCCTCGACAACACCCGGTCGTCGCGAAATCCTTCTGATGGCCTGGCTACGATCTCTGAAGAGATCTTCAAGGGTGGAGGGATGATTCCTTTCCATCCCTTCATTAGGTCGGTCCTGGATTACTTCGGGATCGCACCGATACAATTGACGCCAAACGCGTATGTCATCGCCATCACGATGTACATCGCGTGCCGCAAGAGTAGCCTGGGCGAGCTAACAGCGGTGGAGCTCGGTATCGCCTACTATCTCAAAAAGAGTAAGGACAAGGATTCCTATTACTTGTCTCGGCGACCTACCATCGCCGAAGGGATACATAGCTATCCCAACAACGCGGGGGCCTATGAGACAAAGTTCTTCTGTTTTTGCTATGACGGCCATTGCCGCTTTCAAAAACCAAGTAGGTTCTTCTTTGCTAGGTTCATTATCTGTTCGCTTGCTTTATCATAACGACCTACCTTCTTTTGCAGTTAACAAGATGACCAGCCAAGACCTGCTTGATGACTCGAACAGGCTCGTGTCTTTTGGAGTCCTTCCCGAGGAAAGCCGGGACACAAGGAAGCTCGTGACAACCGCAAACTTGCGGAAGTACGGTTTAATCAGTAACAATGCATCTTTGGAGCCCCTAGAAGGTAAGTCACACTAATTCTGTTTTGGTCGCAGAATAAATTTAGTTTACTAATGTACTTGCATGCAGCGACCATGCCTGCGAAAGAGTCCGAGCAGCCCCGGCGAGCACCCTTCGTCTTCCCTCGATCGAGGAGGGAAAGGGCGGCCGAAGCTACTCGTCCCATAACGGCACAACTGGTGCGAGCAGCCGCGCCTTCCCAGCCCAGTCCTGTGCAAGAAGCGACCAGGATAGAACATGTCTCTCAGCCACCACCTACTCGCCCAAGGCGGAAGGCTCCGGCCCAGAAGTCGAAGAAGAGAAAGCAAATTCAAGTCAACGAGTCAGAGACCGAATCTGAGGAAGAACCCTTGAGGTCGCGACAGGACTCAAGAAGGAGGTCAGGCAAGAAACCCGTGGACGAGACGATCACTGCCGACAAGGCGAAGGGCACGCCAGTGCTAGACTCGTTGGGGAGCCTGCCCGAATACCTGCAATCGATAGTCTATTCTCTGCTCGAGTGTGGGCTATCAGAGTCATATGATGAGTTCGCCGATACGAGCGACGACCTGATGACCATGTCGTTTCAGCATCTAAGCAAGGTAAATGAACTGCTCTTAAAGTTTGTCCGCCGTTTTCATTCTAACTCACTTCTTGCTCGCAAGCTTTGCTTGCGATGAGGATGTCTATGGCGAAGACTCGGCTGGGGGCCGCGAAGGGGGCAAGCGACCTAAAGGAGGAGGTCGCGAAGCTCAAATAGAGCTTAGAGTCCGTTGAAGCAGAAAGAATGCAAGCATTCGAAGTTGCGAACAGGTACTTGAACCAAAAGGATGCCGCTTTGCGGATAGTGGACTTCCAAAAGGCGGAGCTTGAACGACGTGCGGAGGAAGTAAAGGAGCTTCAGAGGACAACCGCTAAGCTCTCTAAGGAGGTCGGAGAGAAGGACCAGGAGCTCCGGACGACCTCCATATGGGCTTAGCGAGCTGAACAAGAAAGGGAAGCTTCCGAAAAGGAAAGGCTTGCTCTCGAGACTGAACTCCAGGAGAGTCGGGAAAGAATTGCTTCACTGACTGAAGAAATACGGATCCAGTCAGAGGAGATCGAGGATAAGGCCGCCGACTGGGCAACTGGGTCCATTTATAGCCTGCGACCAAAAAACCTAGATATGGATATTTCTGACCTCCCAGAGGGGTGGCAAGAGGCCTTGCGGATCTTGGCAGAGGAAGACAATCAAGCAGTAACGGCCACCCGAACATCCGACCAGGCAGAGGGTTCGGGTCTTGCTTCGAAGGGTCCCCCCGACCAGCCATAGAGCAATGAGTCTGACTCCATTGGAATAGGGTCTTAATTTTTGTTGTAAATAAATGAAAATACATTTTGCTTTCAATTGCTGTTCGCTTTATCATACATAAGTGCAGTTTACAATTCAATTTTTACATAGGCAATATTACATGCGAATTGTTACAAGCGAACAGAATAAATGCGAACTATTTCAGCGAACAAAATAAATGTGAACTGTTTCAGCGAACAGAATGAATGCGAACTGTTTAAGCGAACAGGATAATACTTTACAACAAAGAGAGAACTAACAAAATCAAAAACTGATCTATAATGAGAGCTGAGTTCGGGATTACTGATAGTATGGTCGGAGGTGCTCGGCATTCCAAGCTCGGGGTACTTTGGAACCGTTCAACCTTTTGAGATGGTAAGTCCCTGGTCGAATCACCTTGTCGACCCGATACGGTCCTTCCCAGTTAGGTTCTAGTACCCCCGCACTTGGCTCCCTGGTCCCAAGGAGAACTTCCTTTAACACAAGGTCTCCGACCTGGAAGTCTCTTCGCTTGACCTTTGAATCGAAGAATCTCTTCGCACGCTGCTGGTAGGCTGCTATCCTCAGCGGAGCCTTGCTGCGGTGCTCTTCAACGAGATCCAAACTTGCCCTCATAAGTGCTTCGTTTTCAACCTCATTGTACGAGTCTCTCCGAAGAGAACCAATTCCCACCTCTACAGGAATCATTGCTTCGCAGCCATAGGCTAGCGAAAAAGGGGTTTCTGAGGTGGAGGTTCTTGGGGTTGTCCTGTAAGCCCATAAGACTTCGGGGAGATCGTCAGCCCAATTTCCTTTGGCTGCCCCAAGTTTGGCCTTTAGAGTGTGCTTGATGGTCTTGTTGACAGCTTCAACTTGGCCATTTGCTTGTGGTCTAGCGACTGAGGCGAATTTTTTATGGATGCCCAGCACGTCGCAGAACTGCTTGAACTCCTCGTTATCGAATTGCTTCCCATTATCCGAGATGAAGGTGTGGGGAATTCCGTAGCGGCATACTATGTTCTTGAAAACGAAGTCTTTCAGCTTTTTGGTCATGATCGCGGCTAGCGGTTCAGCTTTGACCCATTTTGTGAAATAATCTACCGCGACCACGGCATACTTGACCCCTCCCTTTCCAACTGGCATGGGGCCAATAAGGTCGATCCCCCACATGGAAAATGGTCAGGGGCTAGACATCGTTATCAGCTCGTGCGAGGGGGCTCGCGGAATGTTCGTGAACCGCGGCACTTATCACATGTCTTGACAAAATTGTGCGTATCTTCTTGGATTCGGGGCCAATAATATCCCTGACGAACAACCTTGTTCGCAAGAGATCGAGCTGCTGTGTGATTACCGTAGATCCCTTCCTGAATTTCCCTCATGACGTAGTTTGCTTCTTCACTGGTTACACACCGGAGGAGAAGGGCACTGAATCCTCTCCTGTATAGCGGGTCCCAAATGAGTGTGTAACGAGCAGATCTTGCTCGCAGGACCCTTGCCTCGACCTTGTCGCTTGGCAAGGTCCCATCCTTGAGGTACTGGAAAATGGGAGTCATCCAGGAATCCGGTTGAGTCACATTTACAGCCTGTTCGGCTGAGCTGATAGTTGGAGCATCGACGAAATGAACAGGAATGTTGTCTGGAGCCTCTGAATCCAACGATGAGGCTATCTTTGCTAGGGCGTCCGCTATAGAATTGCTATCTCTGGGGATCTGAGTGATTTCAAAGCGTTTAAACGACTTAAGAGCGGTCTTAGCTTCTTTCAGGTAGCGGACCATGTTCTCTTCCTTAGCTTGGTATTCCCCTAAAATTTGGTTGACGACCAGCATGGAGTCGCTGTAAATGCTAATCGCGGTTGCACCCATTTCTTTGGCAAGTCGCAACCCAGCAAGTAGGGCTTCATACTCAGCCTTATTGTTGGTCGCCTTAAACCCGAATCGGAGAATACCATGAATTCGAGCCCCCTTGGGGCTTACAAGGGGAAGACCCGCACTGGCTCTTTTTCTGTTCGATGACCCATTGACGTAGAGGTTCCAGGTCGACAAGTTTTGAATACTTTCCTGCACGACTTCGCTAGGTTGTTGCTCGCTTAGGAGATAGGAAAATTCTGAGATGAAGTCTGCAACAGCTTGCCCTTTAATGGTCGACCTGAGCTTGTAGTTCAGGTCGAACTGGCTTAATTCCATGGCCCATTTGAGCAGTTTACCCAAGGCTTCTGGTTTCTAGAGGACCTGCCTGAGGGGGTAATTAGTCATTACGTGGATCGTATGGGTGTGGAAGTAAGGTCGCAGCTTTTTTGATGCGATTAGCAGAGCAAAGGCTACTCGCTCCATTTCCGGATACAGCATCTCGGCATCCGACAGGCACTTGCTCACATAATACACTAGTCATTACGCCTTTTCCTCTTCCCGTACCAGAGCTGCACTGACCGCGAACTGAGATACGGACAGTTAGATGAGCAGGATTTCCTGTGGAAGAGTCTTAGATAGGAGAGGTGGCTTCCCGAGGTGTTCTTTTATACTCTGGAACGCCTGTTCGTATTTGGGAGTCCATTTGAACTTCTTATTGCCCTTCAGAACATTGAAAAATGGCAAGTAACGGTCTGTTAGCCTTGATATGAAGCGACTAAGTGCCGCTATTCGCCCATTTAGACTCATGACCTGTTTCTTGCTAGTCGGGCTCTCCATATCGAGCAGAGCTTGGATCTTCTCGGGGTTTATTTCTATGCCCCGCTGAACTTTCTTGACGATACCCGGAACGAACACTTGAAAGGGTTCAGCTTCATTCTGTACAGTCGGAGGATGTCAAACATCTCAGCGAGATGTGCAATGTGTTCTTAGGCGACCTGGGATTTGACCAGCATGTCGTCCACATAGACCTCCATTGTCTTTCCGATCTGGTCGGAGAACATTCGATTAACCAACCTCTGATAGGTCGCGCCCACGTTCTTGAGGCCGAAAGGCATAACTTTGTAACAGTACAGCCCCCGGTCAGTATTGAAGGACGTATGCTCCTCGTCTGGCCCATACATCAGGATTTGATTGTATCCCGAGTATGCATCCATGAAGCTTAGCAGCTCGTGCCCCGAGGTGGCATCAACGAGCTGGTCGATTCTCGATAGAGGGAAGCTGTCTTTTGGGCAAGCCTTGTTGAGATCGCTGAAGTCAACGCAGGTCCGCCACTTACCGTTTGGTTTCTTTACCAGGACCGGGTTGGCAACCCAAGTCGGGTATAGGGCCTCTCGGATGGACCCATTTCGGAGGAGGCTTTCCACTTCTGATTTTAGTGCAGCGTACCGCTTCGGATCCATTGCTCTTCTTTTCTGGCGAATCGGTTTGGCCTCATTGTTGACGTTTAATGCATGGCAAATGATGTCCGAGCTGATCCCGACCATATCTGCATACGACCAGGCAAACACGTCAATATTTTCCCTTAAGAAGCTTATCAGTTCGAAAGCGAGCTGAGGGTTGAGACAGCTTCCAATCCTTAATACTCGGCTCGACTCTTTTGGATCAACCGAAATTTCGGTCAGATCCTCAACTTGACCGCTAGGAGGGATTTTCTGGATTCGTGGATCTATGTTATCCTCCGCTGGACCAGGTTGTGGTTCGATCTGGCTGATCGCCATAGCCTGGTGAGGCACACATCGCGAAATACCCTTTCCCTTGCCTACCATCTGCACCGCTTTTACGTAGCATTCGCGAGACACGCTTTGTGATCCGCTCACTTCCCCTATCCCCGTTGGAGTGGGGAACTTCATCTTGATGTGATATATGGAAGTGACTGCCTTGAAGCTCCTCAACAGAGGTCGCCCCAAGATTCCATTAAAGGCCGATGGGCAGTCCACGACCAAAAATTCGGTAACCCTAGTCACCTCGTCGTAGTCGCCGAGCGTGGCTGGTAGCTGGATTGTTCCTTTGGGGATCAAGTGGTCCCCTGTAAAACCGTAAAGAGGTATCGAGGCGGGCTTCAGGTTAGCTTCATCTAGGTTCATTCTATCGAAAGCGGTCTTGAACAGGATGTTCACAGTGCTTCCGTTGTCCACAAGCATTCTGCAGACATTATGGCACCCTATCAAGGGCGTGATCACTAGGGCATCCTCGTAAGGATGGTGCAAGCGAGCTGCTTCCTTTTCGTAGAAGGTGATCGGTTCCTCCTTTCGAGCCTTTTGCGGTCGCTGTGAAGTGTTCATTACCCTGTTCGGGTCATGATATGCTTCGCGAGCATACCTTTCCTGCGCACCTCGCATGTTTTTCGCGAGGTGCGGGCCCCCAAAGATTATGTTAACACTACTATACCCACTGCGATCACGACGCTTTTTCTTCTGCTCCCCTCGGTTCTCTTTTGGAGAGTCATCAATATACTCTTTGAAGTGCCCTTTCTTGATGAGCTCCTCGATTGCCTGCTTTAGAGCTCGGCATTCATCAGTGTGATGCCCATTATCCCGATGGAAACGGCAGTATTTTTTGCTGTTTCTGGCCGTAGCAAGGGTTTTCATCGGTTCCGGTTCACCGAGCAGGCTAGCCTTCTCAGATTTATCAAGGATTGCAGATATGGACACGTTCAGCGGAGTGTATTGAGCTCTGTCCTGGTCGCGACGAGGAACATGAGCATAGGACTTCTTGTGCTCGTAGCGGGGTTTCTTCCCTTTTCGCTGATCATCAATGTCTCCTTTGCGATCAGCTCTCCTATTTTTTCCCCGACCAGACATACTGCTTGAAGTATCGTGATCGCGACGGCAGAGTGCCGCCATTGAATTCTCTATTCCGAGATATTTTTCTGCAAGGTTATAAAATCTGGTAAGGGAAACATCGTCCTTAGCCTGCAGTTCTTTCCACAGGTCGGTTCGCGGGCGAACTCTGGCTATTATAAGTGTTCGGATGGACTCTTCTGGGGCATGAGCCACCTTGCTGAATTCCCTGTGGAAACGGTCGATATAAGATTGCAGGGATTTGTCTCTTTCTTGCCTTATGTTGCTGAGGTAGCTCAAAGGCATCGAAAACTTCTGATTAGCTTGGAAATGCCATAGGAACGTCATGCTCATCTGAGGCCACGAATTGATCGATTCCGCTGGGAGCGACCTTAACCACCGCTTGGCGTGAGAAGTCAGCGTCACGGTCAAACAACGGCATTTTGTAAGGTCCAAAACCTGGTGGAGCTCTATCAAGTCGTTGAACTTATACAAATGATCCTGTGGGTCATGGTTCCCATCAAACGGTCACATGTCGGGCATTCTGAACCCTAGTGGGAGTGGAGCAGCTAGCACTTCGAGGGAGAAAGGGGATGTAGAGGCGACCTGGGCCTGTTCGTTTTGCTGCTCCCTTAACCTGTCCAGAGCTTGCTGTAGCTCCTCAATTTGTGGTAACGGAGCCAATTAGGGATTGCTTTCACCCATGCGAGTCCGGCCTTCGCGATTACGGTTCAGGAAAGTCCGGAGGTCAGATTCCTCTTCACCTCGGCTGGCATTTCCGGTCGCACTCGACACACGCTGACTAGAGGCGTGTGAAGGCGATCGATTGTGCGGGGCATTTTTACGACCCTCGCAGTGGTACGAACCGCCCCGCGAGATGTGGGGACCACCCGCATGATTGCGATCGGGATCGTTCTACTAGCGGTGATAGGAATCGTCGCGCCTGACACCTTTGTTTGGGTTCACTTGCGACGTGGCATGGGACAGCTCGGGATTCACTTTTTCGCCGAGTCTCAGCTTTGCCAGCACCCTGCTCGGGGCACGGTTTGTGTTCGCTGGTCCTTGGGAGCCCGTAGGCTTACTTTTTGCAACTTGCTTACCCTTACGTCTACGCGCTGCAGTGCTCGCGGCACGGGCTATTTCCCTTTGCCGCGCTTTCACGCGACCTGTAGGCATTTTTGGTGGTTACACTGCCCCAGCTGTTGTAGATGACATGCCTTGGTCCAAACGGTCCAGCCTCTGGTTAACCGTTTGGAGAGTATTGTCGAACCTCTCCAGGTAGCTTCTGATGGTGGGGTCAAGCCGCGAAGCTGCCGGGATATCCCCCGTAGCATTTTTCGAAACTGGAATTATCCTGGAAGGGGTACCCCCTGGGTTAAGGGGACTCCCTCAAGACGCTGGTAGGCTTGCTCAGGTTCAGATTGGCAGGCCGTTCATTGCTATAGAACCAGTAGGTTGAAGATTCTCCTGATGAAGGATGAACACTAAATCAGCCCTTCCTCTAGCGCCAAACTGTTGATGCGTGATTCTAACACCAACTAATCGACACGTGCGCCAAGTTGATTGGTCAAGAGACACACGTGATTATGGATAGAAAATGTGAAATGAATGCAATGGGAGCTTTTAAAGTGGTTCGGATGCTAAGGTAGCAAGTCCTACGTCCACTGATTTATATTAGTATAGTGGGTCAGGTCACAATAGCGGACTGACTTACTAATGATTAGGAAAAGCAAATACAAAGTTTTCAAAAGAGAGAGAGAGTCCTTCTGTAAAATGGTCGAATCCCCTTAATGAAGGGGTCTTCTTCCTTTTATAACCAGATGAAGGCGTGTAATCATCATTAAATCCATGGGTTGGTGTGAGTGTCAGGACATAATCTGGCTTTACGTCCCATTGCCCTCTTTCCAAGCTGATTTCACGCAATTTATTGCAGGGAAATGGACACGTGGGAGCTCCATAGCCTTTGACAGACCTGACGCGCGCTTACCAGTCTGACGGGAGTAGGTCACACTTCACCACGTGACTTCCCACGTCAGCCCTTGGTTTTCCAGCCATAACAGTGTGGTTAGCTGATAATTTCCGAGGGATAAAGCCATGATTTCCTTTTGATTTCGAAGATTGTAGGGTTTTGCAGTGTCTCAAGTTTTGAACTTGAGTTCGTTCGTTGGGGTTGTGGGATTTTGTGGCAGATGATATTTTTATGTTCGGTGGGACGGTTAGAATTGATTGTATGCCTTTTTGTTGGCTGTTAGTTTTCCTTCCCCTCACTGAATATAGAGTAGATAAACAAAAAAGGCCCTGTATTTTATTATTCCCAAATTATTATTATTATTTTTCTATCTTTTGCCTAATCAAAATAGTGGTATTAATTGCTTGAATGCTTTAGAAACCAAAGATAAGATATCATTGTATAATAGTTTTTGAGAACTAGGCATAAAGTAACATTTGGAGACTAATGGATAAATGACAAATTTATTGTACATATATGAATCCGACAATGCTTTTATGTTTTTTTAGTATAGAGCCTTTTGAAAATAATAATAATAATAATAATAATAAAGACTTGAAATCTCTTTTGATAACAACATGTTCTCATGAGATACTCGATTCAAGAATTAAGAAGTGGAAGAATATTATATCTTACCCTTTATCCTAACTCCTTATCTTGTGTTTGTAGTAAATGGTTGAAATGGTAACTTTTGTCTTATAAAAAGGTTCTGAAATAAAATGGTAACCTTTGGCTTATAAGAAAGTGTTTTGTGAAACTAACGATAATGTACTCTTTTTTCTAGTTTGTGTTATTTTTTTTATTAAATTTAGTCTTAAGCCGGTTTTTCTACTTTTTGTTTTTCTAGTGTTTAATTTTCTTAACTTTTTTTGATTTATTTTTTTAATTATTTAATTCAAACCCTTTTTCATTTATTTTACTAGTCTATTCAATTTATTTTATAATTTTATCAATTTAGAATTTAGTAACTATAACTAAAATTTGCAAGAAAGGGATTGTTGAATTGACAAAGGATATATAAAGAGATAAACAATCAAAAGTGTAAGAATTGAGAAATTAAAATTACATTGCCTTTCATGTCAATTGATAAATAATTATACTATGCGTACTAACGAGTTTTACTAATCAACGTATTAACCTTAAGCATAGTACAGATATTATACGCATAGTATGGGTACCATATGTAATTTTAATAAACTTCGTTAGTACGCTGATTAGTAAACTTCATTAGTACGCATAGCATTACCTATTGATAAAATACTTACAGTGATGAAATAAATAAATGAAGAAATAATTAAACAATTTGTCCCTTTCTAATCAGAATATTTTATAAATTTGATGTGATGTAATCTAAATGAACCACACAAAATCTAGAGGGGTGAATCAAATAAATCTGGAGGGGCCCCAATAATTTTACTTAAAAATACACATAAGTACTTTAGAATCCAATTTTTTTTAAATTTTTGGGTGCCACCCCAAGGGAGGTCGGCCATTGGCCACTTTATGTGGGCTAATCTCTTCGAAATCGGTCAATGGCTGAAAACGCGGATATTTCAATGCAAGAAATTTTTGGGACGCTTGGTTTGACTTGATTAAAGAATTCCAAATCTTACAAGTTAATCCAATTTCTTATTTGTTACAATGCAAGAAAATGCTGTCTCACTAACAACAATTGATTAAATTTTTTTTTTTTTTTTTCAAATTTGTCTCCGTAATTACTGGAGAGATATAAATAATTCAATAATTCATGATGATTTTTTATTGATTCTTTTTTATTTTAATAAACTGTATTGATCATGATATCTAACATTGATCACAAATCACTTCAATTCTAGATAACTATAAACAAGAAAAAAATAATTATATTATAGCAACACTTTGAAAAATATGTAGATTTATAAAACCAATAATGCTATGCTTATTCATGAACTTACTAACCTCTGTAAATATAAAACATAGTAAGGGTACCATAAGTATAGTACGAATACCATATGTAATTTTAACAAAGGTGAGTAAGACGGTTAATAAGTTCGTGAGTAAACATAACATTATTGTTATAAAACATCAGCTACCACTAAGCAAAATTTTTGGCCAGAGGTTAAGTATCATATTAGTTTCAAAATGATACCCTTTTAACATTATATCCATATCCACAATTTGTTTTTAGCAATAGATACAATATTTGGCCGACATTTGGTGAAGAAAGTAGGGTGTCACATTTTTAGGTCAGGTCTAGATAGATAGACCATTTAAAAACAACCATTTCGATATCAATTATTTTTTAGAAGCCAGAATCTGGTCACTATTGTCTGGATTCCAACAACTGATTAATTAATTTCTAACTTGTAATGTTTTATATAATTAACTAGAGAACATACTACAAGAAATATTATTAATCATTAATGTAATTTAAAAAATATTATTATAATCTGAAATTATTATACAATTAATATATTTGTCCATCACTAACATTTTCTCTTTCTAAGAAATTTCCTTGGAACTCATCAGTAATTTCAACAAAATTAAACCCTTCATACATAAAGTTGTTAAATTCTCATGATTAACTTGACGAATACTTGCAAATTAGAGTCTACTACCAATGAGGACACCATCACTCGCAATTAATTTTGTAAATTTGATCCACACATTAAAGTAGCAACCATGATTGTTAGTATCCTACGACACCTGATACGTATCATACGATACGATTTGATACAGGTCATCAACAATACGTATCAGAGAGTGTATCTTAAACCTTTCGATATGTTGATATGTATCCCACGATACGATACGTGTCCGTTCATATCCTTAAAAATATCGATATAAATTGATACGACCTTATTAATTTGGGCCAAAGGTCCAAAAAGAAAATCAAGTCGAAACCGAGTCACCCAACCCGATTCACTAAAACCTATCCATATTTACCCATTTTGCATGAAGAAAGTGAAGAGGAATATGTATTGCCTATTATACATGATAATAATAATATAAGTATAGATATAGATATTGACATTGATCTTGAAATTTTGTGATTAATTTTGATTATGTAATACCGTAATATAAAGTCAATTATATTACAAAATTCTTCAATTAATCTTAGGGATGATATTAATTTTTAGAAAATTTTGATTATTTTATTAATATTTTTTAAAAAGGCGTATCTTACGATACGATACGCGGTACACGATTCAAAAAATTAGATTTTCGATACACGATACGATACACGATTTGATAAATATGGTAGCAACTTATCGTCTTTATCTAACTCGCAGGTCAATTCCAAATGTAAAGGATTTTGATTAGTTTTCTATTGTAAATTTCTTAGAAGTTTGAGTTTATATGTCTTTCATGTGGGATGTAAGTTTTATGTCCAATCACATTAAATTATTGTCTCTTTTGCATAATTAGTGATTTACTCAACATTTATTAATTTTAATGTATTGAATTAAATTTATAAATAGAATCCTTATGATTGTGAATATCGTTGCTAAATTTTTAGGATTTGTTTAGTAAGTGTATAACCAGGATTTGCACTCAGCTGAGCTGAGCTGTACATTTGTCCAATTTAAAAGGCTGGGTTTTTATGCTTGCCCATTTGGAATTAAATTATCTTTTGGTCCTTGTCTTTAAGCTAAATTCCAAATTTCACCCTCTCTCTCTTGCTTTTTAAATTTAACAACTCCAATTTCCAATTTATTAATTAATTAAATTATTATATAGGAAATTTTCGTTAATTTTTAAAATACTGAAAGAAGAACAATTCAATATAAAATATAGTTATATTATATAGATTCAGTATTTCTTAATTGACCAATATATTGAATTAATTTATCAATGCAATTTTCATGTGAATTCTAACAAAATATTTGGAATATAATTTTAAGAGTTATAAGGAACTATTTGTGAAAATTAATAGTTATTTCTATTGATTTATTAGACTCTAATAACGAACATTTGATCTACTAATTCAATATTCTAAATATTATATTACTTTAATTAAGGTTAAGTCACCACTCATCATGTTTATCTAACTTATAGATCCATTTCAAACATAAAGTATTTTCCTTTTCTTTCCATTGCAAAATCGTTGTGTCTCATCATTTTCTTAAGATTCTTAATTATGCTTTAATTTCCACCTTTATTTGCTTTTAATGTATCGTCCACTTCCTTTTCTCGTTTGTCAAAAAGTTTAGAACTATTAATCCCCCACTTCTTGTACGTTGAATTCAATTTTCAGGGTTATTCTCATAGAAAAGTAACCAAATTCTCTTTCCATCGCAAACATAACATAAAGCATTTTCCTTTTCTTTCCATTACAAAATCATTGTGTCTCATCCTTTTCTTAAGATTCTTAATTATGCTTTAATTTTGTTGGTAAAATGTAGAATGTCAAACAATGCAGAATGCCAAACAAGTTGCAGTCTCGTTTGAGGGAAGATGTTGGTAAAGTGTAGAAAGTGTGCAGACTCTAGCAAGTTGCAGTCTCGGTTGAGACCAAGTGTTAAATAAAATCTGTATAACTAACTAAGTTGTTGGTACTTAAAGTTAGTTTGTTACTAGAGTTAAGATGTATGGTTAGTCAGTTACAACTCTGGTTAAACCAAGCACTATAAAAGTGCTTCTACAATGTATTCTCTTTTAACAAAATAAGCAAAAAACGCAGTTCCCAGAATCAGCTTCTTCTTCGTCTCTTTTTCTATTTTTCGTTTCTTTCTCTGCTTTCTATTTGAAACTTCACATGGTATCAGAGCCATCGACTAGCGTCTAGTATGGTTGATCTGACACAATTTTCTTCATCACAAAACAACTCAAACACCAAAGTGATTACCGAGTCAATCAATTTCGTAAATCCACATTCAATGTCATCTTCATCCCTCCCTGCTATTTCCCCCAAATTAACTAGGAATAACTATAGGTTTTGGAAATCTCAAATCCTCTTTGCAGTTGGATCTCACGATTTAGAGGAACAACTCACCGAATTGATTGCATGTCCAGCTCAATTTGTCAAAGTTCAAGCTGAAGGAGCTGATGGTTCAACGGAAAAGAAACCTAATCCGGAATACAATCAGTGGAAGAAGACCGACAAGCTTTTGGTAAGCTGGCTTTTGAGCTCAATTTCAGAGTCTATGTTTAGTGTAATCTCAAAATGTCAGTTTTCTGTGGATATTTGGTTGACTCTGGAAAAAGAGTTTATCATAGAATCAAGAACAAGAATGTTGCATGTTAAAACCTTACTACAAAACACTAAAAAAGACAACCTTAGTATCCATGAATATTTTGTCAAAATGAAAAGCTTTGTTGAGAATTTGACAGCAAATGGGATAACAATTACTGATGAAGAGTTGATAAACTACATTCTGGATGGTCTCAATTCAGAATATGATGCCGCGGTTGTCAATATTACCACACGCCTAGAGTCTAAGCTTGATCCACTTACAGTACAAGAAACTCAAATAATCTTACAGAAGTTTGAGCTCAGGTTAGAGAAAGCAAATCTCATGATGAACTCAGTCATCAACAATGAGTTTCATGGAAGTTCAGTTCATCTTGCAAACGTATCACCTGATCTGAACAACAAAAGTCATCAGCATGACATAACTCAACTCAAATCTGGACAGACTCCCAGTGGACACTCTTCATTTGCTGTTCAATCCCCTACATTTTCAGCATCAATGTATCCTTCTCCACAGTCTGTTCCTGAACCACCTCAATTTGCTCCACATAATCATTTTTATCCAACTCAATTTACTGGTGGTAGAGGCAGAGGCAGAGGAGCAGGTAGAGGAAAGTTTATTTGTCAAGTCTATGGTAAGACTAGACATTTGGCACTGAATTGCTATCACAGATTCGATGTTAATTTTACTGGAGGAAGTGCTTCTTTTGGCAGAACCAACTTTGTGCAAAATTATCCTAGACCTCCAACATTGTTTCAGCCTCAAGCATCGTTTCAAGGAACAAATTTCTAGTTTCAGTATTTCCCACAGACTGCTGCTGGACATATGAATGCTCCAAACAATGCACCTAGTTTCCCAACTTCGTCCTATTCTAATACTGAACCACAACATTCTTCTCAGAACATTTTCTCCATAGCATCTGCTTCTATTTTGGGACTGCCTCAATCACATCCAGGAACTCAAGGTGGTACACCTAGTACTAATAATCAAGTGTTTCTATCTCAAACACAACCTCAAAATTATCAAGATCATGGAACCAACTATATTGCCACACAATCCACAGTTCAGGACTCCTCTTGGTACATGGATTCTGGTGCCACAGACCATGTCACACCAAACCTGTCTCAGCTAACTCTGAACTCCAGTTATACCGGCAATGAGCAGCTCCAAGTTGGAAACGGTGAGCTTTTCCCTATATCTCATACTAGTCTTGCTTTATTACCTTGCCATCCTAAATATTCCAGATCACTGTATCTCAAAAATGTGTTGTGTGTGCCACATATTACTAAGAATTTGTTAAGCATATCTAAATTTACTAGGGATAATAATGTTATAGTTGAATTTTTTGCTGATTGTTGTATGGTAAAGGGCAAACAATCCAAAACTGTTCTTCTCCAAGGAAAGCTTAAAGCTAGCCTATACCAACTTCAAATTCCAGATGTCTCCTTCTCTTCAACATCAAATCTGCCTGTTGCTTCTTCAAAGTCTTCAGGCTCAGCTTTGCACTCTTCTACTACTGCCTTTAAACAACCCTTATCATCATCTCATTCAATGTATTGTTTCAATTCTGACAATAATGAAGCTGGTTGTCTTAAAACTTTTGATAATCACAATGTTGATCATACTGTTCCTACTTTTGTATCCACATGTAATGAAGCTACTATTGATAATAAAAGTGCATTGTTTCAAGCTTTACCAGCTGAAAAAACTAGTGGACTATTGTGGTACAGAAGATTAGGTCACCCCAATACCACAATTCTTGCAAAAATTTTACTTTCTCTGCAAATAAATCCCAAAGTTAAGACAAATCTTAATTTTTGCACAGCATGCCAATTTGGCAAACTGCACCAGTCCACCTTTCCCAAATCTAGCTCTAGAGCTTCCAAACCTTTGGAATTAGTCCATTTAGACCTTTGGGGTCCCTCCCCTGTTCCATCCCCTGAAGGATTCAAGTATTACATCCAGTTTTTAGATGATTATAGTAGGTTCACTTGGGTGTTTCCTTAGAAAGTTAAATCTGAAACCCAAAGTATCTTTAAATAGTTCCATAAGTTGGTTGAAAGACAGTTCAGTACTCCTCTAAAGTGTGTCCAAACTGATTGGGGTGGTGAGTACCGCAGCCTAGTCCTTTACTTCCTTGCTCATGGTATTCTTTTTCGTCATCCATGTCCCTACACTCACCAACAAAATGGATGAGTGGAAAGGAAACATCGTCAAATAGTTGAACAAGGTCTCACATTGTTAGCCCAAGCTAGTATGCCCTTAAAACACTAGTGGTTGGCTTTTCAAACAGCATCCTTTCTTACTAACAGATTACCTACACCAATTCTGTCCAATCAGTCACCATTCCAAGCGTTGTTTAACAAAATTCCAGATTATTCAATCATTAGAGTCTTTGGTTGTGCAGCATTTCCCTTTATTAGACCCTATAATGCTCACAAGTTTGATTTTCATACTACTAAGTGCACTTTTGTTGGATATAGTCTTTATCACAAAGGATACAAATGTTTGGATTCCAATGGCAAGATTTATATTTGTTCTAGTGTCAAATTTGATGAAAATTGTTTTCCTTTTGCTCAAAATCCTTGTCTTTCTTACAATGATAATTTCTTTTCTCAAGTTTCTAATGACATGTCTACTTTGGTTGCTGATCAGTTTCCATTTCCTTTATCATCCTCACATCTGCCTACTTTTTCTTCCTTACCTCACTCAACCACTCAGCCACAAAGTAAGTCACATGGTCAATCTCATGTTCACTGTAATGGTCAGTCTCATGGTTCTGTGTTACCTTTACCAATAGGTCAGCAACATAATTCAACTATAGCTACATTACGCCAGTCCACTTTACGAACAAGTTCAACTTCATTTGATTTGCCCCATGAACTTCATGTGTCTTCTACACCCTAGCCTGATTCACATTCGAATAAAAATCACCAGCTTACAAACTCCACAAATACTATAGATCCAAATCCTTCAACCTCCACAAACACCACAACCTACTCACCTACTCCCACAGATCAGTCCTCTGGTCCTATTCGCCTTACTATCGACCTGCCCTTTGATAACTAGCCTGCTACATGCTCAAACTCCTCCTCTAAACGTATCAATCTCTATGTTGATCTTCCACTTAAACCTCCATCTCACCCTCCTAACATTCATCCTATGCTTACAAGATCTAAAACCAAGTCTCCCTATTCTATGTTAGTAACCTTTACCTCAACAGTTTCCCACCTTGACACCATAGAACCCACCAATACCACTGAAGCTCTCTCTCATCCTTCTTGGAAGGCTGCCATGGAAGATGAGTTCATTGCTTTCTTATCCAACAACACTTGGGAACTTGTATCAGCTGAGTCTCACATGAATATTGTTGGCTGCAAGTGGGTGTTCAGGATTAAACATAACTTAGATGGATCTATTCAGAGATACAAACCAGGTTAGTTGCTAAGGGCTTCCAACAAACTCCTGGTATTGACTACATTGAAACCTTCAGCCCGGTTATTAAATCATCAACCATCAGAGTTGTTTTGAGCTTGGTTGTCTCTTATGGATGGGATATACAACAAGTGGACGTCAATAATGCGTTCTTGAATGGAGAACTTAGTGAAACAGTCTATATGTCTCAGCCTCAAGGTTTTATTGATCTAAAGCTCCTCTTCATGTATGCAAACTGGTCAAAGCTCTTTATGGCCTCAAATAGGCTCCCCGGGCCTGGTTTGATAAGCTTAAACATGCCTTTCTGAAATGGGGTTTTGTGACTTCTGTGGCAGATTCGAGTCTCTTCATATACAGGAAAAATGGTCAAGTCATGTATGTTATTGTCTACATAGATGATATACTTTTGACAGGTCCTGATGCTACTTTTGTTCATGAGATTATTCACAAGCTGAATGTTGATTTTGCTTTGAAAACCTTGGGATCTCTCAAATACTTCCTTGGTTTTGAGGTTCATCGAAATGCATCAGGTTTGCATATGAGTCAGGCTAAGTATGCTCATGATCTTCTTGTCAAGACTGGTATGATGGATTCAAATCCATGTTCAACACCAATGGCCATAGGTAGCAAACTCACCTTTGAGGATAGTGCCTTGTTTGAAAAACCAGCCCTTTATTAGAGTACCATTGGAGCTCTCCAATACCTCACATTATCAAGACCTGAAATAGCCTACTCAATCAACAAACTTAGCCAATTTCTTAAAGCCCCAACTCAGCTACATTGGCAAGCTTGCAAGAGACTACTATGATACCTTAAAGGCACTATCAACTTTGGCATTCAGTTCAGCAAAATCTCTAGATTTCATTTAGAATGTTTCACTGATGCTGATTGGGCAGGAGACATTCAAGATCGCAGATCCACAAATGGGTGTTGTGTGTTCCTTGGTTCCAATTTGTTGCAATGGAGCTCACGTAAACAAAGGGTTGTTTCACTGTCCTCTACCGAGGCAAAATACAGAGCACTTGCCCAAGGTGCAATTGAGCTAGCGTGGTTTCAAAGCTTGTTCTCTGAAATGGGTATCACTCTCTCTAAAATTCTGGTAATCTTGTGTGATAATCAGAGTGCAAGCTCTCTTGCATCCAACCCTGTTTTCCATGCCCGTACTAAGCACATTGAAATAGATGCACATTATATTAGAGAGCAAGTTGCTCCAACTTTGTAAAAGTTCAATATGTTCCCACTGAGCATCAAACAGCTGACATCTTCACCAAATCCCTCTCCACTTCCAGATTTGAGCTACTCAGAAATAAACTCCATGTTACTGCACCCACTGCTCTTACTGATTCTGCTTCTGGTTCCTCTCAGAATGCTTCAGTTGTTATTGCATTCACTGCTCTTACTGATTCTGCTTCTGGCTCCTCTCAGCACACTTCAGTCTAAAAGTAACTGTAGTCTCGTTTGAGGACAGATATTGATAAAAGTCAAACCTTAGTGCAATTCAGTTTTTCAACAAGCAGTTCAATTTTTCAGCAAGAAACATGTAGTCCAGCAAGGAAAATGTAGTCCAATTTCAGTAAGAAAAATGTAGTCCAGCAAGTCCAGTTTTTTTTCAACTTTCCAATTTTCAGCAAGAAAAATACAGTCCAAAATTTCAGTAAAAAAAAAAAAAAAAAAAGGTTCAGAATCAGAGCAAGAAAATGCAGTCTCGTTTGAGGGGAGATGTTGGTAAATAGCAGAATTCCAACCTTAGCAAGGAGCAGTCTTGCTTAGGGAAGATGTTGGTAAATGCAGAATGTCACAACAAAGCTAAAGTCTCGTTTGAGGAAGATGTTGGTAAAGTGCAAAGTGTGCAGACTTCAGCAAGTTGGTAAAGTGCAGAAAGTGTGCAGACTCTAGCAATGCAGTCTCGGTTGAGACCAAGTGTTAAATAAAACTGTATAACTAACTAAGTGTTAGTACTTAAAGTTAGTTTGTTACTAGAGTTAAGATGTATGGTTAGTCAGTTACAACTCTGGTTAAACCAAGCACTAAAAAGTGCTTCTACAGTGTATTCTCTTTTAACAAAATAAGCAAAAAACGCAGTTCCCAGAATAGCTTCTTCTCTCTCTTTCTCTGTTTTCATTTCTTTCTGCTTTCTATTTGAAACTTCACAAATTTTCACGTTTATTTGCTTTTAATATATCGTCCACTTCCTTTTCTCGTTCGTCAAAAATTTAGAACTATTAGCCCCACTTGTAGGTCCATCCCAAACATAAAGATTTTCCTTTCTTTCCATCGCAAAAGTTGTGTCTCATCATTTTCTTAAGATTCTTAATTATGCTTTATTTCCAGCTTTTTGTTTTTCATGTATCGTCACTTCCTTTACTTCTTGTCCATTGAATTCAATTTTCAGGATTAGTCTCATAGAAAAGTAACCAAATTCTCTTTGCTTTCGCTCAAACTAATCGTTCTTTACTTGTGACAATACCTCTATTCATTTCTTCCTTCCGATAACTAAATCCATAGCATTTGTGGTTGAGCCCATTGTCTCTGAACTCTTTAAGGAGTTGTTTGAGAAATTGGCATTTGTGGTTGAGCCTCTGTAATATATGCTCGTTTGTCTTGAATCTTATAATTTGATTGTCACCGTATTTGTAGTTTTGATAAATGCGAAAGAAGTGAATAGATGGATCTTGTTTAATCTTCCAACTCCAGAGTCAAAATCACTAAGATGATGCCAGTTGATTCCAATAAAGGAACCACGAAATTGGAATGCAAAAAAAAATGCTCATGAATCTGGGATAGCACAAGGTAAGAATAAGAAGGAGATCATATTAAGTGATATGTTGCATAGTATTCATCATATCTTTCAATGACTAATATTAAATGTCGATAGATTCAGAGATGCATAGTACTTATTATCATGTATACATAATATATTTGAAATTAATAGTGAACGGAAAAACTAGAAAAGGCATTCATATTCAACCATCCAATAACTCAATAAGCAAAAAAGGGAGACGAAACCACTTAAATGAGCCAAGCTAGAACTAATAGTGAACATATATAGTAAGTTAAAAGATTGTATACATAATATTTCTTTCTTTCTTCCTTCCTTTCTTTTTTCCTTTCTCATTTGTACAGAATTTGGAATTAATAGTGAATGAAAGAGTACAAGAGATGATAACGTTCAGCCATCCAATAACTCATTTAGCCAAAAGGGAGACGAAACCATTCAAAGGAAACAAGCTGATCCCGATGAAGAGACAAAAAATTTGGAAAGTCAAAGAGTGATGAATCAACACTGAAAGAGGAAGGTGAGTTCAAAGAATTTATAGATAGTACTTCTATACCTCACAAATTTTTTTTCCTCGTGTGTTTATAATTTGAATTAACAGTGGATGGAATGAGTATAAAAGGGGATGATGTTCAACCATCCAGTTCTTCAGTTAGTGAAAAGAGAGATGAAACCACGCAAATAAAGCAAGCCGATACTGATGAAATAACAATTGGGAATGGGATGTTGCAAAGTCAAAAGAGTGCTGAAATAGTAATCAAAGCGAAAGGTAAGTTAAAAACTATATAGATATTACCTCAAAAATATTCTCATGTGTACATATTTTGGAATTAATAGTGAACAGAAAGATTAAAGAAGGCAATCATGTTCAACCATCCAATAACTCAGTTAGGAGAAAGGGAACTGAAACCACTCAAACAAACCAAGCTGACTCTAAAAAAAAACACCGAAAATTTGGAAAATGAAAAGAGAAGAGGTAAGTTATTATATATATTTGGGTTTTTACAGCTTGGGTTCCCATTATCAAGTAAACACATTTGGACTTGGAATTTGATATACATAATGCTTCTACCTCATATTTTCTCTCATGTGTACGTAATTTGGCATTGATAGGGAACAGAAAGAGATATCATCTTCAACCTTCCAAAAATTTAGTTCGCAGAGAGATAAACAAAGCTGGTCCTAATAGAGAAAGCGAAAATTAGGAAAGTAAAAGAAGTGCTAAATCAACACGAAAAGGAAAAGGTAAGTTCAAAACTATATAGGTATTACTTCGACCTCCTACTTTATCTCATTGTACATATACAATTTAAAGTTAATAGAAGGAGAAAAAAAAGGCAGTCATTTTCAACTATCCAATAACTCAGTTAGCGTAAAGGAAGACGCAACCACTCAAACAAAGCAAGTTGATCCTAACGAAAGCAGAAAGGTTAAAAAAAATAAATAAAAAAATAAAAGTGATGAATCAGTATTGAAAGGGACACGTAAATTAAAGAGTAAAGGCTATATAGATAGTACTTCTTTCTTCTTCTTTTTTTTTTTTTTTTTTTTTTCTTCTCATGTGTACATAATTTGGAATTATAGTGAATGAAAGAGTACAAAAAAGATGATCATGTTCAGTTAATAAAAAGGAGATGAAACCACAGAAATAAAGAAACCGATTGTGATGACAAATAACCGAAATTTCGGAAAGTCACAAGAGTGCTGAATTAGTATTGAAAGGGATGTAAGTCAAATATTGTATAGTAGTACTCTATTGTCATATTTTTTCTCGTGCTACATAATTTAGTTTAATGCTGAACGGAAACGTACAGCTGATAATGTTTCAACCAGCCAATAACTGATTGGCAAAAAGGAGACAACCACTAGTAGACGAAGCGAGTTGATCTTACAGAAAAAACTGAAAGTGATCATCAGTACTGAAAGGGAAAGGCATGTGACTAGGATAAAAATTGAATTTCATGGTATTTATAATAAATTTCAAAGTCCTTTCCTACATTTTATTTGGAATCGACAGAGAACAAAATGACCAAGGGGATAATAGTTGATAATGCTTGGTTCAAGCCATTAATCAGGCTGTATGGGAGCAAAATTGGATACTTTTACTAGATTTGTTAGATAGAACTCCTGGGGCGTTGACTGAAACTGTTTCGGAAATTGGGGATACCATTTTTCACATAATTAAAATCAGGTGCTCCCACTTCCATTATAAAGAAGCTTGCTGCAAGATCGAAGGAGAAAAACTTCAAAACTTGAGAGGAGTGTTTGGCCTATCTGGTATATCCCAGCTGCACTTTGGCAATGAAAACGCTGCAAGAGCTTATGTCCTAGTATTAGATATATGGAAGAAGTGTTTTTGGATGGTTGAAGAAAGTTATGTTTGAGAGGAATATTAGATATACATAGAAGAAGTGTTTGTATGGTTGAAGAGAAGCTCTGTTTGAGAGGGAATATATATAGCGTAGAAGAGGTGTCCTGTATGGTTTAAATGGCGTGAATCTGTAATAGTGTAAAGAGGAATTTTACTTTGTAATAATCCAAACAATTCAACGCAACATCAATGGCGAATGTGAACTCTGAATCCCTTACTAACTCTTCCAAGATTGATCAGAGCGGTATTAATGGCAGATCTCAAAGGTTTTACAGGTCACTCCTCACTACCAAATCTGTCCGTAAAGCTAGTAGAGAAGAATTACAACTACTGGCGCTCTCAGATTGTACCAGCCCTAGCCTCTCACGAGCTAGATAGCTTCATTTTAGGTACGAATCCTTGCCCTCCTCTGTTTGTAATGGAGAAAGTTGAAGGTACTGAACATTCAATTAAACAACCAAACCCTAAGTATTTCAATTGGAAGAAGACAGATCAGTTCCTAGTGAGTTGGTTGCTATGATCAATTTCCGAATCCATGTTTAGACATGTGTCAAAATGCAATAGTGCATATGAAATTTGGCACACACTTGAGTTACATTTTCAGTCTGTTTCAAAGGCCAGAACACTTCACCTTAGAAATCTATTACAAGTTACTAAAAAGGAATCACAAAGTATGAATGATTACATTTTAACAATGAAGGAATTAGGCGATGAATTGAATGATAGTGGAGTACACATTAGTGATGAAGAGTTGCTGTTATACATATTGGATGGGTTAGGCTCAGAGTATGATGCAGTAGTAGCCAATCTTGTATCTAATGTGAGTCAGACGAATTTTCAAGAAGCACAATTTCTACTTCATAAGCATGAAATGCTTTTGGAGAAATAGAACAGTGCATTACTATACTTCCACGAACAGATGTCATCTGCTTTAATGGCTTCTAAAAGTGGCACAGTTGAAGGACCTACCACTATTACTCAAACTAGTTCAGGAGGTGTGTTAAATCACTCTCCAGGTGTGATAAACTCAACAGCAAAAGTCTATTTTCAAGCAGGAATGACGACTCACCAAACAAAATCTCCTCAGAATGTTAATTTTGGAACTGGATACTCTCAACATTTCAATGGAGTTCCAGGACCAAATCAAGTAGGACAGTATAGATCTGAGTATGACAGAATGGCCTATAATCCTGGACCACAAGGTTACTCAGATGGTTTTGTGCCTCCACAAGGTTACTCGGGTGGTTTTGTGCCGTTTGGTAGAGGCCGAGAAAGAGGAAGAGGTATAATAAGCAAAGGTTAATGTGCCAAGTATGTGGAAAGCCTGGACATTCAGCTCTTCATTGCTACCACAGATTTGATCATGATTATCAGGGGTTCCCTACAGCTGGATTTCCTAATGCAGGACATAATTAATCATATTCTAGTCCTGGTTCAACTCATTCACCGTTTTCAGTAGCATCCAATGAATCTGCACAAGCACAAGCTCTGTTTACTGGAACAAATGTTTAGGATAGATCTTTCCATATGGATGTTGGAGCTCATCATGATTACACTTCTTATGGTTGTCCTCTAGGAAATCAGTTTAAAGCTGGATCTGTTAATACCACCTATCTTCCTCAAGGAGTTAATCAATATCAGCAGCAATCTGTTGCTTCTCCAGTGAATAATGTATATGCTAATCATGCTGGAAATCTTGATGTGAACTTAACCTCAGGTTCTCAAATGGCCACCCCACAAACTGTGAAGGATCAATCCTAGTACATGGACTCAGAAGCCTCCAATCACATGGTTGCTGAATCATCCAATATGTTGAATAGAACCAATTATTCAAGAGGGTCCAAGGTTCAAGTTGGCAATGGAGAATCTTTGTAGATCACTCATACAGGTACATTGTTACTTCCCTCACTTAACTCAAACAGACTTGTGCATCTTCGAAACATTTTATGTGTTCCAAAAATTGCCAAGAACTTATTGAGTATATCACAAATAACAAGAGATAATAATGTGATAGTAGAGTTCTATTCTGATCATTGTGTGATAAAGGATAGAAGCAGCAACTTGATACTTCTTCAAGGTATAGTCAAGGATGGCCTGTACCAGTTGGATGTTCCTTCTCCTACTGCTGGTGTTCCTACTGACAGTTCTAGTTCTAGTGGTATACCTGGCCCTCCAATGCTCTCCAGTGATAAACCAGAAACATCTTTCCCTTCAATTGTCAATAAGTCTGTTGTAACTTCTTTTGTATCAAATAAAGTTTTTGCTTGCAATGTGTCTGATAATGTATCTGCTTTTTCATTACTGTGGCATGTTCGACTTGGGCACCCTAGTGCTAAGTCTTTACAAGTTGTATTAAATAAAATGCATGTAAACCATTCTTCTGATTACAACGCAGAGTCTGTTTGTGAAGCTTGTTTGTTTTGGAAGTTAAAGCAATGCAGTTTTCCTACTTCTTTATCCCGAGCAAAGGCCCGTTGGAGTTAGTACATTCTGATTTGTGGGGGCCTGCTCCAATATTATCCAGAGAAGGGTATCGTTATTACATCATCTTTTTGGATGATTTCAGCAGATTTACTTGGATTTATCCCCTTAAAGTCAAGTCTGAAGCATTTGAGGTGTTTATTCAGTTTTCACACATTTGTAGAGAAACAGATTAGTACTAGGATTAAAAGTCTACAAACTGATTGGGGTGGGGAATTTCGGTCATTTTCTAAGTATCTCAGTCAACATGGTATAATGTTCAGGCACCCCTGCCCCTATTTACACCAGCAGAATGGAAGAATAGAAAGAAGGCACAAGTCTATCACTGAGTTTTTACTCTCTCTGCTAGCTCATGCTCATATGCCACTCAATTTTTGGTGGCTGGCCTTCTCTACAGCAGTATATCTTCTTAACAGACTGCCTTCCAATGTCCTTGAGTTTGTATCTCCTCTCACTATTTTAATACAACAAGAACCTAATTACCATGATCTTAGAGTCTTCGGATGCAGTTGCTTTCCATATCTCAGACTCTACAACAAACACAAACTCTCATTTCATACTGAAAAGTGCATATTTATAGGTTATAGTCTGTCTCACAAAGGCTATAAGTGTATGTCAAAGTCTGGGAGAATTTTTGTTGCAAAACAGGTGAAATTTAATGAAGAAGAGTTTCCCTTTAAGTCTGGTTTTTCTGATGCTGAAAATTCTGGTTTTTCTGGTTCTGTTTCAAATTCAGAATCTTTTTTAGTTCCTTCAAGATCAACATCTGGCTGGTTCATTCCTGGTCAGACAAAAGCTTCTCTAAATAAAAATGGTGACACAAATGCTACTGCAGAATTATCTACAGAATATCTGGTTGATACTAGCAGAGATGTGAATATAAGAACAGGGCCTTCCAGTAGATCTAACAACTAGGATACAACTGCATATTTACCTACTGCAGTTCCAATACATGAGGCTGGTGTCTCTATACAGCCTTCAGTTTTGACCTCCTCAGATAATATCTTATAGCTTATCAGGGGATTAATCTGGAAGTAATACTGCCCATAACAGCACCAAATACTGTTGTTTCTACTGCCAATATACATCCTATGGTCACACGACTTAAATCCAAAAATGTCCAGTCATCAGCTAAAGCCCTCCTCACTACTCACACAATTCTTAAAGAACCTCAGCAGGTTAAAAAGGCATTATCTATTCCCGAATGGAAGACTGCTATGGAGAAGGAATATCAAGCTCTCCTTGATAATCAAACCTGGGAATTGGTTCCGTATGAGGAAGGGATGCACATAGTGGGCTGCAAGTGGATTTTTAAAACTAAGCTCAATGCTTATAGGACCTTACAGAAGTATAAAGCTAGGCTGGTGGCTAAAGGGTTTCAACAAACCCCCGGGCTAGACTACTTTGATACGTTTTTGCCAGTGGTCAAGGTTGCTACAATTCGAATAATGTTCACTTTGGCAGTCCATCGCAGCTGGGATATTCATCAGTTAGATGTGAACAACGCATTTTTAAATGGGGATCTTATGGAACAAGTGTTTATGATGCCTCCTGGAGGGTTTTCTCCTCTCACTCATCCTCCACAAGTATGCAAACTTAGAAAGGCATTATATGGTCTAAAGCAAACCCCTAGGGCCTAGTTTGATAAATTGAAAATAGCCCTTCTGTCTTGGGGATTTAAAAACAGCACCTCTGATGTGAGTTTGTTCTTCTACAATGCTGGATCAGTTGTAGTGTATCTATTGGTGTATGTTGATGATATTTTAGTCACTGGAAATGCTCCTGATCTTATAACTAAAGTAATTCAAGACTTGAACAGTAAGTTTGCATTGAAGGTGATGGGTCCAGTTCATTTTTTCCTTGGATTCGAAGTTGCAAGAAATGCTTCTGGTCTCTTACTTACTCAGTCAAAATATGCATAAGATCTGCTGGAAAAGGAAAATATGGGAAGTTGTAATCCTTGTTCAACCCCCATGGCCATTGGAACTAAACTCAGCAAAGAGGAGGGAGAGTTGTTTGATCAACCTACCTTTTATAGAAGCATTATTGGAGGATTACAATACCTAACGTTGTCTTGACCTGACTTAGCCTTCACGGTGAATAAGTTAAGTCAATTTCTTCAGCATCCAACTATCACACATTGGGTAGCATGCAAAAAGGTGTTGCGTTACATTCAAGGGACTCTGAATTATGGTCTGCAGTTCACAAAACATCCACATCTGGCACTGGAAGCTTATGCTAATGCTGACTGGGCAAGTGATATTAATGACCGGAGGTCTACTAGTGGCTATGCCATCTTCCTTGGTAACAATCTTGTTCAATGGAGTTCCAAAAAGCAGAAAGTAGTATCACTCTCATCCACGAAAGCTGAGTATAGATCACTCAGTCAAGCTGCCACAGAAGTTGTTTGGATACAGCACTTATTTCAGGAATTGAGTGTTAATAGTAATCATACTCCTGTGATCTAGTGCGATAATATGAGTGCAGGGGCTCTCTCCTCAAATCCTGTTTTTCATGCACGTACTAAGCACACAGAAATTGATGTCCACTATGTGTGAGAACTGGTTGCAAAGAAGGTTGTAGCAGTGCAGTTTGTTGCTTCAGAGTACCAAAAGGAAGATATTCTAACCAAGCCGTTATCTGGAGCAAGATTTAATTTTTTAAGGGAAAAGTTAAATGTAACTATAGCCTTACCTGTTGTGAACACTGCCAAAGTTGATTAGAAAACTGATGAATGTAATGCTGAAGCTGAATGCAGAAGAAACATTACAGAAAAAGTTGATCAGGAAACTGATGAATGTAATGCTGAATCTGAATGAAGTAGAAACACTGCAGAAACTGAATTTTTTTGTTGGAGCATAGGAGAATAAATGCTGAATTTACATGAAGTAAAAACACTACAGAAATTGAATTTTTTGTTGGAGCATAGGAGAATAAATGCTGACTTTACTTGTGATGGTGTTCTTAATGCAGAATTTTTTATGCAGCCTTGATGTGGTGATGCAGAAATGGTCCAGCAAACTACTTGTAATGGTGTTAATAATGCAGAAATTTTTATGGAGCTTTGATGTGATGATGCAGAAATGGTTCAGCAGACTCTTGTTGTGGTGTTGTTAATGCAGAATTTTTATGCAGTGTTTTGGATTGATGCAGAATTTGTGATGATGGAAAAGTAATGTAGCAAGTCAGTTGTTGTGGTGTTGTTAATACAGAAGTTTTATGAAGTTTTTTGGATTGATGCAGAATTTGTGATGATGGAAAAGTAATGTAGCAAGTCAGCTGTTGTGGTGTTGTTAGTTCAGAAGTTTTATGCAGTTTTTGGATTGATGCAGAATTCTTTTTGTTGCTGGTGCAGAAAAATAATGCAGTAGATCAGATTGATGATGTAGCAGTAATGTGGCAGATTTTATGCAGTTTTGGTGGTGCAAAAAATAATGCAACAGATCGGAATTTTGTTATGTTGAAGAATATTAGATTAAGTGGAGAAGAGTTGTACTGGATGGTTGAAAAGAAGTTATGTTTGAGAGGGAATATTAGATATAATGTAGAAGAAGTGTTTTGGATGGTTGAAGAGAAGTTATGTTTGAGAGGGAATATTAGATATAACGTAGAAGAAGTGTTTTGGATGGTTGAAGAGAAGCTCTGTTTGAGAGGGAATATTAATATAGTGTAGAAGAGGTGTCCTGTATGGTTTAAATAGGCGTGAATCTGTAATAGTGTAAAGAAAGGAAGTTTACTTTGTAATAATCCAAACAATTCAAACGCAGCGTTTTTAGAATGCTGTATGTTCCAAAACGCTGCGTTTCTGATGTGTTTCACCAACTATATAATAGTTGGCTTTCATCTTCTTCAAAAATAGAAAAGAACGCAGTTTTTTCGTGAAACATATAACAGTTTCTTTCTTTCCTCTGTTTTTCCTTTTTTTGTTCAGTTACAAATTCTCAACAATATCTTTTACTTAGGTACCCAGAATTTCCAAACGTAAGGAACGAAAAGGGTTATCTTCCAATTCATGATGCAGTAGACTATGGCCAAGAGAGAGTAATTCAGTATCTTCTGGCAAAAACAAAAGTCCCTTTGGATGACGATAAAGGTGTTAAACTGATTAAAGATATGATCAGTTTCGAATTTTCTTGTTTGTGATATGGTTAGATAACGTTAAATTATCACATTACAACTTTTTTATTATTATTATTATTATGACAAATATCGATAATACGAATACATTTTTTATTTAAAAAATAAGAAAGAAATGATGACGGACATAAAAAAAAAAAATCACTATTAGTTGATATAGAATTTTATTTTAATCAATTTAATTTGTGATTAGTAATTAGCAATATAGAATATAACATAATCAAGGAATATATCCTGACCATACAGCTATAGAATGAGTTACAATGTAGAGGTGTCATAAAATAAAATAAATGGGGAAAATTAAAATGAGGACACATGTTTATTAAAAGACAAAAATATGATATTTCACGGTATAAGATCATTTAATTTAACTTTATAATTTATAAAGAGTGTAATGTAAATATATTTTATTATATAATGTAAAAGTCAAAACAGATATTAAATGAATATTAATAACTATTGACAGATATGTGTCAAAAGCTCGAACACATAACGAAATAAAAAAAAGAAGGAAAAAAAAAAAATAGATGTCATTGATTTAAGCTTACTGTGTAACAAACATGTCAAATTCCATATTAAAAAAAAGTTTAATAATTTCTACCAAAAACTAATGTTTGATCTATGTATTACGTCAAAAATAATTAGTGGAATAATTAAATATAAAATCTCAAAATCTTTATACAAGAGATTATATTATTTTTATAATATATTACCAAAACAACAAATAAAAATGGGGAGAGTTATTGGACAAGCTAGAATACAACATAATTACCAAATTAAAGTCAATTGATTAAAATAGTTTTTAATTTTGGAATTTTATCGATTAAAAATGATTGAATAGTTCTTTTGTATATTTTAAAACCATATCATGATTGTCAATATCGTAAAAGATAATGGATGAGAGTATAATTGATTACTCTATATATACCATTACTCATAACTTTTTGTTAAATTAAATGATCTCATACAGTTAAGTGTCCTTTTTTATTTTTATTTTTTGGCTTTTTTAAACATGTATCCACATTTTGATTTTCTCACTAAAATAAATCAAAACTTCTTATTACCTTATAATTGAGGTAAGGAGAAGATCCAGATTCAAGTGGATTCAATTATTACCATATAATTAATATCCGTTTGATATCTTCTTGCATTATATATAGTCAACTTGTATGTATGAGTTAGCATGCATAGATGCATATCACTGTGGCATCCCTCGAGCACTCAAAGGTTGCTGAAAGGCCTCCTTAATTTACCATTCTTCAAATCTGGAATTTGTATCATTCTACACCAACTTACTTGACCATATATATTGTCTTGGCTTTCTTTTATTAGGTTTCTTTCATGTGTTCACCTCACTGGTCTAGTGAACAGAATTTTTTATCCTAGTGTGACGCTATCTACGTTACAATTTTCATTCTTACAACAAAACAATTGCCCTGCTAATTAATTTGTATTCATCTCTACTCCATTTACAGGCATAACGTTAGATTTATGGGAGCGACATCCAAAGTTAGCTCTTGAAAAGAATTCAGACAGAAAAAGTATATTACAAATATTGGCTGGTAAGCCTCTAGCTTTTAAAAGTGCGGGTAGGAGTCGCCTTGGGTTTTGGAGAGGCTTGATCTATCATTGTTAGTAACAACATTCTTCCTCTGTATTTAATTCTCATGACTTATAGATTCAGTTAAACCCATCTGTTATATTCACATGCTCTTCTTGTTGTTGCCTATCTCTGCAGGGATTCCTCTGCAAGAGGAATATGTTCCTCACAATGAAAGTAATACTGGGGACATAGAAAACGCGGTTAAGTGTTCAGATGAGTTTAAAGAATCCAAATATTTTGGACCTATTCGTCAAATAATCTATGCTTCATTTGGTTTGTACACCTCCTATCTATCTATCTATATTCTAAATAAGTTGTCTTTTGAAATTGATTATCCTACAAACCAATACAATTTATAATAGTACTTCTTTGTATAACACAGGTGCTTTGTACCAAATGATCTGGCATGTCCTCATGCTGCAAGGTAATTGGCATTGAACAATTCTCTTAATTAAACGGAGTATGTTGAAGGAGTTCTTTATCTTTTTTCATTGATTTGAGTTGTTTAATTGCAGTCACAGACATCAAAAACATTCGCGATATAAAGTTGACACATAGACAAACCCTTAAAATTGTTAGAATCTTGTGTCATGGTAATGAAGTTACGTGGAATCGTAAAGAAGCCTTTGAAACTTTCTGGTCGCCCTTTCTTGAAGCTACAAAACTTGGGATTTGCGAGATTGTCAATGAAATTTTGAATGCTTATTTCTATGTTTATGCCTGCTGCTACAATCTGGATTACAGTGTACTGAATATGGAAATTTTAAATCACCAAGAAATGATTTTTAAAATTGTAAAAGAAAGGAAAATTTTGAATTCACCAACCTGGAAAGCGGTCCACAAGGGTGGAAAAACTGACAACATTTTGCACTTCGCTGGAAAGTTGGTACCTTCAAGTCAAGTCTCCGGTGCAGCATTGCAAATGCAGAGAGAGATACAATGGTTCAAGATGAATATATAATCCTACAACAACAACAAAAAAAAAAAAAAAAAAAAATTATACAATTTATTGACTTCAAATGATTATTTTATTCTTGCCTCTATGCCTTGATCTTACATCCAACTGCGGTACTTTCATTCCTCATATAGGATTATAAATTTATAATTGAATGTGCAAAAGATTTAGAAATCTGGCCTATATATGATTTTTATTCTAATTCTAAAGTTTCCTTTATTTTTTCTGGCCTCGTTAATAATTTTCTTATAACGTTTAGTTCTTCTATAATATTAGAGATTTTTATTTGAGAATCAAATTTATTACTGCTCATGCTTACTCTAGCAAAGGTTTTATCTTCAGGCTGTGGAAAGTTATGTCCATCATTTTCTTCAAGAGCAACATAATGAGAATAATAAAACTCCTAGAGAAGTCTTTACCGAAGAACACAAGGAATTGGTTAAACAAGGTGAAAAATGGATGAAGGGAACTGCTGCATCATGCAGCGTTGTAGCCACATTGATAATAACTGTAGTTTTTACAGCAGCTTTCACCGTACCGGGTGGCAACAACGATGATGGGATAGCCATTTTCTTGCATGACACAGCTTTCATAGTCTTTGTCACATCAGATGCGCTTGCACTCTTTTCTTCCACGGCTTCAGTGGTGATGTTTTTGGCAATCCTCACTTCACGTTACTCAGAAGATGACTTTTTGGTGTCATTGCCAAAAAAGTTAATCATCGGCCTCAGCACGCTATTCATTTCTATTGCAAGCATGATGATTGCATTTGGTGCAACCATTTACACATTTGTTTCTCATTCATGGAATTGGACTGTCATTCCAATTTCGGTACTCAGATGCCTCCCAGTGACCTTATTTGCCATGTTGCAATTTCCTCTCTTGGTTGAAATTTACTTTTCCACCTATAGACCAAGCATTTCCAGAACCCCAGATAAAGAATTCAGGATGTCACTTCGGCAACAGCAACCACACAAGGTCTTGCTCTCATCTCCTTGAGTGTGGCAGAATCATTTACTTGTCTACCGTTTAAGGTGAGGTGATTAATTTTCTTTTATTCAAGGTTAATTAAGGCACATCTTATTATTATTTTTATTCCCTTGTAAGTAGTTTATGTATTTATCATTCTACTATTTAATAAAATAGTGCCTTAGGTCTCCTAAGGTTTGCTTGAAATAATAATAATAATAATATACTTTTAACTCATTATTATAATATTAATTTGGGTTTAAAAATGACCGGATAACATGCACCCACCCACAGTTTTCCGTAAAGACAATGTGGTACCCAAAAAGTTTGGAAATGACAAAAACCCACTTTTCATCCGGTTTGTTAGTGAATTCAGTCTGTTGAAGGACAATAGGGTGATTTTCTATTTAGCCAGAAAAAAAAAAAGGCAAGAAAATTTTTGGTCACCGACAACAGGGAAATGGCCGGGGAATCTTACAATCAATCACCAACAAACCTAGACTCCAACAGTTGGTTGTTGGGCAGACCAGGAGCTGGATACAACGAAAGATAGAACAGATGGTCGGCGAAAGGTGAACCGGTGGTGGGCAACAATGAAATAGCAAGTTGGAGTGATGGGGTAGTGGCTGGTGACCAGAAAAAAATGAGTAATCCTACACTTACAAAGAAATTTTACAAAAATCTTCATACAAAGTGATGTGGCAAAAAATAAATAGAAGAGTGAATTTAATAAGTTTGACTTTTTGTTTCACTCTTCTATTCATTTTTTGCCACCTCACTTTGTATGGAAATCTTTGTAAGATTTCTTTGTAAGTATTCATTTTTTGCCATCTCACTTTGTATGGAAATCTTTGTAAGATTTCTTTGTAAGTATAGTATTATTGGAAAAAAAAAATACCACAACAGCAACACAAACACTTCTAAACAGTAACCCAGGGATCAAACACCAAAAAACCAGAAAAATGCAAAAGAAAAGGCCGCAAGACTCGACTTCTCGCAGTGATAGATACAGATCACAGGTGGCAAATAACCAGTGGGGAGGGCTAGTGGAGGGATGGGCTTTGAAGAAGAGAGTCGGGTTGCTCAAGATCAACAATTATTTACCTCAAATAATAATAGTAAAAAGAAAAAGGAAGAAGAAGAACAAAGTTTAAACATTAAGATTAAAAAGCATATTATCAATTAAGTAATCTTGATTTTACAGAGATATGAATGAAAAAATGGAGGAGGAAAATCATGTATACACTATCTCTAATTCCTATGAATCAACTGAATTCCCTTAAAAGAGAGACTATGTTTGTAGCTCTTCAATAAACAAGGCATCAGCTTCTTCAAAAATAATAAGCAGAAAACTAAATCAATAGGAGACCATTGTCTCAAAACAGCATGAGTCCCTCCAACTCTGGAGCAAATCTAGCCTTCCCAAAACTCGGTTTGATGAAGATGGACCCACTTGCTTCTTCTCCATGTAGAAAGTTTTATTCACCCTTGTAGAATCTTTTGGCTCCGACTGCATGTTGTTAACCTTCTTGGTTGCAGAACGAAAACGAGGCCATCACTTTCTACCTAAAGAATTCAGCAAAGAAAGCATCAAAGCTACCGAACATCGAATTCATGGTTGCTAGAGAGAGTTGATTTTGATTGATTTTAGTTGCTAGAGAGACTTGATTTGATTGAATATCCAAGGTGATGGGAGGTGAGATCAACAGAAATGGTGAAGGAGAAAGGAAAGAATGCCGGCGGTGGTGGCTCTGAAGAAGAAAGGTGGAAGGTGGAGAGTTGTTTGAATAAATGCGAGTTCAACTGACTAAAGGTGGAACATTTGGGCCGAGTTAGGCGGGTCAACCCTAACCTGGCCCGTAAAGATGCGGGTTAAACCCGACAGTAACCCCCGGGCGAGCCTGGTTGCACAATGGCAACCCGCAACCTGGGGGGTTACTGTTTTGTCTCTTTTGCAAGAGACCCGCCAACCCGCCGGGTTGGCTGTTGCAACCCGGCGGGTTGGCCGAAAAAAATTAAAAAAAATAAAATATTTTATTTTATTTTTCAAATTACCCTTTTACCCTTAAAATATAGCCGTTGGAGGGGTCTTTTTCGTCATTTTTCTTTCCCATTTTTTCCTATAAATTGGCCCTAAACTCTCACATTTTTCTCACAACTCAAATTCTCTCATTCTCTCACATTCTCTAATCTCTAATCTCTCAATTATTCATTTATTCTCTTAATCTCTTTGTTATCAATTTGCTCGTATTTTAATTTTTATTAGTTTTTGCAATTTTTAATTCATATTTCCAATTTTCCAAATTCCAAATTCCGATTTCCATATTCCAATTCTCTTTCTTTAATTTTTATTTCTTCTACATCAATTTTTTTTTCAACTACAATGGATAGATATTTCTCTCCCATCAATTACAATGATGACGGAAACTACTATCCTAGTCCTAGTCCCGCTGATTTTACTAACATAAATGCAGGAGGAGATTCAAATAGTCTCGCTTTCCCATTCTCAGAATCCGATACACCTCAAAATATGGCGTCGATTCCAACAGCGCCCGGTGGTTCTAGAAGTCGTCCTCGTAATCGTCGTCCTCGTCCAACTTCATCTCAAGCTGAGGCGGGATCATCAACTGCCGTCGAAAGCGAAGACAGACACACATCAGACGTTTGGGCGCATTTCGACAAGTTTTACGAGACAGAAAATGGCGTTCAAGTCAAGAAAGCAAGATGCAAATATTGTGCAAATGTTTATAAAGCTGATTCAGGTAATGGTACTAGTACTTTAAAAAGGCATGCTAATAAACATATTAATCAACATGGAAATAGAGAAAGCAATCAAACTCAAATAACTAATATGGGTACTACTTGGCGTTATAATTCTGATGTATATAGGGAACAGTTAGCTTTATATATTGCTGCAACTGATCAACCTATTAATATGGCTGAAGATAAATATTTTGAAAGATTTGTTCAAAATTCATTTTTTCCAGGATTTAAAAGTTATTCTAAAACTGCAACTAGAAATGATTTAATAAAATTGTTTAAAAAAATGAAATTAGAATTAAAAAATAAAATACATACTTGTCATGTTAGTGTGGCTCTAACTGCCGATATTTGGAGTGGTAGAGCTAAACAAGATTATATTTGTGTGACTAGTCATTATTTTGATAATGAATGTAAATTAAATAAATCTTTATTAGGATTTAGATTAATGGATGTTGATCATAGTGGTGAACAAATTTATAATAAAATTGTTGAAGTTTTAGAAGATTATGATGTTGTTAGTAAAGTGATAAGTTTAACTTTAGATAATGCAAGTTCTAATAGTAAAGCTATAGATTATTTTCAAAGTAATTATCCTTTATATAACAATTTGAAGTTTTTTCACCAACGTTGTGCATGCCATGTTATTAATTTAATTGTGAAAAGTGGTATGAAAACAATTAAAGAAAATATTAATAGAATTAGAGATTGTTTAGCTTGGATTACTAGTAGTAATAAAAGAAATGCTGAATTTCAAGACGCTTGTATAAAATCAAATATGTCTCCTAGAACTTTTGCATTAGATATGCCTGTTAGATGGAATAGTACTTATTTAATGCTTGATTCATGTTTACCTTATGCTAATATAATTAGTTATTTTGTAGCAAATAATAGAGGTCCTCATTATTTGGTTGAAAATGATTGGAAGATAGCTAAAGTATTTCATTCTTTTCTCAAATGTTTTTACCAATCCACTTTACAACTTTCTGGTGTGTATTATCCTACTAGTCCATTGGTAATACATACAATTATAAAAATTTCCGAGTTATTTATAAAAAACAAAGACAATGTAATTTTAAATGCACCAATAAAGGCAATGGAAATTTTTTTTTTAAAATATTGGGAACCCATTCCTTTTCTTTATTGTTTAGGTGCTATATTTGATCCTAGAATTAAATTAGCAGGTTTAGAAAATGGTTTTGACAATTTATGTGAAAATTTACAAACCGAAGCATATGCCAATCAAATAGGAGAGGTAAAAAATACACTTTTCGAAGTATATTTCCAGTATGAAAACAGGTATGGGAACCCGCAAAGAGGCGAAACATCCAGGGAAGCTGCATCAGAAGAAACAAATGAAGACTTCTACTCTTGGGGTGCACTGAATAGGCCGAAGAGGACCCGAATCCGAAGCACAACCTCCTCTTCAGAAGCTCCACCAACAACAACAACTAATGTACTGTCTTCCATGCAGTCGCAGAGTAATGAGCTTCAACAATATTTGGCAACCCCTGAAATGTTACCAGTAGATCCACAACAGAGAGCCAACATTGATCTCTTAGACTATTGGAGAGCCAGAAAATGTATTTTTCCGGTATTATCAAGACTTGCCTTGGATGTTTTCGCTGTTCCTGTCTCAACCGTCTCATCCGAACAAACATTTAGTGCAAGTGGAAGAATTTTAAATGAAAGGAGGACTAAACTTTCACCACAAATGATTGAAGTCCTCACATGTCTTCGAGATTGGGAACGGTCGCGCCATCAAGGTCAATACGAGGTTGTCGACGATACTTTAATAGAATCATTTCAATTTTGTAATATAGATGATACGGATGAGGGAGGTCCTAGTGAACCCCAAAATTAGTTGTTTTGTAAATTGTAACTTGTAAATTAATTGTCAATTATTGCACTCTTTTTTCCTTACCAAGTTTTTGTCCTATTGGGTTTTTCTTGGTGAGGTTTTTAACGAGGCAATAATTATTATAATTTCTTATTTTATTTTTTAATAAATAAATAAATTTAATTATTCTTATATTACAATTTTAATGTATTAAAATTGAATTAATATTTGGAATGTTAACAAAACAAAATTAATTTAATTTAATTATTGATATTTGAAAAGAAATTAACAATTAACTAAAAACAATTACATTTATTCATTTATAAATTGTTAATTATTCATTTGAAAAGTTAATTAAACATTTAAACTTAAACAAAATAAAACAAAACAAAATTAAAAACAAAAAAAAAAAAAAATCAAAAAGTGGGTTAACCCGGCCCAACCCGCGCCTAACCCGTGCCTAAGCCAACGGGTTAGGGTTGACAGTCCGAGTTGGGCCAGCCAATTCCTTAATATTGGCGGCCATAACCCGGCCCGCCAATGTCACCGGGCGGGTCAGGATTGACCCGCCATTAACAGCAACCCGCCGCGGGCCGGGTCGGATCGGGCCGGGCGGGTTGCTTTTCCAACTCTACAACTAACGAAGAAAGTGTGAAAATGACACAATTAACTTTTTTGTTTTTGAATTTACCACATTGTCCTTTACCAGACGGAATTTATTAATAGCATCTAAGGAAAAATGAGTGTTTGTCATTTCTAAACTTTTTTGGTACCAAATTGTCTTTCCGGAAATCTATGGGTGGGTGCATATCATTCAACCTTTAAAAATGGCCTAATTCATGGGCTTATGGCCCAAAAGTGTTGGGCAGACCGCAGCCCACTTACATAAATAGAATGGTTAATTTAGCACAACACCAAGGCGTATTTGGTCTAAATTATAGTCCGTAGTGGATTCAAAAATTTTTTTTAGGGTGGGTCAAAATAAAAATTTATTATACATTACTATTTTTGTCCATTAATATTTTTGTTAGGGTGAGCCAAAATATATCAATTATACATATTAATATTTAAAAAAAAAATATTTGGCCCACCCAAAAAATGGCTGGATCCGCCCCTGATTATGGTGACTAATTATCTACAAATATAATAAATATAATTTGTTAATACTAAAAAAAATTCTTTCATTTAAAAAGAATGGAGAAATTCCAAATAAAAATAGAAGTTAGATGGTATCTTGGTTACTAATTGCATTAAATGATGGTAATTTATTTAATAAACAAAGGCAACCCAACTTTAAGTCTTATCCTTAATTAATAATTGTTCCTAATCATGCCATCTTACAATGAACACGTCATTAATTTTAAAACTACTTAACGGATTTCCTATAACAAATTTAGGATCACTTTTGAAAGTAGAATGAAATTAAGAAGCTAATAAAAATGGGCTTAATTAGTTACCCTCTTTTACTATATAGTTTCACACAACAATTTCAATATCATACTTGGAATTATCTATGCACTTTTTTTAGAACTTGAATATATATATTTTATCACTATAATTATGGGTAATTCTTGAAATAATCATATTTTGAGTAAAAATAAAAAATAAACCTCACTTTAAGAATCAATATACATTAGTCACACTCTCACTTAAAATAGACCAAGTTATCATATTCAACATCATATGAATTTTCGACATACTCGATTATCATGTGTTATCTAATACTGAAATATGTCAAACACTCCTCTAGGTTTTAGTATATTGAGTGTGTCAAGCATTCTTTCGTATCTTACTTGACCATAGATCTTGATTTGCTCTACACACTAATTATCTACAACAAATTCATTTATAAGTTGAATACTTATATTCAAGTGTATCAAGTTTGTCCAGATATAATAAGAAAAATATCAGATATATTATTTTTCAAAAAATCAATCTCAATACATATTACCAATACTATATAATGATAAAATAAAAAATAAAAAAAAAAGACGAAAGTGGCACTATTATGATGAAATAAGGCAAATTTGGGAGATATTCTTTGCTTTAGGAATTTTCTAAAATCTGAACAGACGAAAGTGGCACATCTCTCTTGTTACTCATTCATAATTCATATATTCTTTTCCTTTATTACTTTATATTAACGCTTTCTCTTATAATCCACCTCCATCTTGACTTGGCCCCAGGAAACCCTCAACTCATCACTCTCATTTCTCTGAATCAAATCAACCCATCATTTACCATGGATGAAGAGTATGATGTCGTAGTCTTGGGCACTGGCCTCAAGAATGCATCCTCAGTGGCCTCCTCTCTGTTGATGGCCTCAGGTCAATTTTTCACTTCTGGTCTTGTTTTTTTGTCCAGATTTCATCTGGGTTGTGATTGCTTCTTTGATCTTTATTGGTTTTGCTATCTGGTTTGCTTCTGATTTCAATTTGTATCTGGGTTTGTTCTGTTTTTCTTCTGATCTGATGGATCTGTCTGTGTTGTTTGATCTGTTGATTGTTTCATTTGGAGGATTTGTATTTGGTTTCTGATGAAGATCTATGTTGGACTTACTTTTAAACTAATCATCAGCTGAAGAACTAAGTAGATGATTAAGATTTTCGTTGTGGATCTTTCATCATTTCTTGGATTCTTGGTTAGCTGATAATTTCCGAGGGATAAAGCCATGATTTCCTTTCGATTCGAAGATTGTAGGGTTTTGCGGTGTCTCTAGTTTCAACTTGAGTTCGTTCGGTGGGGTTGTGAGATTTTGTGGCAGTTGATATATTTCTGTTCGGTGGGACGTTAGAATTGATTGTATGCTTTTTTGCTGGCTGTTGGTTTTAAATTTTAAAGGATTAGTTAACGTTGTCAGATACTGGATTCAATTAACAGTCAATTGATTACCTTGGCTCCACTTGTAGGAGTTGTGCGTGGTTTTGATAATTTATATCTTTCTTGCTTCTTGCTTTGCATAAAAGCTTGCATTTTATGCATTGTCTTTAGTTTGTCGTTTGATTTTCTTTTCAATGTCTTGTTATTCAGGTCCTGCACATGGATAGGAATGATTATTATGGAGGAGAATCAACATCACTCAATCTCAATCAGGTTCCACCTTTGTGACTCTCCGTTCCTAGACTTTTCAATCTATTTGCAATTTTTGTTATGCTTCAAATGTTTTTGATTTGACTTATATATTTACAGCTCTGGAAGAGGTTCAGGGGAAATGAATCACCTCCAGCACACTTGGGCCTAGCAGGATTATAATGTTGACGGATTCCCAAGGTAATTTTTACCTTGTGACTTTTTTATATCCTTGTTACTTGACCGTAAAAGACTCCATAAATAACCAATCTTTTTCATTTTTGACTTTTCTTTTGTTTGGCTAGTTCATGATGGCAAATGGAACTCTTGTACCGTCCTCATCCAACTGATGTTCCTAAGTACTATACTTCAAAGCTGTGATGGAAGCTTTGTCTATAACAAAGGAAAGGTATAACATTTTAGTCACATGTTGAGTTTGCCTTTTGCTGAGATTTTGTACATATTTGCTCAAAACTTGAACTGATGGTAAGTGAACCTGCTATTAGGTTCATAAGTGCCAGCAACTGATATGGGACACTGAAATCTCCACTCATGGGTATATTTGAGAAGCGCCGTGCTCGCAAGTTTTTCATATTGTCCAAGATTATGATGAAAAGATCCCAAAACACATGAGGGAGTGGACTTGACAAGAGTGACAACTAAAGAGCTGATTGCGTAAGGCTTTGCCCTTAATTTTATCTTTATATTATATTATTATTTTTTTTTGGTGCAAATGGTATTATATTTCTCTCTCTCTCTCTACTTTTGTGGTAGTGTAATGATATCTTGTTTTCATAAAATGTGATACAAGAGTGGTACAAAAGTACGTTGAAAATTTGAGTTTTTAATAATTTGTCTGTGAAGGTTTCATGGAGTTTATGAACTTTAGTGCTTATTTCCTGGTTTGCATCTCCTTTTCATTTTTACGCTACCATTATCTCATTAAAGAAGAAATGTTTCTTACTTGATTGTACTTTGATGTTATTGATGGAAGTACTTTGTACTGTTTGCTGAAATATAGCTGATTTTTAACAGCAAATATGGTCTTGATGACAACACTATGGACTTCATTGGGCATCATTAGCACTTCATAGGGATGATAGGTACTTACACGAACCTGCTCTAGATACTGTGAAGCGGATGAAGGTAAAAACTGCATTGTGCTTAAAGTTTATATCATTTTCCGTTGCTTGAACTATTATACACAAAAGTCAACTTCATCATGTGTTCCTCAAGTATTTTCCTCCCGAATTTTGTATAGCTTAGGCGGAATCTCTTGCACGTTTTCAAGGAGGATCACCATACATTTATCCTCTGTATGGGTGGGAGAGCTGCCCCAGGTGCTTCTCTCCAATCTATTTTTAGTTGTTCTGCGGAACTGATATTGAAATTAAAGTGAAAGTAGTTTATTGGGTTTATGTGTCTCTTTTACTTCTATTCAGGCATTTGCACGGCTTAGTGCTGTTTATGGTGGGACATATATGTTGAATAAACCTGAGTGCAAGGTACATAATAGTGCTGGTAAATTCTTTGTGTATTTATTACTATTGGCTAGTATTGTTGGCATCTTGCTCTAATGCCAGGTTGAGTTTGACGATGAAGGCAAAGTTGTGGGTGTCCTTCAGAAGGGGAAACTGCCAAGTGCAAGAAAGTTGTTTGCGATCCTTCCTACCTCCGCCAGCAAGGTAATTTTTATGTTATTCTGTTTTTGTGTTAGTCTTCCAATTAAGGTGAAAGCTTGATGCATTTTCTGCTTCTGAGCAATTCTGCTTCTTTTGATTTATATGCAAACTAATTTCTGCCCGAAGTATTTTTGAACTTGGAAAAGAAGGGGCATTTGTGGTCAAATTTGTCTATTCTGATTTTGTAATTACTGACTTATAAATGGTATATGAGATTGATTGGTTTCACAAACCCAGATTCTTCTTCTTCTTCTTATTTTTTTTCTCAAATATATATATATATATATATATACACTATTATTCTGAGAAAAATGTATTTTTGTAACAGGTGAGGAGGTTGGCAGGTTGCCAGAGCAATTGCCATTATGAGCCACCCTATCCCAAGCACCATGATTCTCATTCAGTGCAGTTTATCCTGCCACAAAGCAGTTGGGTCGCAAGTCGACATGTGAGTTATTTTTTCCCTTTTTTGGGTACCTGGATACCAGCATTAGAAGAAAAGTATTCATGAATTTTGGTTTAGTAGTCTTTTCTTTTTCTTTTAATGGGCAAATTTGTGATTTTCTCTCGGTCGAGTAGGTACCTTTTCTGCTGTTCTTACTCTCACAATGTTGCTCCTAAGGGCAAATTCATTGCATTTGTATCAACGGATGCAGAGACTGATAACCTGAGATTGAATTGAAGCCTGGGATTGATCTTTTAGGTCCTGTTGATGAATATTTTTTGAGATTCTTGACAGATATAGCCAGTCAATGAACCTTCATTGGACAATTGCTTTATAATCACAGTGAGTATTCTTTAGTACCTTTAAAGGTTTCTAAGACCCGTAACTTCCAAGTTTCTTTATATTTTACCTATGGTTGAACCATAAAAAACTCCATTGATCTTCAGAGTTATGATGCTACAACCCACTTTGAGACAAGTAATAGACGTGCTCAACATGTATACCATGATAACCGAAAGGTAAAATTTTGTATTTTGGTGCTAACTATCCATTTACATCGTGTTATGAAATATGAAAGTTGCTTGAAAATAACCTTTTCTAGTTTTTGTTATCCTTTTTGGGAAAAAAAGACTGTTTTAGGTTTAAATTAGATTCCATAATTGTTACCTGGTGTTAATGGTGACTTAATGACTTGTTTGTGACAGGTTCTCGACCTGACTGTGGATCTAAGTGCCGCCAGTGCCGCAGAAGAATGAGGAATACTACTTTGTGTTGCGCTTAATGTTTGTGGTGTATTCGAAGTTCTTTAGATGTTTGTTGCTGGTGGATTTCCTTCCCACAAAGTGGGTTAGACTTGTCATGGTTTCCTGTTTTATCATGGTTTACCATTATGTAATAAGATGGTGTTTTAAATATTCTTTAGAACTTTTTATGTAGATCTCAAATATGCATCTGGCTTTGCTCATGTGATTAACTCTTTTGTTTGCTTTTCCAAGTATGTGCGCATTTTAGTTTATACAGTAGAAATATACGTTTTGTTTGAATCCATCGAATGCAGACCTGAAAGAAGAAAGGTGAACAGATTAAGATCAAAGGAATGCTGTTATGTCATTACTGACGTTATATGTCTCAAGAATCAAGCAATGTTTGCAACCAAAATGATGTAGTTTCGTTGCTAGAGCCTTGCTATTGGACTTTGTACGCAGATTTTGTTAAGCTTTAGGGTTACTTTGGAAAAAGTCATCCAACGGTCTGTAAAAAAGACAATTTGACCTTATATATGTTGGTGAGAACATAGCATTACTCCTTATCTCGCCACCAATGGTCTTAAGTGAAATGTGTATATAATGGTTTACGGAGAGCATTTGTTGCATCTTATTGTATTACAATTAAAATAAGAACATCTGAGTACTGGAGTGGCCATCTTGTTATAACTTATAATACCATTAACCAGTGAGAATATCAAAATACAACCACACACACAAATATCGAATATTATTTTATGTATCTTGTTATTATAATCGGCCAATAAAATTATTGAGTATGGTTGTTAGTTGAGATCTGACAAAAGTCAAAACTCAACTCATGAAGTATCGAGTAGGTTAAATGTAGATGTTATTATCAGATATTTTACCCATCTGTGTGTTGTTAGATAGTTGGGGCAAATTAGAGTAATCGTGGATACACATAAGATTCGATTCTTTATTTGAGTATCCCTGATTTAAGGTGGGAAAAAGATTAGTCGAAGTATGTAAGCTGGTTCGGATACTTTCATCGGATTTAATGATATTTTAGTTTCATATTACTAAGTTTAACAATTTTACAGTATGAAATGTTACACAAGTTCTATTAAATAGTAACTATACTTGTTTATGGAATAAACTTTGGAAATTGACATATTTGAACAAAAGCCCTCCAACAGAAGATGATGGGCATGCAATATTTAACTGGATGGGGCTTAAAGCCCAAACTGAAACCCAAACCTATAAACCCTAAATTGAAGCCATCAGCAACAGCGTCTCTATCTTCTCCCTGTTAAGTATTTGCATTTAATCAGCTTCTCAATACCTATTTTTAGGAAATTAAATTTTGATACGAATTTATTTGCTTATCGATTTTAAAACCACCTAATCGACTAGAGTTGACCACTTCCCTATTACTAGATCATAGTCACTCACCACTACATAGCGTCGATGAGACTCCCCTGCTAGGGACATAACAGAATATTTAGTCACTGGGTCAAAACATCAATTATAAACCGAAGCCTCAAATCTTATAGCTTAGACTTTTCAAACAATTTATATAACCCAATAAAATTAACTCTTAAACCTATAAGAACTCATCAAATCCAATTATAAATATTAAGCAATTAACATATATCAAAATTAAAGCAAATCCCTAAATCTTTATAATTTAGGATTCATCAATTCTTTAAACCTATTCAAAATTCAATAACTAACCAAATTTATCAATCTAACTTAAAAAATAACTATTATACTCAATATACACAGAGTAAATCAAAACCCATGTCAAAATCTTGAATTTAATCTTCCATTTCAAACCTATTTATTAAACACAACAAAAACTATCGCTCATTATCTTTCATCATTAGAAAACTAAAATAAATATTTTAGGAAAAAAAAAAAAAGGGAATATATATCATTTTACCTTGTAACATCAAAGGATAATCTTGCTTAAGTAATTTAATCATAAGAAAAAGGTACAGAGAAGGAGTCAAAAAAAATGTTAGTTATCACAAATTTTTGTGAGATAAACATGAATTAGTGGGTCAAAATTGTAAATTTCATAATAAATAAGCTCTTTTTTTTTTTTTTTTTTTTTTTTTTTTTTTTTTTTTTTTTTTTTTTTTTTTTTTTTGTCAAAAGGTGAGTGGGTACCCATATAACAATGTTTTGACACCCAACCTGGCTCGGCCGGTTGAATAGGTTCAATTGAGTCCCGGGGCCTTTGCTGGGTGGGTTATCACTTTCAACTATCTACCCTAAACCTTAAAATGATGGACGACAATCGGCGAGCAGACAACGACAATTATGTTGGAGCTTTTGGAGAGGGAGTGCCAGTAAGTCCAAAGGTGGTGAAGGGAGTGATTTCCCATGAGTGAATCAACTAGAAAATGAAAAAATCAATCAGACAAAACAGTGGCTTGTCATCGGCGATTAGTGGAGTGAACGAAGGAGGGGTGACATGAGTTTTGGTCAGGAGGCTTAGGGGAGTGTTTTCATGGTGATGGAAAGTGTTGTATTCGCCAGAAACAGACCCTATTTGGCCTGCATTGTCGACGTCGACAATGGTGTTTGGGGTATACATCGACAATGGTGTTTGGGGTATTTTGCTAGATTACACGAACTTATAGTAATTTTTGGAGATGTTTTTGTTAAATTTCAAACTTTTAAGTACCAGTTTAGCCCGCCGGTCAAACAGGTTCAACCGGTTAAACCCAGACACTTGGCCACTTTGCTGGGTTTCAGCCGGATTGATTATTAAAACACTGCCAATAAATGTCGTCTGGCTACATCCGTGCTCTCCGCTATCGCCTATTCAAGCTTCAACAGTTTTTGCTTTTGGGGTCTTTTTCAATTTCCAAATTTTGAAAATAAAAATTTGTAATTCAGTCAATACTACAAGCAAATCCTGGATTTGCTTGTAGTATTGAGTAGCCATGGAGCTGGACGTTGACGTTTTACGTTATCTATCGGAGGATGATTTCAGGTTCAGGGTTCTCACTGCCGTCGAGATGGGCATGACGATTACGCAATTTATACGACTAAGCAAAGTTTGGAAGATTCTTTGCTTTAGGAATTTTCTAAATTAACAAACAGAGCACCTCTCTCTCATTTAGTCATTCATATATGCTTTTCTTTTTTCTTTCTGTTAAACATTTTCTCTTATATATCCACCTCCATCTTGACTTGGCCTCAGAAAACCCTCAACTCATCACTCTCATTTCTCTGAATCAAAATCAATCCATCATCTCACCATGGATGAAGAGTATGATGTCACAGTCTTAGGCACTGGCCTCAAAGAATGCATCCTCAGTGGCCTCCTCTCTGTTGATGGCCTCAAGGTCAATTTTCACTTCTGGGTCTTTTTTTTTCTTCCAGATTTTATCTGAGTTGTGATTGTTTCTTTGATTTTTATTGGTTTTGCTATCTGGGTTTGTTTCTGATTTCAATTTTGTGTCTGGGTTTGTTTTGTTTTGCTTCTGATCTGATGGATCTGTCTGTGTTGTTTAATCTGATTTATTGTTTCATTTTGGGGATTTGTTAATTAGGTTTGTAAGAAGATCTATGTTGGACTTGNATTATCTAGTATATGGAATATGTCAAACACTCCTCTAGGCTTTAGTATATTGAGTGTGTCGAGCACTCTTTCTAGTATTTTACTTGACCAGAGATCTTGATATACTCTACACACTAATTATCTTACAATAAATTCACTTATTAATTGAATACTTATATTTCAAGTGTATCAAATTTGTCCAAATATAATAAGAAAAATATCAAGATATATTATTTTTCAAAAAAATCAATCTCAATACACATTACCAATACTATATAATGAATTAGAAAAAAAAAAAAATGTGGCACTATTATGATGAAATAAGGCAGAGTTTGGAAGATATTCTTTGCTTTAGGAATTTTCTAAACTGACAAAGCAAGCACATCTCTCTTATTCATATATACTTTTCCTTTATTACTTTTTATTAAACACTTTCTTTTATATATCCACCTCCATCTTGACTTGGCCCCAGAAAACCCTCAACTCATCACTCTCATTTCTCTGAATCAAAATCAACCCATCATCTTACCGTGGATGAAGAATATGATGTCATGGTATTGGGCACTGGCCTCAAATAATGCATCCTCAGTGGCCTCCTCTCTGTTGATGGTCTCATCTTAAGGTCAATTTTTCACTTCTGGGTCTTGTTTTTTTGTCCAGATTTCATCTGGGTGGTGATTGCTTCTTTGATCTTTATTGGTTTTGCTATCTGGGTTTGCTTCCGATTTCAAATTTGTATCTGGGTTTGGTTTGTTTTGCTTCTGATCCGATGCATCTGTCTGTGTTGTTTGATCTGATTGATTGATTCATTTGGGGGATTTGCTAGTTTGTTTTGTGATAAAGATCTATGTTGGACTTGCTTTTAAACTAATCATCAGTTAAAGAACTAAGTAGATGATTAAGATTTTCGTTCTGGATAATTTCATGGATTGTTGGTTAGCTGATAATTTCCTAGGGATAAAGCCATGATTTCCTTTGATTTCGAAGATTGTAGGGTTTTGCGGTGTCTCAAGTTTTGAACTTGAGTTCGTTCGGTGGGGTTGTGGGATTTCGTGGCAGATGATATTTTTCTGTTCGGTGGGACGGTTAGAATTGATTGTATGCCTTTTTGTTGGCTGTTGGTTTTACAGTCAATTGATTACCTTGGCCGCATTTCTGTCTTATGAGGGCATGGTGGATGGTGAGGCTTTACAAGTGATGAAGTTGCACTTGAAAGTATATCAGCTAGAAGGGTGTTAAGATGCACTTAAGTGATTGGTTTTTGTTATAATTTCTGGTAACTTCTATTGGATTAGATTTAGTCTGGGCTGTGTTGTATGTTGTGCACTTGTAAGAGTTGTGTGTGGTAGTTTATAATTTATATCTCTCTTGCTTCTTGCTTTGCGTAAAAGCTTGCATGTTATGCATTGTCTTTAGTTTGTCGTTTTGATGTTCTTTTCAATGTCTTGTTATTCAGGTCCTGCACATGGATAGGAATGACTATTATGGAGGAGAATCAACATCACTCAATCTCAATCAGGTTCCACCTTTGTGAACTCTCATTCCTAGACTTTTCAATCTATTTGCAATTTTTGTTATGCTTCAAATGGTTTTGATTTCAGTATTGAAGGGGAAAGGTAAGTTAAAAACTATATAGACAGTACTTCTACATCATATTTTTTTCTCATGTGTACATAATTTGGAATTAATGGTAATAGGAAAGTGTACAGGAGCTGATAATGTTCAACCATCCAATAACTTGATTAGCAAAAAGGGAGATGGAACCACTAGTAGAATGAGGTAAGTTGATCTTATAGAAAAAGCCGAAAGTGATGAATCAGTATTGAAAAGTAAAGGTATGTGACTCGGATAAAAATTGAAATTTAATGCATTTCATATTAAATTTTAAGTTCTTTATATACATTTTCACATCTACATTATTTGGAATTGATAGAGAACAAAACGACTGAGGTGATAATAGTTGATAATGCCCGGTTCAGGCCATTAATCAAGGCTGTACAGGAGCGTAATTGGATAGTTTTACAAGATTTGGTAAATAGGACGCCTAGGGCCTTGACTAAAACTGTTTCAGAATATGGGGCTACCATTTTTCACATAATTAATGCATGGGGTGCCCTCATTTGGCTTATAAAGAAGCCTGCATTCAAGGTCAGTGCAAAAGAACTTTAAATTTGAGAGGATATTCTGGCCGATCCATTATATTCCTGCTATTTGTGGCAATAGAAAGGCTATAAAAGCTTATCTCCTTAGGCATGCAGAATTTCCAAACATGAGGAACGGAGACGGTTTTCTTCCAACATGTAGCAGCAGAATATGGCTACAAGGGAATAATTCAATTTCTTCTGTCAAAACAAAAGTACATATGGATGACGGTAAAGGTGTTAAAACTGATTAAAGATCTCATCAGTCTCCTTGTTCAATTGAAGTTTTTCAAAACAAAACTTATATCGGAGAAAACATAATTAAATAATATGGAAGTTAATTAAATCTGAAATCTCAGTTACATTGGGTAGAATGAAGTGAATTATGTAGCTTACTAAAGAGTACTACAACTAAGGAAAAGTAATACAAGCAAGGAACTCCTTTATGTAGACAAAAATACTACTGAGGAAACGTACTTTATAATGATACGAGGTAAGAGGTAATCTTCATTATAGCCATATCATAAAATTTTTTAATTAAATAGCTTGTACATAGTTGGCGTTTGTCAAACTAAGCTCTATTATTTCTATAATTTGATTTTGCTTTCTCTGCTTCTTAATGCCTCGGGAAAAAGAACGGGCAAAGCGGTAAGAGTTGAAGTTGAGACTGTTTTCCTTGCGGTTGCCAAGCTGCATCATTTTCCTAATCCTCATCCTGATCTTCGCCACGGTTGATGCTTTTGGTTCTTCCATATCATGATCAATCGGCCTGATCATTCAACCCAACCCAACCCAACAGTTCTTCACATGCACTTTTCTTCCTCGTATGGCTGAACTCCAGTCCATGTATCATCTAAATTTTGAAAACAAATTAATTAAACCTAACCTTCCTGAATTAAGTTCCACTTGACAAAGTTTCACATGCACCCAGTGTCTTAATTGTCATTAATTTGGGTCAATGTCAACATTTTCCACGTGTATTGGTACAAGTGTGAATCTAGCTAGCTGGAGACTGGACAGTCTCCGGAGAAGTCTTGACCATATAAGTTTATTCCTCCAAGCTATAAGTGACGGAGCCACTTAGGGCTGAGTGGGGCCGCATGCCCCCATGAACTCGGAATTTTTTTTTCTCCTTTTTTTTTTTTTTTTTTTTTGACAAGAAGGACCTTATTTATTTTATTTTATAAAAAAAAAATTAATCCCAGAATACTATATTTTGTCTTTTTCTTAAGGTTAATTCCTAACTATATATTTAAGTTTGTCTTTTACTTCCCCTCACTGAATATAGACTATAGAGTAGATCAACAAAAAAGGTCCTGTGTTTTATTATTCCCAAATTATTATTATTATTATTTTTCTATCTTTTGCCTAATCAAAATAGTGGTATTAATTGCTTGAATGCTTTTGGAAACTAAAGATAAGATACCATTGTATAATAGTTTTTGAGAACTAAGCATACAGTAACATTTGGAGACTAATTGATAAATGACAAATTTATTGTACATATATGAATCCGACAGTGCTTTTATGTTTTTTCAGTATAGAGCCTTTTGAAAAAATAATAATTATTATAATAATAAAGACTTGAAATCTCTTTTGATAACATCATGTTCTCATGAGATACTGAATTCAAGAATTAATAACAAAAATTTTAACGAGAGGTTAAGTATCATATTAGTATCAAAATGATACTCTTTTAACATTATATCTATATTCATAATTTGTTTTTAGCAATAGATACAATATTTGGCCGACATTTGGTGAAGAAAGTAAGGTGTCACATTTTTTAGGTCAGGTCTCAGACCAAACGTCACTTCATTTCAACTAAAATTTATGTAGATAGATAAACCATTTAAAAGCAACCATTTCAATATCAATTACTTTTTAGAAGCCAAAATCTGGTCACTTTGTATGGATTCCAACAAACGAATAATTAATTTCTAACTTGTACGTGGCGAGAAATATTATTAATCATTAATGTAATTTAAAAAATATTATTATAATCTGAAATTATTATACAATTAATATATTTGTCCATCACTAACGTTTTCTTTTTCTAAGAATTTTCCTTGCAACTCATCATTAATTTCAACAAAGTTAAACCCTTCATACATAAATTTGTTAAATTCTCATGATTAACTTGACCAAGACTTGTAAATTAGAGTCTACCACCAATGAGGACATCGTCACTCAATTAATTTTGCAAATATTTGATCTACACATCAAAGTAGCAAACATTCTTAATATTATATTGTTTTTAATTAATTATGGTTATGTCACCGCTTATTGTTTTTACCTAACTCGCAGGTCCTTTCCAAATGTAAAGGATTTTGACTAGTTTTCTATTGTAAATTTCTTAGAAGTTTGAGTTTATATCTTTCATGCGCGGATGTAAGTTTTATGTCCAATCATGTTAAATTATTGTCTCTTTTGTATAATTAGTGATTTATTCAACATTTATTAATTTTAATGTTGGTGTATTGAAAATTTGAAGATATGTTAATGATATGTTTACAAGTCCTAAAACACTTGTAAACATGAGTGAACAAAAAATTACAAGTTCTAAAATACTTGCTAATTTGGTTGAATTGAAGAATTGCACTCCAAGTCCCAAAACACTTAGATTGTGGAATGTATAAAATAGTGGAAGAAATTTGGCCTAAGCAAGTTCCAAGGAAGGAGAGAGTCCAAACATTTCAGCCAAAACAATTCCAAGTCTAAGCTCAACAAGGAAAACTCAAGTCTACCAAGAAAGAAATCCAAGTGTTGACAAAGTCCAATCCGGCCCAAGTCTCATTCTAAAGGGGAAGATCCACATGAACTCTCATTGGATCCATTTGCATGATTCTCAAGACCCAAACTCTTTCTATTTGCATGATTCTCAAGACCTAAACTCTTACACTCTTTTTAGTATACTTAATTAGAATCATTGATTAAGTTTTGAACTAATGAAATAAGCTTATTTCAAATAATGAGGTGGTTAAAGACATATACTCTAGAATTAGGGAATTATGTCTCTTTGCATTAAATAGGCATGACCTTGCTTTTTGAATAAATGACTTGTAATATTAGTTAAGTTTATTTTCATTTAATTGTATTTATCAATTACTTTTTTATCCTTGTATTTACCTATATAAGGACAACTATTTCATTATAACAATTAGCTTATGAAAAATATGAAATTGATTTATCCATTTGAGAGAACTTTTGTGTTCTTGAGTGTGCATTATTTATCCAAGTCTTGGAAAGGAGATTTGGTGTCAATCAATTCAGTTGGTAGAGTAATTCTTTAGACTTGAAGTGTTTCTACTTGTCTTGGTCCAGATTTGCAAGTAAGTATGATTTAGTTCATATTTTTAATTTAGCCGAATTTCTACTTGATTTTTGGAGTATGTTGTGATCAGTTTATTAATTATAATGAATTGAATTAAATTTATAAATGGAATCCTTGTGTTTGTGAATATCCTTACTAAATTTTTAGGATTTGTTTAGTAAGTGTAAAACCAGGATTTGCACTCAGCTGAGCTGAGCCGTACATTTGTCCAATTTAAAATTTTAATTATCTTTTTCCTTGTCTTTAAGCTAAAATCCAAATTTCAGCCTCTCTCTCTTGCTTCTTAAATTTAACAACTCCAATTTCCAATTTATTAATTAATTAAATTATTATATAGGAAGTTGATAGGAAATTTTCGTTAATTTTTAAAATGCTGAAAGAAGAACAATTCAATATAAAATATAGTTATATTATATAGATTTAGTATTTCTTAATTGACCAATATATTGAATTAATTAATCAATGCAATTTTCATGTGAATTTTAACAAAATATTTAGAATATAATTTTAAGAGTCATAAGGAACTATTTGTGAAAATTAATAGTTATTTCTATTGATTTATTAGAATCTAATAACGAACATTTGATCCACTAATTAAATATTCTTAATATTATATTACTTTAATTAATTAAGGTTATGTCACCACTCATCGTCTTTACCTAAGTCGTGAATCCATTCCAAACATAAAGCATTTTCTTTTTCTTTCCTCCGCAAAATCATCGTGTCGGATCCTTTTCTTAAGATTCTTAATTATGCTTTAATTTCCACCTTTATTTGCTGTTAATGTATTCGTCAAAAAGTAACCAAATTAACCAAATTCTCATAGAAAAGTAACCAAATTCTCTTTGCTTTCGCTCAAACTCATATTTCTTTACTTGTGACAATATCCCAATTCCTTTCCTCTTTCCTATAACTGAATCCATAGCATTTGTGGTTGAGCCTGTTGCCTCTGAACTCTTTAAAGGGTTGTTTGAGAAATTGGCATTTGTGGTTGAGCCTCTATAATATATGCTCGTTTGTCTTGAATCTTATAATTTGATTGTCACTATTTTGATAAAGGCGAAAGAAGTGAATAGATGGATTATGTTCAATCTTCCAACTCTAGAGTCAAAATCACTGAGACAATGCAAGTTGATTCCAATAAAGGAACCACGAAATTGGAATGCAAAAAGAATGCTCATGAATTTGGGACAGTGCAAGGTAAATAAAAGACGGAGATCATATTAAGTGATATGTTGCGTATTTTTCATCGGATCTTTCAATAACTAATATTATATATCGATAGATTCATAGATACATAGTAATTATTATCATGTATACATAATATATTTAAGATTAATAGTGAACGGAAAAACTAGAAAAGACATTCATATTCAACAATCCAATAACTCAATAAACCAAAAAGGGAGAAGAAACCACTAAAACGAGCCAAGCTAGAATTAATAGTGAACATAAATAGTAAGTTAAAAGAATATATACATAGTAATTTTTTTTTTTTCTTTCTCATTTGTACATTATTTAAAATTAATAGTGAATGAAAAGAGTACAAAAGATGATATTGTTCAGCCATCCAATAACTCAATTACGAAACCATTCAGAGGAAACAAGTTGATCTTCAATTAGCCAAAAGGGAGATAAAACCATTCAAAGGAAAGTCAAAAGAGAGATGAATCAATACTGAAAGAGGAATTGAAGGTAAGTTTAAAGACTTTATACCTCACAACTTTTTTCTCTCATGTGTGCACAAAAGGGAGATGAAACCATTCAAAGGATGGAATGAGTACAAAAAGGGATCATGTTCAACCATCCAGTTCTTCAGTTAGTGAAAAGAGAGATGCAGGCCCGGCTCAAGGAGTAAGCAGGTGAGGCACCTGCCTAGGGCCCCCCAAAAATAGGGATCCAAATTTTTTTATAATTGTTTTTTAATATATTTAAAAACGAAAATGGCGTATGATTTTTTATGCAGTGCAAAAAAAAAAAAAAAAAAAAAAAAAACCCAAATTTATTATAAATTTTTTACATATATTCCTACCCAAAGTTTGACAAAATAGCAAGTTTATACCTCTAGTTTTATATATTCCAATTTACACCCCTAAATTAACACATTGAATTTCTTTTAACAATAAAAGGCTAAAATAATTATTTACATGTGTCAAATTACTCTACCCCAATTCCATCCCAAAATTTGACATTCACATAAATCATCTCCACCCCTCTTCTGCCGCCAGCTGTTTAGAGTTGATTCCGATCAATTTTCTCACCTAAATTGACCGGAATCATCACTTTATCATTTTCCAAGTGTTTTTCCAACCTTGATAGCCCTCGATTTGACCCTTTTTTTACGATCTCATAACCCAACTCCACTGCACACGACAGCCATTTCGGCCTTTTCAGCATGTACCCAGTGTTGTTGGCCTTCCCCGACATCACCATCTTCCTCCCCCCAACCCTCTCACCAAAATCCCTATCATACCTCATCTGTTTACTCTGTCAATCACCAGCCACCGATACCTTTTGGGTTGCAACTTCTCAAGCCTTTTCTGGCCAATCCAGGCATTGAAAATTACCTATTTCACCACCCATCGCTTTTCTAACATTTGCTCTCCAAAACCCCCCACAAACCTGAACCCGTTAGCCTGCCGATCATCGTCCACTTCTCCTAGTGATTTTGCATCTCAAAAGGCAAGAAAATAAATTTAAAATAATTTTTTTAATAAATGCTTATATTATTAGAAGGCCCCCAAAGTAACTCTTGCCTAGGGTCACAAATGTTCTTGAGACAGCCCTGGAGAGATGAAGCCTCGCAAATTCGATACTGATGAAATAATAACTAAAATGTTGGAAAGTCAAAAGAGTGCTTAAATAGTATTGAAGGGGAAAGGTAAGTGAAAAACTATATAGATGGTGAACGAAAAGTGTACAGAAGCTAATAATGTTCAACCATCCAATAACTCGAATAGCAAAAAGGGAGACGAAATCACTCAAACAAAGCAAGTTGATCTTATTGAACAAACTGAAAAAACCAAAAATTTGAAAAGTTAAAGTAGTGATCAATCAGTGTTGAACGGGAAAGGCATGTGAATCCAATAAAAATTGAAATTTCATAATAAATTTTAAAGTCCTTTACGAGTTTACGTACATTTTCACATCTACATTATTAGGCATTGACAGAGAACAAAACGACTAAGGTAATAATAGTTGATAATGCTCACTTCAGGCCATTGATCAAGGTTGTACAAGAGCATAATTGGATACTTTTACAAGATTTGGTAGATAGGACTCCTGGGGCCTTGACTGAAACTGTTTCAGAATTCGGGGATACCATTTTTCACATAATTAATATATCAGATGCCCCCACTTAGCTTATAAAGAAGCTTGCATTCAAGATCAGTGCAGAATAACTTCAAAATATGAGAGGAGGGCTTCGCCTATCCGTTATATTCCACGCTGCTGCTTTTGGCAATAGAAAGGCTGCAAAAGTTTATGTCCTTAGGCACCCAGAATTTCCAAACATAAGGAACGGAAAGGGTTATCTTCCAATTCATGAAGCAGCAGAATGTGGCCACAAGAGAATAATTCAATATCTTCTGTCAAAAACAACAATACGTGATGAAACTAACTCAGATATGGAAAAATGATGTTGAATTCATTTTGAATTGAAAAACAGAGTTACAGCAGTGTATGCTTTATATAGAGCAATCTTACAACAAACTTAACAAAACGTTAACTAACTCAACTAATTAACTAGCTTTATAGCAAACTAATAACTACTTGAAACTAACTTCTTAACATCTAACTAACTCAGCAAACTAACTTCTTCTTTATTCTTCAACATCCCCCCGCAAGCTAGAGAATCGATGCTAAGCACTCCCAACTTGGATAAATTGGTATGGAATTCAGTAGGTGGCAAAGCTTTCGTGAACAAGTCAGCTAACTGATCTGAAGAAGAGCATGGCATGAGATGAATCAAGCCATCTTGAACTTTTTGCCTTACAATATGGCAATCAATTTCAATGTGTTTGGTACGTTCATGGAAGGTGGGATTGGTAGCAATCTAAAGAGCTGATTTGTTGTCACAAAAAAGGAGAGCTGATTTGTTGTCACAAAAAAGGAGAGCTGATCCTGAGTGAGTTACATCAAGATCCTGCAGCAAGTAATGAAGCCATTGAATTTCACATGTTGTGGATGCAAGGGCACGGTATTAAGCCTCAGATGAAGAACGAGAGATAGTGGATTGCTTCTTGGCACGCCAACTGATCAAGGAAGAGCCAAGGAAAACACAAGAACCTGTGATAGATTTCCATGTATCAGAACATCCAGCCTAGTCGGAATCACTGAAAGCTTTGAGGGAAAGAGATGATTCAGCTGGAAAAAATAAACCATAAGCAGGACAACTCTTTATATATCGAAGAACATGATAAGCAGCTTGTTGGTGAACCGATGTAGGCTTGTCAAGGAATTGACTAAGTTGTTGAATGGCAAAAGACAAATCAGGATGTGTAGAAGTCAAATATAATAGTCTACCAACCAGTCTTCTATAAGAGGAGGGATCAGATAAGGGATCACCAATAGCTTGAGTTAGTTTACAAGTGTAGTCCATTGGAGTTTTGGCAGGCTTACAAGCCAAATATCCAGCGTCAGAAAGAATGTCAAGAGCATATTTTCTTTGGCATAATGCAATACCAGAATAGGAATGAACCACCTTTAAGCCAAGAAAATATTTTAAGTCACCAAGATCCTTAATCTGAAAAGCATCATCTAAATAAGCTTTGACAACATCAATTTCTACTAAATTGTTACCTGCTAGTATAACATCATCTACATATACTAGCAACACTGTTATAGAATAAGCAGAATATTTAACAAAGAGAGAATAATCTGATGAAGATTGTGTGTAACCCAAAGAAACTAAGGCAGAAGTAAGCTTGGAGAACCATTGTCTGCTGGCCTATTTAAGTCCATAAATGGACTTTTGGAGCTTGCAAACTTTTTCTAGGATTTGAAGAATTAAAACCAGGAGGTAATACCATATATACTTCTTCAAGTAAATCTCCATGGAGAAAAGCGTTATTGACGTCAAGTTGCTTAAGATGCTAATGAGAAGCAGCAACCAAAGCAAGAAGCAATCTGACAGTTGTAATTTTGGCCACCGATGAGAATGTATCAAAATAGTCTATACCCTCAGTTTGAGTATAGCCTTTGGCTACTAATCGAGCCTTGTAACGCTCTATTGAACCATCTGTTTTATGCTTAACACGGAACACCCATTTGCAACTAATTGGGGACTTGCCAGGAGGGAGATCTGTGAGTGTCCAAGTGTGATTCTGCTCAAGGGCAGTAATTTCTACTTGCACGGCTTGTCTCCAACAGTCATGTTTAATGGCTGGTGCATAAGTCTTAGGTTCAAATGTAGTTGAAATAGCTAATGTAAAATGAAGCTGATTTGGTGAAAGTTTGGAATAAGAAAGAATAGAAGATAAGGGATAAGCAGTACCTGACTGGGGAAACGAAGGTTCAGGTGCAATGACCATATTGCAATGATAATCTTTTAAGTATGAATGAGGCTTTCTCAATCTTTTAGAGTTACGGTCAGGTGGTATAACAGGAGAAGGGACAGGAGAATCAGTAGAGAAAAAGTTATCAGGTGGTAATGACGATGATGTAGATAAAGAGGTTTCTTTAGGAGGACAAGGATCTGAGTAAAAGATGGTTGAATTTTGAGGTAAGGGTACTGAATGATCTGCAGGTTTTGAAAAAGGGAAAATGTATTCGTAAAAGAAGACAGTACGAGAGAGAAAAATATCTCTAGAATGCAAGTCTAATAAAACAAATCCTTTAGTACCAGATGGGAATCCTAAGAAGAGACACTTCCTAGCTCTAAAATCAAACTTGTTTCTGTGAGCTTGTAAAGTGGAAGCAAAACACAAGCAGCCAAATTTTTTTAATGAATCATAATGAGGAGATTCTTGATATAAAAGTTCAAATGGTGATCTGTTTTGCAAGATAGGAGAAGGAATTCTGTTGATGAGGTGAATAGCATGAAGTACTACATAGGTCCAATATTCTTTGGGCAAATTAGACTGAAAAAGTAATGATCTATCAACATTTAGAATGTGCTGGTGTTTACGTTCCACCACACCATTTTGTTGGGGTGTCTCAACACATGTTGTTTGATGATAGGCTCCCTTTGAGGCATAGAAATGAGGCATTATAAATTCAGCACCATTATCAGTGCGAATGGTCTTTATTTTAGCTGAAAATTGAGTTTCTATGAGAGCAAAAAATGACTGAACAAGCTGCCTAACTTCTGATTTTTGTTTGATCAAATAAATCCATGTAAATCTAGAATAGTCATCCACAATAGTTAAGAAGAACCGATGACCATGAATAGAACATATTGAATAAGGACCCCAAATATCAACATGAATCATATCAAAGCATTTAGAAGTTTTGGAATGACTCATAGGAAAGGGTAACCTTGGTTGTTTAGCCAAATGACAAATGATACAAGCTTTATTGTCATGATATTTAAGGCTAGGAATACAAGAAGCTAAGTATTTTATTCTAGAATCAGATATGTGGCCAAGTCTATAATGCCAAATATCAAACAATGCAGTACTTGATGCTAAAGAGATAGACAGAGATTGTACAGGGCTGGCTGTAGAAACGGAAGATTTTGTCATTGCATATAGGCCATCATGCACTTTAGCTGAACCAATCGTTTTCCACAAAGCCAGATCCTGGATTAAACAATAAGAATGTTGGAAGATCAGGCAACAATTTAGTGAGGAGGTTAATTTTGTAGCAACTATTAGATTAAAGGAAAATTCAGGAATATAAAGTACATTTGTAAGAACCAATTTTTCAGTGAGACTTACAACCCCTGAGTATTGAGCAGTGATTTTAGAACCATTCAGTAATGTGACTAAGATTGGTTTGATTTGCTTATAGCTATCAAAGGAAGATAAAGAATGGTTAATGTGATCTGTTGCACCTGTATCTACAATCCATAATGAAGATTTAGCACAAGTTAAAGCAAAATGGTTACTTGGAACTAAAGAAAAATGAGATGTAAGGGTTGACTGAGGTTGAGAAACAACACTTGGTTGGTCACATGAGATGGTTGCTCAGAATTGGATGATTGGAGCAAAGCAAGCAATTGATGGTATTGGTCTTGAGTCCAAGAAACACCAGAACTTTCTTGACTATTGACAGTAGCATCGGACTGCATAGGAAGATCTGTGCCATTTTCTTCTACAGTTACATTATGAGCAGTGGGGTTGTGACTTTTGGACTTATAACCAGGTGGAAAACCATGCTTTTTATAGCAAGTTTCAACAATATGTCTTGGTTTGCCACAGAATGTGCAAAACTGATTATTTCCATTGTGCTGTGAATTTGCTGGGTTGAACCGCCATGTGTTCTGTGATTTGTCAGCCTGAGAATTTTCTTTAATAGCTTTATTAACAAACACTTTAGCAACTCCAAAACTCATCTGTCTTTCTTGTTGTAAAACTAAAGAAAAGACTTTGTTGATTGGAGGAAGTGGATCCATGAGCATGATTTGAGTTCTGACAACAGCAAATTGATCACTAAGACCTTTAAGAAACCGAATGACATAATCACTATTCTGATACTTATTGAAAGTTGTCAATACCCCACAAGAACAAGGTGTTTCACAGGTACATGTAGGAAGTGGCCTTAAGTTTTTCAACTCATCCCAAAGAATTTTTAATTCGGTAAAGTAATTGGTAACACTTCAATCCCCTTGTTTAAAACCATAAATCTCTTCTTGTAAATCTGAAATTCTAAAAATATCTCCTTGTGAAAAACGTTCTTGAAGATCATCCCATACATCATAAGCTTTATCTATCCATAAGATGCTACTAGTAATGGATAATGAAAGAGAATGAGTAAGCCACGAAAGTACCATAGTATTGCATCTTTCCCAGACAAAGAATAAAGAATTAGTGGGTGCAGCGGCTTTAATGGAGCCATCAACAAACTTCAACTTATTTTTGGATAACAATGCCATCTTCATATCTCGTGCCCAGGTATGATAATTGGGACCATCAAGAACATGAGAAACAAGTACAACAGCAGGATTTTCATTAGGATGAAGGTAATAGGGATTGGAAATGTCTTGTGTTGAATTGGAGGTTAAGGCCGCCATTGATAGAGTGCAGAAAGTAGTAAAAAAAAATTGGAAGGAAAAGATAAGTTTGTGTTTTAGAGGAAGCAAAAATGCTCTGATACCATGATGAAACTAACTCAGATATGGAAAAATGATGTTGAATTCATTTTGAATTGAAAAACAGAGTTACAACAGTGTATGCTTTATATAGAGCAATCTTACAACAAACTTAACAAAACGTTAACTAACTCAACTAATTAACTAGCTTTATAACAAACTAATAACTACTTGAAACTAACTTCTTAACGGCTAACTAACTCAGCAAACTAACTTCTTCTTTATTCTTCAACAGTACGTTTGGATGATGATAAAGGTGTTCAACTGATTAAAAATCTGATCAATTCCAGTCACCATGGTAAGTGCAAAAATAATTTTCTTGTTTGCGATATGGTTAGAAAATTATCACATTAGAACTTTTTAATTTTATTGTTATTATTTTTTGTTAAAAAAAAAAAATGATAAGGGATATATATAATTAGTCTTACCTCACAAAATATTTATATATATATGATTAATACTTGATATAGATTTTTATTTTTGTCAATTTAATTTGTGATTAATAATTAGAGACCTGGAATATAATCATAGAATATATCTTGACCATACAGGCATAGATTATTAAGGAATAATATATTATAGGATTTATTATATAATCCTAGAATATATTATGATATATATATTATATGATCATATGACATACATATTATATGATCATATGATATCTTATATGATTCTATAATATATATTTCATTATTATAATATATATTATACTATCATATAATATATTATATGATACTATAATATATATTTCATTATTATGTGTATATTTAAGATTTATTTTCCTAAATTATGTGCTTAGGTTTTCCTATATGTCGAGACGTTTTATTGTAACATTTCATAAATTCAATATAAACCTTCTTCACTAATTATCTCACATAGATGAGTTATAATGTATAGGTTTCATAAAATAAAGTGAGAAAATCAAAATCAGAATACATGTTTATAAAGGAGTAAACAACTTTTTCCCATCCAAATAATGGTTTGATAACAATTTTTCACCCACAGACTTTTAAAATACTATTTTACTACCTAAATTTATATTATATTTCCCATTTCGACATCATTGTGATCTCACATCACCACTATTTTCTTCCCCGATCATTACTTACTAAAGCCCCTTAAACTCGACACCCATCGACCCTGCTAATCACTGGAAATTGAGCGATTAAGGTTTGCATAGCTGTCCCTCCCAAGTCAAATTACAATCAATCAACAACCACCATCCACCATCAAAAGAACATCGGTCTTCCCTCTTCAAAAACCCCATTAGTTTGGATCAAGTTTGTTCTTTGTTCGCTATTAAAATATAAATTTAGGTAATAAAGTGATATTTTAAAAGTTTATGAGTAAAAAAGCATCATTTAACCATTATTTGGGTGGGGAATTGCCGTTAACCCTTTATAAAAACAATTAAAAAGAGACAAAAGTTCATTAAAAGACAAAAATATGACACTTGACGATATAAGGCCATCTAATTTAACTTTATAAAGGGTATAAATGTAAATATATTTTATTATATAATGTAAAAGTCAAAAGAGACATTAAAAAATATTAATAACCATTGACAGATATAATTTAAACATATATGATATAACCAAAAAAAAACCCTTAATTAAGAGATAAAGAAGACAAACCTAAGTCTAACCTTCTATATTTGCCTGATTTTTTCTATGTTCTTAGGTTAAAAGGGTGAGTATTTTTTTAGACTTTGATAATCGTCTAAAAATATGAAGAAAAAAAATGTCATTGATTTAGCTAATATTTAATATTTTTTTACCAAAAACTAATGTTTGATATATGTATTACATCACATAATTAGTAGAATAATTAAATATAAAATCTCAAAATCTGTATAGAATAGATTATATTATTTATATAATGTCTTACCAAAAAAATAAAAACTTCTTAGGGTAAATAATGTTGCTGAAAGGCCACGTTAATCTAACATTCTTCAAATCTGGAATTCGTATCCTTCTACACTAAATTAGGTTGATCATATATATTGTCTTTGCTTTCTTTTATTAATTTTCTTTCATGTGTTCAAACTCAGTGGAGCCGTGGATAGAATTTATCATCCTAGTGTGACATTGTCTACTGGATATGGTTCATACTTTGCATAGTTTTGACAGATTGTTAGCTTGTGCCGACATATACGAGGATCCTTGAGACTGTAAGCCCAATTAGTAATTGGGTTTGAAAGTATTTTGTTAATATTTTGGATTTGGAGTTTTTAGCCCAAATGTTATTAGGTTTTCTATTTTATGTTATTATAATAGTGAGATAACCTCATGAGAAGTGAAAAAATAGAGAGAAAGAGTAAGCTGTCGATATTTTTTCATTATTGTATTCCACAGATTCTGAAACCCAATAAAACTGCTCTAATTGAATGATTGACGTAGTTCTCAGTAATTGAAAACAAACTAGGGTAAATTGATTGTGTCCTGTTTACTTTTCTGCTTTATTTGTTGTGTGTTTTGGTTGTGGTTTCAACGCTATCTACATTACGGTTTTCATTCTTACAACAAAACAATTTCCCTGCTAATTAATTTGTATTCATCTCTACAACAATTTACAGGTATAGCGTTAGATTTATCGAAGCAATATCCAAAGTTAGCTCTTGAAAGAATTCAGACAGAAAAAGTACATTACAAATATTGGCTGGTAAGCCTCTGGCTTTTGAGAGTGTGAATTGGTGTCGCCTTGGGTTTTAGGGACGCTTGATCTATGATTGTTAGTAACAACATTCTTCCTCTGTATTTAATTCTCATGCCTTATAGACTCAGATACACTCTGACAAACCCATCTGTTATATTCACATGCTCTTCTTGTTGTTGCCTATCTCTACAGGGATTCCTCTGCAAAAGGAATATGTTCCTCCCCATGAAAGTAACAATGGGGACATAGAAAACGCGGTTAAGTGTTCAGACGAGTTTAAAGAATCCAAACATTTTGGACCTATTCGTCGAATTATCTATGCTTCATTTGGTTTGTACACTTCCTATCTATCTATCTGTCTATCTGTCTAGTCTTTCTGAAATTGATAATAGTACTTTTTTGTTATAACACAGGAGCTAGCTTTGCGCCAAACGATCTGGTATGTCCTCATTCTGCTAGGTAATAGTATTGAACAATTCTCTTGATTAAATGGAGAATGTTGAAGGAATTCTTTATCTTGTTTCATTGACTTCAGTTGTTTATCAAAAACATTCGCAATATAAAGTTGACACATATTCAAACCCTTCAAATTGTTAGAATCTTGTGTCATGGTAATGACGTTACGTGGAATTTCACAGAGGCCTTTGAAACTTTCTCGTTGCCACTTCTTGAAGCTGCAAATCTGGGGATTTGCGAGATTGTCAATGAAATTTAGAATGCTGACTTCTATGCTATTACCTACCGCTACGAAGATTATGATGACGGTCTACTTCATATGGCAATTTTACATCGCCAAGAAAAGATTTTTAAAATTATAAAAGAAAGTAATCTGTTTCTATATAGCTGGAAAGAGGTTAACAAAGGTGGAAAAATTGACAACCTTTTGCATTTGGCTGGAAAGTTGGCAGCTTCGAGTCAAGTATCCGGTGCAGCATTGCAAATGCAGAGAGAACTACAATGGTTCAAGGTGAATATATAATCCTGCAAAAAAAAATTTATTTTTTCATCTTAACTATTACTTCGAATGATTATTTTATTCTTACCTCCAAATGCCTTGACCTTACATCAAACTGCGGTGCTTTCATTTCTCATGTAGGATTTCATGTGTACAATTGAATGTGCAAGAGATTTAGAAATCTGGCCTATATATGATTTTTATTCTAATTCAAAAGTTTCCTTTATTTTTCCTGGCCTCGTTAATAATTTTTTTATAACACTTAGTTCTTCTATAATAGTAGAGATTTTTTGCTTGAGAATCAAATTTATTACTGCTCATGCTTACGCTAGCTAAGGTTTTATCTTCAGGCTGTTGAAAGTTATGTCCATCCATCCCTTCAAGAGCAAAAAAATGAGAATAATAAAACTCCTAGAGAAGTCTTTACCCAAAAACACAGGCAGTTGGTTAAAGAAGGTGAACAATGGATGAAGGGAACTGCTACATCATGCAATGTTGTAACCTCATTGATAATAACTATAGTTTTTACAACAGCTTTCACCGTACCAGGTGGAAACAATGATGATGGGATGCCCAATTTCTTGTATGATATAGCTTTCATAGTATTTGTCATATCAGATGCGCTTGTACTCTTTTCTTCCACAGCTTCAGTGTTGATGTTCTTGGCCATCCTCACTTCACGTTACTCAGAAGACGACTTTTTGGTGTCATTGCCAAGGAAGTTAATCATCGGTCTTATCATGCTATTCTTTTCTATTGCAAGCATGATGGTAGCATTTGGTGCAACCCTTTACACATTTCTTTCTCATTCATGGACTTGGACTATCATTCCAATTTCGCTACTTGGATGTCTCCCAGTGACTTTATTTACCATGTTGCAATTTCCTCTCTTGGTTGAAATTTACTTTTCCACCTATAGACCAAGCATTTCCATAACCCCAGATAAATAACTCAGGATGTCACTCTGGCAATAGCAGCCACACAAGGTCTTGCTCTTCTCCTTTAGTATGGCAGAATCATTTACTTGTCTACCATTTAAGGTGAAGTGATTAATTTTTTTGTATTCAAGGTTAAGGCACATCTTATTATTATTTTTATTCCCTTGTAAGCAGTTTATGTATTTTATCATTCTAATATTTAATATAATAGTGCCTTAGGTCTCCTAAGGTTTGCTTGAAATAATAAAAATAATATACTTTAATCTCATTATAATATTAATTTGGGTTTAAATATGGCCTAATTCATTGGCTTATGGCCCAAAGGTGTTGGGCAGACCACAGCCCACTTACATAAATAGAATGGTTAATTTAGCACAACTCGAAGGCCCATTTGGTCTAAATTATATCGGCTAATTGTCTACAAATATAAATAGATAAAAAAAAATATAATTTGTTAATACTTAAAAGAATTTCTTTCATATACAAAGAAAGGAGAAATTCCAAATAAAAATAGAAGTTATATGGTATCTTGGTTACTAATTGCATTAAATGATGGTAATTTATTTAATAAACAAAGGCAACCCAACTTTAAGTCTTATCCTTAATTAATAATTGTTCTAAGTAAATGCCAGGTTACAATGAACAAGTCAATTAATTTATAAACTAACTTAACGGATTTCCTATAACAAATTTAGGATCACATTTTGAAAGTAGAAATGAAAATTAAGAAGCTAATAAAATAGGGCTTAATTAAGTTACCCTCTTTTACTATATAGTTTCACACAACAATTTCAATATCATACTTGGAATTATCTATGCACTTTTTTAGAACTTGAATATGATATATTTTATCACTATAAATTATGGATAATTCTTGAAATAATCATATTTTGAGTAAAAATAAAAAAATAAACCTCACTTTAAGAAATCAATATACATTTAGTCACACTCTCACTTAAAATAGACCAAGTTATCATATTCAACATCAAGTATGAATTTTCGACATACTCGATTATCATGTGGTTATCTAATACATGAAATATGTCAAACACTCCTCTAGGTTTTAGTATATTGAGTGTGTCAAGCATTCTTTCTAGTATCTTACTTGACCATAGATCTTGATTTGCTCTACACACTAATTATCATACAACAAATTCATTTATAAGTTGAATACTTATATTTCAAGTGTATCAAGTTTGTCCAGATATAATAAGAAAAATATCAAGATATATTATTTTTCAAAAAAATCAATCTCAATACACATTACCAATACTATATAATGAATAAAAATAAAAAATAAAAAAAAAAGACGAAAGTGGCACTATTATGATGAAATAAGGCAAAGTTTGGGAGATATTCTTTGCTTTAGGAATTTTCTAAAATCTGAACAGACGAAAGTGGCACATCTCTCTTGTTACTCATTCATAATTCATATATACTTTTCCTTTATTACTTTATATTAAACACTTTCTCTTATATATCCACCTCCATCTTGACTTGGCCCCAGGAAACCCTCAACTCATCACTCTCATTTCTCTGAATCAAAATCAACCCATCATCTTACCATGGATGAAGAGTATGATGTCGTAGTCTTGGGCACTGGCCTCAAAGAATGCATCCTCAGTGGCCTCCTCTCTGTTGATGGCCTCAAGGTCAATTTTTCACTTCTGGGTCTTGTTTTTTTGTCCAGATTTCATCTGGGTTGTGATTGCTTCTTTGATCTTTATTGGTTTTGCTATCTGGGTTTGCTTCTGATTTCAAATTTGTATCTGGGTTTGTTCTGTTTTTCTTCTGATCTGATGGATCTGTCTGTGTTGTTTGATCTGATTGATTGTTTCATTTGGAGGATTTGTTAGTTGGTTTCTGATGAAGATCTATGTTGGACTTACTTTTAAACTAATCATCAGCTGAAGAACTAAGTAGATGATTAAGATTTTCGTTGTGGATCATTTCATCATTTCTTGGATTCTTGGTTAGCTGATAATTTCCGAGGGATAAAGCCATGATTTCCTTTCGATTCGAAGATTGTAGGGTTTTGCGGTGTCTCTAGTTTTCAACTTGAGTTCGTTCGGTGGGGTTGTGAGATTTTGTGGCAGTTGATATATTTCTGTTCGGTGGGACGGTTAGAATTGATTGTATGCTTTTTTGCTGGCTGTTGGTTTTAAATTTTAAAGGATTAGTTAACGTTGTCAGATACTGGATTCAAATTACAGTCAATTGATTACCTTGGCTCCACTTGTAGGAGTTGTGCGTGGTAGTTGATAATTTATATCTTTCTTGCTTCTTGCTTTGCATAAAAGCTTGCATTTTATGCATTGTCTTTAGTTTGTCGTTTTGATGTTCTTTTCAATGTCTTGTTATTCAGGTCCTGCACATGGATAGGAATGATTATTATGGAGGAGAATCAACATCACTCAATCTCAATCAGGTTCCACCTTTGTGAACTCTCGTTCCTAGACTTTTCAATCTATTTGCAATTTTTGTTATGCTTCAAATGGTTTTGATTTGACGTTATATATTTACAGCTCTGGAAGAGGTTCAGGGGAAATGAATCACCTCCAGCACACTTGGGCTCTAGCAGGGATTATAATGTTGACATGATTCCCAAGGTAATTTTTACCTTGTGACTTTTTTATATCCTTGTTACTTGACCGTAAAAGACTCCATTAAATAAACCAATCTTTTTCATTTTTTGACTTTTCTTTGTTTGGCTAGTTCATGATGGCAAATGGAACTCTTGTACGCGTCCTCATCCATACTGATGTTACTAAGTATCTATACTTCAAAGCTGTGGATGGAAGCTTTGTCTATAACAAAGGAAAGGTATAACATTTTAGTCACATGTTTGAGTTTGCCTTTTGCTGAGATTTTGTACATATTTGCTCAAAACTTGAACTGATGGTAAGTGAACCTGCTATTATAGGTTCATAAGGTGCCAGCAACTGATATGGAGGCACTGAAATCTCCACTCATGGGTATATTTGAGAAGCGCCGTGCTCGCAAGTTTTTCATATATGTCCAAGATTATGATGAAAAGGATCCCAAAACACATGAGGGAGTGGACTTGACAAGAGTGACAACTAAAGAGCTGATTGCGTAAGCTTTTGCCCTTAATTTTATCTTTATATTATTATTTTTTTTTTTTTTTATGGTGCAAATGGTATTATATATCTCTCTCTCTCTCTCTCTAAGTTTGTGGTAGGTGTAATGATATCTTGTTTTCATAAAATGTGATAACAAGAGTGGTACAAAAGTACGTTGAAAATTTGAATTTTTAATAATTTGTTTGTGAAAGCTTTCATGGAGTTTATAAACTTTAGTGCTTATTTCCTGGTTTGCATCTCCTTTTCATTTTTACGCTACCATTATCTCATTAAAAAGAAGAAATGTTTCTTACTTGATTGTACTTTAGATGTTATTGATGGAAGTACTTTGTACTGTTTGCTGATAATATAGCTGATTTTTAACAGCAAATATGGTCTTGATGACAACACTATGGACTTCATTGGGCATGCATTAGCACTTCATAGGGATGATAGGTACTTACACGAACCTGCTCTAGATACTGTGAAGCGGATGAAGGTAAAAACTGCATTGTGCTTAAAGTTTATATCATTTTCCGTTGCTTGAACTATTATACACAAAAGTCAACTTCATCATGTGTTCCTCAAGTATTTTCCTCCCGAATTTTGTAATAGCTATATGCGGAATCTCTTGCACGTTTTCAAGGAGGATCACCATACATTTATCCTCTGTATGGGTTGGGAGAGCTGCCCCAGGTGCTTCTCTCCAATCTATTTTTAGTTGTTCTGCGGAACTGATATTGAAATTAAAGTGAAAGTAGTTTAATTGGGTTTTATGTGTCTCTTTTACTTCTATTCAGGCATTTGCACGGCTTAGTGCTGTTTATGGTGGGACATATATGTTGAATAAACCTGAGTGCAAGGTACATAATAGTGCTGGTAAATTCTTTGTGTATTTATTACTATTGGCTGAGTATTGTTGGCATCTTGCTCTAATGCCAGGTTGAGTTTGACGATGAAGGCAAAGTTGTGGGTGTCACTTCAGAAGGGGAAACTGCCAAGTGCAAGAAAGTTGTTTGAGATCCTTCCTACCTGCCGAGCAAGGTAATTTTTATGTTATTCTGTTTTTGTGTTAGTCTTCCAATTAAGGTGAAAAGCTTGATGCATTTTCTGCTTCTGAGCAATTTTGCTTCTTTTGATTTATATGCAAACTAATTTCTGCCCGAAGTATTTTTGAACTTGGAAAAAGAAGGGGCATTTGTGGTCAAATTTGTCTATTCTGATTTTGTAATTACTGACTTATAAATGGTAATTATGAGATTGATTGGTTTCACAAACCCAGATTCTTCTTCTTCTTCTTATTTTTTTTCTCCAAATATATATATATATATATATATACACTATTATTTCTGAGAAAAATGTATTTTTGTAACAGGTGAGGAAGGTTGGCAGGGTTGCCAGAGCAATTGCCATTATGAGCCACCCTATCCCAAGCACCAATGATTCTCATTCAGTGCAGGTTATCCTGCCACAAAAGCAGTTGGGTCGCAAGTCAGACATGTGAGTTATTTTATCTCCCTTTTTGGGGTACCCGTGGATACTAACATTAGAAGAAAAGTATTCATGATTATTTGGTTTGGCAGTATTTTCTTTATCTTTCAATGCGCTAAAATTTTATGATGTTTCCTTGGTGGAGTAGGTACCTTTTCTGCTGTTCTTACTCTCACAATGTTGCTTCTAAGGGCAAATTCATTGCATTTGTATCAACGGATGCAGAGACTGATAACCCTGAGATTGAATTGAAGCCTGGGATTGATCTTTTAGGTCCTGTTGATGAAATATTTTTTGAGATTCTTGACAGATATGAGCCAGTCAATGAACCTTCATTGGACAATTGCTTTATATCAACAGTGAGTATTCTTTAGTACCTTTAAAGGTTTCTAAGGACCCGTAACTTCCAAGTTTCTTTATATTTTACCTATGGTTGAACCATAAAAAACTCCATTGTGATCTTTCAGAGTTATGATGCTACAACACACTTTGAGACAACTGTAATAGACGTGCTCAACATGTATACCATGATAACCGGAAAGGTAAAATTTTGTATTTTGGTGCTAACTATCCATTTACATCGTGTTATGAAATATGAAAGTTGCTTGAAAAATAACCTTTTCTAGTTTTTTGTTATCCTTTTTGGGAAAAAAAGACTGTTTTAGGTTTAAATTAGATTCCATAATTGCTTACACTGGTGTTAAATGGTGACTTAATGACTTGTTTGTGAACAGGTTCTCGACCTGACTGTGGATCTAAGTGCCGCCAGTGCCGCAGAAGAATGAGGAATACTACTTTGTGTGTGCTTTAATGTTTGTGGTGTATTCGAAGTTCTTTAGATGTTTTGTTGCTGGTGGATTTCCTTCACAAGAGTGGGGGTTAGACTTGTCATGGTTTCCTGTTTTATCATGGTTATACCATTATGTAATAAGATGGTGTTTTAAATATTCTTTAGAACTTTTTATGTAGATCTCAAATATGCATCTGGCTTTGCTCATGTGATTAACTCTTTTGTTTGCTTTTCCAAGTATGTGGCCATTTTAGTTTATACAGTAGAAATATACATTTTGTTTGAATCCATCGAATGCAGACCCTGAAAGAAGAAAGGTGAACAGATTAAGATCAAAGGAATGCTGTTATGTCATTACCTTGACGTTATATGTCTCAAGAATCAAGCAATGTTTGCAACCAGAATGATGTAGTTTCGTTGCTAGAGCCTTTGCTATTTAAGACTTTGTATGCAGGATTTTGTTAAGCTTTTAGGGGTACTTTGGAAAAAGTCATCCACCGGTCTGTAAAATAGATAATTTGACCTTATATATGTTAGTGAGAACATAGCAATAAGAATATTTGAGTATTGAGTTGGCCATCTTGTTAATTGTTATAATACCATTAACCAGCGAGAATATCAAAATACAATCAACTAACACAAATATCGAATATTATTTTATCTATCTTGCTATAATACAATTGGTCAATAAAAGTATTGAGTATTGTTGTTAGTTGAGATTTGACAAAAAGTCAAAACTCAACTCATGAAGTATCTGAGTAGGGTTAAATGTAGATGTTATTATCAGATATTTTACCCATCTCTGTGTTGTTTAGATAGTTAGGGCAAATTAGAGATATGGTAGATACACATAAGATTCGATTCTTTATTTGAGTATCCCTGATTTAAGGTGGGAAAAAGATTAGTCGAAGTATGTGTAAGCTGGTTCGGATACTTTCATCGGATTTTAATGATATTTTAGTTTCATATTACTAAGTTTAACAATTTTACAGTATGAAATAGTTACACAAGTTACTATTAAAATAGTAACTATACTTGTTTATGGAATAAACTTTGGAAATTGACATATTTGAACAAAAGCCCTCCAACAGAAGAGGATGGGCATGCAATATTTAACTGGATGGGGCTTAAAGCCCAAACTGAAAAACCCAAACCTATAAACCCTAAATTGAAGCCATCAGCAACAGCGTCTCTATCTTCTCCCTGTTAAGTATTTGCATTTTAATCAGCTTCTCAAATACCTATTTTTAGGAAATTAAAATTTTGATACGATATTTATTTGCTTATCGATTTTAAAACCACCTAATCGAACTAGAGTTGACCACTTCACTATTACTAGATCATAGTCACTCACCACTACATAGCGTCGATGAGACTCCCTGCTAGGGACATAATCAGAATATTTAGTCACTGGGTCAAAACATCAATTATAAACCGAAGCCTCAAATCTTATAGCTTAGACTTTTCAAACAATTTATATTAACCCAATAAAATTTAACTCTTAAACCTATAAGAACTCATCAAATCCAATTATAAATATTAAGCAATTAACATATATATCAAAATTAAAGCAAATCCCTAAATCTTTATAATTTAGGATTTCATCAATTCTTTAAACCTATTCAAAATTCAATAACTAACCAAAATTTATCAAATCTAACTTAAAAAAATCACTAATTATTACGTCAATATAAACAAGATTAAATCAAAACCCTGTCAAAATCTTGAAATTAATCTTCCAATTTCAAACCTATTATTAAACACAACAAAAACTATAGCTCATTATCTTCATCAATTAAGAAAACTAAAATAAAATATTTTAAGGAAAAAAAAAAAAAAGGAAATAGTATCATTTTACCTTGTAACATCCAAAGATAATTTTGCTTAAGTAATTTAATCATAAGAAGAAGAGGTACAGAGAAAGGTCAAAAAAATGTTAGTTAACACAAATTTTGTCAGATAAAACTGAATTTAAGTGGGTCAAATTGTAAATTCCATAATATATAAAGCTCTTTTTTTTTTTTTTTTTTTTTTTTTTTTGTTCAAAAGGTGAGTGGGTACCCAAAGCAATGTTTTGACACCCAACCTGGCTCGCCGGTTGAATAGGTTCATTGAGTCCCGGGGCCTTTGCTGGGGTGGTTATCACTTTCAACTATCTACCCTAACATAATAAAATGAGGGACGACAATCGCGAGCAGACAACGACAATTATGTTGGAGCTTTTGGAGAGGGAGTGCCAGTAAGTCCAAAGGTGGTGAAGGTGATTTCCCATAGTGAATCAACTAGAAAATGAAAAAATCAATCAACAAAACAGTGGCTTGTCATCGGCGATTAGTGGAGTGACAAGGAGGGTGACATGAGTTTTGGTCAGGAGGCTTAGGGGATGTTTTCATGGTGATGGAAGTGTTTTCCCAGAACAGACCCTATTTGGCCTGCATTGTCGACGTCGACAATGGTGTTTGGGTATACTCGACAATGGTGTTTGGGGTATTTTGCTAGTTACAGAACTTATAGTAATTTTTGGAGATGTTTTTGTTAAATTTCAAACTTTTAAGTACCAGTTTAGCCCGCCGTCAAACAGGTTCAACCGGTTAAACCCAGACACTTGGCCACTTTGCTGGGTTTCAGCCGGATTGATTATTAAAACACTGCCAATATGTCGTCTGGCTACATCCTCCTCTCGCTATCGCCTATTCAAGCTTCAACAGTTTTTGCTTTTGGGGTCTTTTTCATTTCCAAATTTTAAAAATAAAAATTTGTGATTCAGTCAATACTACAAGCAAATCCTGGATTTTGCTTGTAGTATTGAGTAGCCATGAGCTGGACGTTGACGTTTTACGTTATCTATCGGAGGATGATTCAGGTTCAGGTTCTCACTGCCGTCGAGATGGGCATGACGATTATGCAATATATACGACTAAGCAAAGTTTGGAAGATTCTTTGCTTTAGGAATTTTCTAAATTAACAAACAGAGCACCTCTCTCTCATTTACTCATTCATATATACTTTTCTTTTTTCTTTCTGTTAAACATTTTCTCTTATATATCCACCTCCATCTTGACTTGGCCTCAGAAAACCCTCAACTCATCACTCTCATTTCTCCGAATCAAATCAATCCATCATCTCACCATGGAGAAGAGTATGATTTCATAGTCTTAGGCACTGGCCTCAAAGAATGCATCCTCAGTGGCCTCCTCTCTGTTGATGGCCTCAAGGTCAATTTTCACTTCTGGTCTTGTTTTTTTGTCCAGATTCATCTGGGTTGTGATTGCTTCTTTGATCTTTATTGGTTTTGCTACTGGGTTTGCTTCTGATTTCAATTTGTATCTGGTTTGTTCTGTTTTTCTCTGATCTGATGGACTGTGCTGTGTTGCTTAATCTGATTTGTTTCATTTTGGGGATTAGGTTTGTAAGAAGATCTATGTTGGACTTGCTTTTAAACTAATCATCAGTTGAAGAACTAAGTAGATAATTAAGATTTTCGTTGTGGATGATTTCATCTTCTTGGATTGTTGGTAGTTTATAATTTCCGGGGATAAAGCCTGATTTCCTTTCGATTTCGAAGATTGTAGGGTTTGGCGGGTGTCTCAAGTTTTGAACTTAGTTCGTTCGGAGGGGTCCTGGGATTCTGTGGCAGTCGATATTTTTCTGTTCGGTGGGACGGTTAGAATTGATTGTATCCTTTTTGTTGGTTGTTGTTTTAAAGTTTAAAGGATTAGCTAAGGTTGTCTAGATACTAGATTCAAATTACTGTCAAGTGATTACCTTGGCTGCATTCGTGTCTTATGAGGGCGTGGCGGAGAGTGAGATGTTACAAGCGATGAAGTTGCACTAAAAGGATACCGCTAGAAGGGGTGTTAAGTTGCACTTGAATGATTGGTTTTTATTATCATTTTTGGTAACTTCGATTGGATTTGATTTTGTCTGACGTGTTGTGCGCTTGTAAATTGTGTTGGTAGTTTATAATTTATATCTCTCTTGCTTCTTGCTTCATAAAAGCTGCATTTTTTACATTGTCTTTAGTTCGTCATTTTGATGTTCTTTTCAATGTCTTGTTATCAGGTCCTGCACATGGATAGGAATGACTATTATGGAGGAGAATCAACATCACTCAATCTCAATCAGGTTCCACCTTTGTGAACTCTCATTCCTAGACTTTTCAATCTATTTGCAATTTTTTATGCTTCAAATGGTTTTGATTTGACGTATATATTTACAGCTCTGGAAGAGGTTCAGGGAAATGAACCACCTCCAGCACACTTGGGCTCTAGCAGGGATTATAATACAGATTCCAAGGTATTTTTACCTTGTGACTTTTTTATATCCTTGTACTGACCGTAAAAGACTCCATTAACTAACCAATCTTTTTCATTTTTTGACTTTTCTTTGTTTGGCTAGTTCATGATGGCAAATGGAACTCTTGTACGTGTCCTCATCCATACTGATGTTACTAAGTACTATACTCAAAGCTGTGGATGGAAGCTTTGTCTATAACAAAGGAAAGGTATAACATTTTATTCACGTGTTTGAGTTTGCCTTTTGCTTAATTTTTTACATATTTGCTCACACTTGAACTGATGGTAAGTGAACCGGTTATGGTAGTCATAAGGTGCCAGCACTGATATGGAGGCACTGAAATCTCCACTCTGGGTGTATTTGAAAAGCGCCGTGCTCGCAAGTTTTTCATATATGTCCAAGATTATGATGAAATGATCCCAAAACACATGAGGAATGGACTTGACAAGATGACAACTAAAGAGCTGATTGCGTAAGCTTTTTCACTTAATTTTATCCTTTTCTTTTTTTTTTTTTTTACTAAAGACTCTTTTTTTTGGTGCAACTGTCTCTTTCTCTTCTAAGCTCGTGGTAGGTGAAATGATATCTTGTTTTCATACAATTGATAACAACTGTGTTACAAAAGTACGTTGAAAATTTGAATTTTAATAATTTGTTTTGAAAGCTTTCATGGAGTTTATAAACTTAGTGCTTATTCCTGGTTTGCATCTCCTTTTCATTTTTATGCCCCATTATCTCATTAAAAAGAAGAAATTGTCTTATTAATTGTACTTCAGATGTCATTGATGGAATACGTTGTACTGTTTTGATATATAGCTGACTTTTTGACAGCAAATATGGTCTTGATGACAACACTATTGACTTCATTGGGCACGCAGTAGCACTTCATAGAGATGATAGTACTTGCACGACCTGCTCTAGATACTGTGAACGGATGAAGGTAAAAACTGCATTGTGCTTAACGTTTATATCATTTCCTTTGCTTGAACTATTATACACAAAAGTCACTTTATGATGCTTTCCTCAAGTTTTTCCACCCGGATTTTGTGATAGCTATTGTGAATCTGTTGCACGTTTTCAAGGAGATCACCATACATTTATCCTCTGTATGGGCTGGGAGAGCTGCCCCAGGTGCTTCTCTTCTCTCTATTTTTAGTTGTTCGCGAAACTGATATTGAAATTAAGTGAAAGTAGTTTAATTGGGTTTTAGTGTCTCTTTACTTCTATTCAGGCATTTGCGCGCTTAGTGCTGTTTATGGGGGACATATATGTTGAATAAACTGAGTGCAAGGTACTTAATAGTGCTGTGAATTCTTGTTTATTTATTACTATTGGCTGAGTATTGTTGGCATCTTGCTCTAATGCCAGGTTGAGTTTGACGATGAGGCAAAGTTGTGGGTGTCACTTCAAAGGGGAAACTGCCAAGTGCAAGAAAGTTTTTTGTATCCTTCCTACCTGCCGAGCAAGGTAATTTTTATGTTATCTGTTTTGATTTATATGCAACTAATTTCTGCCTGAAGTATTTTGAACTTGGAAAAAAGGGGCATTTGTGGTCAAATTTATCTATTCTGATTTTGTATTACTGACTTATAAATGGGAATTATGAGATTGATTAGTTTCATAAAACCCAGAGTCTTATATATATATATATATATATAGTAGTGCTTAGAAAATGTTTTCATTAACAGGTAGGAAGGTTGGCAGGGTTGCCAGAGCAATTGCCATTATGAGCCACCCTATTCCAAACACCAATGATTCTCATTCAGTGCAGGTTATCCTGCCACAAAAGCTTGGGTCGCAAGTCAGACATGTGAGTTATTTTATCTCCCTTTTTGGGTACCCGTGGATACTAACATTAGAAGAAAAGTATTCATGATTATTTGTTTGGCAGTATTTCTTTATCTTTCAATGCGCTAAAATTTTATGATGTTTCCTTGGTGGAGTAGGTACCTTTTCTGCTGTTCTTACTCTCACAATGTTGCTCTAAGGGCAAATTCATTGCATTTGTATCAGCGGATGCAGAGACTGGTAACCTGAGATTGAATTGAAGCCTGGGACTGATCTTTTAGGTCCGTGTGATGAAATATTTTTTGAGATTCTTGACAGATATGAGCCAGTCAATGAACCTTCATTGGACAATTGCTTTATATCAACAGTGAGTATACCTTTAGTACCTTTAAATGCTTCTAATAATCCTAACTTCCAAGTTTCTTTATTTTTTACCTATGGTTGAACCATAAAAAAATTTCATTTTGATCTTTCAGAGTTAGATGCTACAACACACTTGAGTCAACTGTAATGGCGTGCTCAACATGTATACCATGAAACTGAAGGTAAAATTAACTATTATGGTGCTAACTATCCATTTACATTGTGTTCTGAAAGATGAAAGTTGCTTGAAAAATAACCTTTTCTAGTTGTTGTTATTGTAAAGTTGCTTGAAAGATAACCTTTTCTACTAGTTTTTATAGTAAAGTTACTTGAAAAATAACCTTTTCTACTAGTTGTTGTAGTAAAGTTGCTTGAAAAATACCTTTTCTAGTTTTTTTTTTTGTTTTTTTATCCTTTTTGGGAAAAAAGGAGGATTTAGGTATAATAGATTCCACAATTGCTTACATGGTGTTAAATGATGACTAAATGACTTGTTTGTGAACAGGTTCTTGACCTGACTGTGGATCTAAGTGCCGCCAGTGCCGCAGAAGAATGAGAATACTACTGCTTTGCTCATGTGATAACTCTTTTGTTTGCTTTTCCAAGTATGTGGCCATTATAGTTTATACAGTAGAAATATACATTTTGTTTGATTCCATTGAATGCAGACCCTGAAGAAGAAAGGTGAAAATAAAATCAAGGAATGTTGTTATGCTATAACCTTGACGTTATATTTCTCAAAATCAAGCAATTTTTGCAACCAAAGTGATGCATTTTCGTTGCTAGACCTTTGCTATTCAAGACCTTGTATACAGGATTTTGTTAAGCTTGAGGGGCTAGGGGATTCAGGACCTGGGATGACTCGGTTGGACTTTGAAAAAAGTCGTCCATGGTCTATAAGTATCGAATATTATAGTATGCATCTTGTTAATACATCAATCAATGAAAGTATTGAGTATCGTTAGTCAGAATTCAACAAAAACTCATCCTTGGAGTATCGAGTAGGGTCAAATGTAATGTTATTATATCGGATTTTAATAATATTTTAGTTTCTATTACTAAGTTTTTAATAATTTTACTGCATGAATTATGAATAGTTATATAAGTTAGTATTAAAAATAGCAACTGTAATATTTTTTTCTCAAGGCATAATCGAACCCAAGGTTCTGAAACCCGGACCAGACCGGCGGTCCAACCATCACCCGCTTGCATTTCCGGTTTAAAGAGAGCAAATAACCGGGATTACGGTCAAACCGTTTAGACTGTGGTTGGACCGTCTCACTGTAGCAAACCGACGGTCCACCGTATTTAACAAATTTTCGGTCCACACCCCCATCCGTTTAACACATGAAATGAAAAAAAAATTTTAAAAATTAAAAACTACAGTTGCTCAGAGCCGCACACACAAACTCACAAAGTCAAAGTGTCAGACTTTAACAAATTTAATTTTCGTTTTTCAATTTGCTATTTTGCTTTTGAGTTTTGAGCTACAAATCAGTACAAGCCGTCGTCACTCTTGCGGTCTTGCCCCTTCTTCAGCTTTTCAGTTTTTCATCTTGGATTGCTACTGCCACCTGCAATTCGCAATCTCTCCACTCTCCAGTTTATCACTTTTGACTTTTTCATCTTGGTTTGTAGTAACATTCGCGATCTCCTCCACTCTCCAGTCTATCACTTTTTCGGTTTTTCATCTTGGTTTTGATGGTTTTTAACTTTAATTAGGTAGAGAATCGAATTTTTGCCATTTTTGCGTTTTTGCTTATTTCAATATGCTGATATCAGCTTGACATCATGCTGACGTCACCAGTCGGACCGACCGATCAACCGATCGAACCGGAACCGGCCATTTGGCCGGGTCATCCTCCGGTCTGTTTTCAGAACATTGATTCAACCTACACTCTTAGTGGGCGTGTGAAACATTTTATGTTAAACAAGGAGTTGAACAAACCCATGAAACACTCAAGCTATTAATCAATTACCAACCTCTAAAACTTTTCCTGTGTGAAAATTTCCTCTGTCCATCCGACATATACTGTTTGCAAATCTTTATAATGCAAAAGTGTTATTCAAATTTGATCTTAAACCTGTTTTGGCAGCTTGGCATTCATCTTGAAGATAAGACATAAAACAGCATTTGCATCCCCAATCAGTATTACTAATGTGTAATGTCTTCGGCCATATGGAATAAACTTTGGAAATAGACTTATTTGGACAAAAGCCCTCAAAAGAAGAGAATGGGCGTGCAATATTTAACTGGATGGGGCTTAAAGCCCAACAGAAAAACCCAAACCTATAAACCCTAAATTGAAGCCAGCAGCAACTCTATCTTCTCTCTGTGTTTGGCAGTGAAGGATTTGCATTTTAATCAGCTTCTCAAACTCATTTCCGTAAATTAAAATTTTTGATACGAATTTATTTGCTTATCGATTTTGAAACCACCTAATCGAACTAAAGTTGAACACTTCACTCTTATTATATCACCGCCGGCTCACCACCACACAGCGCCGGTGAGACTCCCCGCTACCGCCTATTCAAGCTTCAACAGTTTTTCTTTTGGGGTCTTTTTCAATTTCCAATTTTGTAAAATAAAAATTCGTGATTCAGGATTTGCTTGTAGTATTGAGCAGCCATGAAGTTGGACGTCGACGTTTTACGTTATCTATCGAAGGATGATTTCAGGGTTCTCACTGCCGTCGAGATGGGCATGAGGAATGTATGTTTTCATTCTCAGTTAACTCTTCTACTTTTGTTTAACTTGTTTGCTGTTTAGAGTATAAACTACAAGATTCTCTAACATGCCTTTTTCATTGGTTTCAGCATGAGATTGTGCCTGCAGAACTCGTGGACCGCATAGCTTCTCTCAAGTATTTACTTTATCCATAGTAACTTTGCCCTTTGTTCAGTTTTTGCTCATTTTTCAAACTGAGAGCTCTGCTTGTAATTAGGCTAAATCAGGGATAACCATAATTATTTTTCTAACTATTAGATGATGGTTGCATATGGGTATAGGCATGGAGGCACTTATAAGGTTTTGAAGAATTTGCTCAGGCATAAGCTTCTGCACCATGACTCTTCCAAATGTGAGTTGTGATCTTATTTATTTTAGAAACTAAGCTATACTTGTTGCCTGAGATATTTGCAATCTAATTATATTGTTATATATGTCTAGATGATGGGTTTCGGCTCACTTACCTTGGTTATGATTTTCTTGCGATTAAGACCTTGGTCAATCGTGGAGTGTTTACGGCTGTTGGCCGTCAACTTGGGGTTGGAAAAGAATCTGGTAACACACATAGATTTATGTAGTTGCATCTAAGTTGATTGTGTAAAGATGATGATGTCTGATTGCAAGCTCATATTATTTATTCTGTTCAAGATATCTTTGAGGTTGCACGTGAAGACGGTACTGTTTTGGCGATGAAGTTGCACAGACTTGGCAGAACTTCATTTAGGGCTGTCAAATCTAAGCGTGATTACTTGAGGCATCGAAGTAGTTATAACTGGCTCTATTTGTCCCGCCTTGCTGCACTCAAGGAATTTGCTTTTATGAAGGTCCTTTGCTGATATGTTTTACATTTTCATTTTCATTTACTTTATTTAGTCATTTCCCTCTTTCAGTTACATATTGGGGTTAAATTTCTGAACTGTTTGAACAGGCTTTGGAAGAACATGGGTTCCCTGTTCCGAATGCCGTGGACTGTAATAGACATTGTGTGATAATGTCACTTGTTCAAGGTTATCCACTGTAAGAGTTCCCTTTTGCAAAAAATGCTTGATTTCCATACATCTAATTTATATTTTTATACTTTTATTTATTTGTTTTTACTTATACCTTAAAGAGCTAGTTGTTTCTATAAATATGTTTTACGTATCACTTTGATCTCACCTTTTATTGTAAGAATATCAGCAAGTGAAAAATTTGTTACAGTAAGATGGCTGTTATTCTTAAAAAATGGACAGGCATAATAAGTTTGTGGAAAAGTTATTAGTTTACATATGGAAGATGACTATTTAATTGATACTTGTGTTAATAGAGGGGTTAGTGGGTTTTTGTGGAAACTTTTATCTTTTATATTTATTCATTGCAGTGTACAAGTGAAGGAATTGCAAAATCCAGAAACAGTTTTCAACACTATTCTTGGTATTGTTGTTCGTTTGGCAGAACATGGTCTCATTCATTGTGACTTTAATGAATTCAACATTATGGTATGTGTTAAAATCCTGGTCATCGCCATCTATTTCAATTTTGAGTGTATTCTTATCACTTAATAGATTGGTTACTGTTTTCAGCTCTGTTTTTTTCTTGTTGTATTAATCATATAGGTTTTGATGCATTCATCTGGAGTTGTAGTACTTTAAGAAGCCTTGACTGCTTTCTGTTTTAGCTTATTGGTAATTCAAAGCTTATGCTTGAATTTCTGTGATTTTCAGATTGATGATGATGAGAAGATAACAATGATTGATTTTCCGCAAATGGTGTCTGTATCTCACCGGAATGCACAGATGTAGGAGAAATTTTTTTTCTGCAATCACATATTAAATTTTAATAAAGAATTTCTGATTTTCATGTTTATCATGATCATATCTCTAAAACCTGGAATTTTTAGCCTCTATGTATATTATATTCATTATTCATGTTCCTAATTAGCTCACATCACATTTTCAGGTACTTCGACCGAGATGTTGAATGCATCTTTAAGTTTTTCAGAAAGAGGTCAGTTATTTTGATTTACTTTTTGGAACTCCAATTTATTTTTTCGTTTTTTCTGGATGATATGAAATTGAAAGTTCCGAATTTTTGTTAGCTTCTGTTCTATTTCATTAGCTTTAGGATATGATTAAAGAGGATGATTTGGATAGTTCATTCATGGAATATAGACTATATAGATGTTTTGTTTTACTAAATTGTGAATCACTTTTGATGGAGCACTGGTTTATATTACTAATTTGTACACTCTTTTTTATAAAAATATAAGTCTCTTGTTTCCTATAAATAAAATAAAATAAAATAGTGGATGATTTGTCCGCTGCCATACTTCAAGTCCTCAGACTTCGTATGAGGTATACTTAGAAACAGGAGATGGGTCATATTTGGCTTGGATTATGTCCTTGTTAACCTATGTTGCATCTTATGATATGCATACAGCGAAGGTAGGTTCCTAGGCTTAGGAGGTGCTAAATAGAATTCTTATAGAATGAAAGTTCCTGCTAAGGTAGGTTTATTGGAATAGGAGGTGGCTGAAAGAATCTAGACATCTAGTTGACTGTTAAATTCCAGTTATGCTGGTTAGTTTGTCACTATGTTTTTTTTTTTTTCTTTTTTTTCTCTCTCTCTCTCTTTATGGTATATTCCTTTTTTTTTCCAGGTTCAACATGTCTTTCCAAGAAACTGTAGATGATGCTGATGGTTCTGACATAGATACGGATGAAAGTAGTAGGCCCACCTTTTCTTCAATATGTAAAGCTTCTGGATCTCTAGACAAGGAGCTTGCTGCCAGTGGGTTTACGAGAAAGGATCAGGATGACATTGAGAAAGTATGGTGAAACATGTTTTATTTAATTTCAAACATATGCATGTGCATTTGAATTAGGATAGAAGATGTGTGTCCTTGCACATGTAATTTTGGTCTACATGTTTACTTTGGATGCAAAGGAAGAGATGCCAAGATGATAATGTTTTTCTTTCAGATGCTTAATAGTTTGATTGCTATTGCTGGTTTTACTGTTCCTCTATTCCATTTACCAGTGTTGCCCTTTTTTTAGTATGTTCTGTTTGACCTGTTTTTTTCTTTTTCTTTTCTTGTAACATATACTGTGTACTTCTCACTTAACAATATCAAAGTATGACAACATGGTGGTATTTTTTGTAGTTCATTGGAGGAGGTACTGAGAAGGATATAGGTTCTGATGATGAAGGAACTGATGATGGAAAGGATACAGGTTCAGATGGTGAAGGAACCGACAATGAGCATGCCTTTGAGTCTAATGAAACAGATGTCAATGGTTTTGGTTCTTTACGCTTGGTGGAGAAGGTATATTTCTTATGAGCTTTTTCTGCTTTGATTTTAAATTGATTTAACTCACAAGTCTACTCTGGTATATGAGTCTGATGTCCTAACCAAACTCCTGATTATAGAATGACCTGGCTGTCCTACTTGTTCATTTCTTTTGTATCCGAGTTGGTTCAGATTTAGATTCTTAACAGGTCAGGAACACTTAATTGGTGGATCATATTGTATGTTTCTGCAAATCAACAAAAATGAAACTTTTTTATGCCATAGAAATTTGCTAATATGTATAAGATGCCACCAGCCTGGTTAGTGGATTCAATTAAAAGAAATAAAATGAGAAACAATATTTAAGACCAAATACATTATACTTTTGAATTAGCTGAGGTAATAGGGAAAAAAATGCACTGTAACAGATGATATAAACTATGAATAAATTAAACTTTCATGATATATTTTGTTTGAAATGATGAAAATAGAGAGAGACTACTGCTGGGTCAAAATAAAGTATCTTGCTGGATGATCACTGCTTGCTCTATGACTGTAAAATGGTCCTGTCTGAGGAGTCAAATGAGCTAGATGATCTATATGAAGGGAAAGATCTAAAGCTGGTCTGGTTATGAAGTCTAGGTTTTCATTTTAAAATATAATCAGGGTAAGCTGGTCTGGTTATGAAGTCTAGGTTTTCATTTTAAAATATAATCAGGGTAAGGACAACTTGGTGTTGTTTTTCACTTTGTGTGACCTGAATTATATTATATAATTCTATGCTTTCTTGCATAGTGAGAGTTCTTGTCTTGTTTTTAATCCAGGATGAGTCAACTTCAAATTGCAATAAGGAAGATGAAAAGGTGGAGATTCGACAAAACTCCGAAACAGGCCAAGATAGTGGACCTCAAACTCAAGAAGAGAGTGACGAGGTATGAGTTGAGATATTATCCTTTTGTACATGTTTGAAGTTTGTGCAACTTACACATGTTGGATTTGTTCACTTGTGACCTTGCAATTGCAACTCTCTTTAGGATAGTTGATGCCAAAATTTAATAAAACGAAGAAAATTCACAGTTCAGCAAGAAATCCTATGATGCTTGATAATTGATATGTGGCTTTGTTATTAGGCATGGTCCTTATGTTTTCATTCTTTGCAGGAGGAAGATAATGATACCCTGAATGAACATGATGCTGAACTCACAAAGAGGATTGAAAAGCAGAGAAGACGTGCAGTAGCAGCAGCCCGTGGGGGACGAAAGTCTTTTTCCTCAAGAAATTCATACAAGGACAAAGGTGGAAAATCCTCTCACAATTCTAAAATCCAGAAGCAATTAAGCAACTGGTGAAAAATATGAAGGCATAGAAACCTGCCAATTTTTATGGCAATGGCAGTAATACACAACTAAAGACTAATGTTAATTCACACAAGCTATAGTTTACGAACCGCCAAATGCGACAACAGGCAAGACAATGCAGTGCTTCATAGAAATAGCTAGGTGAAGCTGGGGCTTTTAATGTGCATAAAGATTCTATTTTGGTATTGTCTTTTCCGTCCTGAGTCAAATACTGCAGCTTGCTACAATTTTGATGTGTTATAGTCTAGAGATATATCTATTACATATTTATCACAGCTCTTTCAGGGCAACGTGTAAGTTAGTTGACGTAAAGTTCATGTATGCAATAAAATTGTGATGAGTAGTGATATGCTTTGTTCTCAACCTAATTGCATTACTTTGCCTTGTTTCCTATGGTTTCATTGATAAAGTGGTCAGCACTCAGAGGTGTTGATTTTGTGGTGTTCTAATTCTTTGATACTATAACCCAAGAAGAAAAGAAAATTTTTATTAACAGTGTATGGTTTAGTTTCCGAAGTTACAAGATTTCGAGGCTGTTCATTTTTGCTCACTATAAGCCCCTGCATTACTCCCTTCCATTGCAGAAGTCTTCCCTAGCTTTCCCAGTTGAATTAAAGCAGGGGAATCCTCTTTGTGTAGTCCAACTTTGCTTGATTCAGTGGCAGCATTTCTAGTAGTCTTTTTCTTTTTGGCCAGCCTAGCCCACCCAACCAGTCCATCATGAATATGTTCATCAAATATTGCCTTCTTGAATGAGCTTCCCATCTTCAAACCAAACAACACAAAACCATTGTCAGTTTAAAAACATCCATATGAAGCACAACATAAAGATATATTTTTGACAGAAAGTCTTCGGTATGCCCGTCTTATGTGCAACCAACCGATCAGAGTATATTCGATATTTTGATCCCTCACCTGTGTGACAATAACGTAGAGTGGCAATGTACTGTAACTGCAAATGAACTGGATAAACACCCTGAGAATGAAAATTGACATAATTTAGCAATACAAGAATTTGTAACTCAATTCAGAAACTAATATGATAGGTGAAGATGCATAATTTTACCCTATAACAAGTCTGGGAATGATAAAACGAACTTGTCCCATTATGCAAGAGTCAAAGCCATATTGAAGCTGAAACATATGACCATGTAAAGTTATCATTTATCTGTAATTGAGAGACTGATAATTTTAGTATAAATAGTATCGCATTCTTACCCAAATCCAGAAGAAAAATGCAAGTTCAAAAGAGTTCTGGAAAAGAATGACATGAATGAGAAAGAGAACAATCCGAGGCCGATTGAACCAGAAGTGATCATCAGAAGGTTGAACCACCAAATCTCCTTCAACTGCAACATGTTTCTCAGCAACCTCATGCGCTAATTGGGTTATTATGTGCTCCAACTTAGTCCCCACAGCAAGTAGAAGCTGTAAATACAGTCAATGCATTAAACTGAATTCTGGGGCATGGGAATATAATCAAGTGCATACAGTCCTAAAATGCATGTCAAAAGTTGCACACAAATTGTAATGAATCAAACAGAAGAATTGTAGTACAGTAGAATTGTATGGTTGGTTAACTTACAATAAAAGGTATAAATGCTATCCAAAAATATGTATGCCAGCCTGCACAGGAAAAATGGAGTTACATCAGTTCTTGAAGGTAATGATATTATGAAGTTTCAAGGCCAAGATTTTTAGTTGAATATGCAAGAATTGTGACAAATCATCAAGGGAATGTAATGTATGTTACTCTATGTTGTCAAGTAACCAAAAATGAGTTAAAGATGTAAGTTTAATGTTGCAAGAGTTAGAGATTTAGCAAGAAATTTTATCTGCGCAATATGCAGAATTTTTAGACAAATCTAACTACATTATGCTCGAGCAACTACTTAAGAGACAGAACAAATAGGATTTGACTGTAGAGAAAAGGCGTAAAACTTGAGGTAGTAAAGTTACCATAGACATTCAGCAACAAGAAAAAGACAACAAATAGCCAAAGATACCAGCTGCAATTCATGAAATCGGATAATCAGTAAGATCCATCAACACCCTCTAAATATTGAGTTGATGACAGCATGTTCCATGAACAAATAAAAATTAACCAAAAAATTGTTTCAATTTAAACTAAGCTAATGAAGACTAACCTTATTCCAACAACTTTCTTGAAATCGGCTTCAAGGGTACGCATCAAGTAGTTATGAAAATTGAACTTTGGATTTCCCCTGCAATGAGTCTAAAGAAGAGACTATTCAAAACCAGACAGAACAGTGAAAAGTTCATTGGCAAAGACATATAGAAACATAAATAACTTACCATAATGAAGCCTAGCCGCAAGGTGGTGTAATCTGATTTTGTGACAGATCCATAGAATTGCTTGAAAAATGAATGCTGAAAAATATAACAAGTGAGCAAAGAGATCACGCTTGTTAATCATAGAATTCCAAAGAAGTGTTGTGACCTCTAGTTTATTCAACAATTAAATGGGAATAATATAGAGGACACTCTGAAACTTTATAAAGCACTTTCAAAGTAAATGTAATGCTTAAACAAGGTGAGAGAGCGAAGATGTGGTGACTTACCCACCAGCCTAGCAAAGCATAGCCATTTCCGAGACCCTCATAACGATTCTTGATGAAATCATGATCTTGGAGATGGATATATATTCTTCTTTGAACTGCAAAAATTATACTTTATTTGCATAAGAAGAAATCAATGCACACAATAAGAAACTAACAGATGCATATGATTTGACAAAAAAAAATGAACTAAGGATGCAATTTATGGGAGAAGAATTCTCAGGTGCAAACGTTTGCATTTCTCAAGAGAGACGAACTGTTAATAGAGTAAAGCTAGTTCATCCAACAAACGAAAATGTGTAAATGTTACTGGAGAATAAGCATTACCCTCTGGCAGATCATGTTGGCCTTTAAAAGCAGAATCCTCCCACCGTTTCCATTTACGAACCTAGACCATCAAGAAAATAATTTAGCATATAAACGCCATGAAATTAAAGAAGAAAAGTATGATTAAAAGATAAGAAACTATAGAAGATATGAACATAAAAGAAACAATATTATGAGAATTAGTTTACCTTTGCTCCTCCGAAAAGAATGGTTAGAGCACAAAAAGTGACATGCACAACAGCTAGCACAAAGATAAAAATGTGAAGATGATGCAGTGCCGTGATTGATAATATTGACACCTTCCCCTGGATGTGAAAAAAGGAAAAAAAGAAGATTGTCAAGCCTTCTTATTCCAAAATATAATTGAACTATCAAGAGGTACTACTTAAAGATTCAAACACTAAAATCCATCACTCAAATGTTTCAAATTCCTTAAATGTAAACAGCATTAACAAAAAGGTTATTGTAATAGCAAAAATTCTGAAATGTGGATGTGCCAAAATTTTTAAAATTTGGATTCATGTTCAAGAACTTTTTTTTTTTTTTTTTTTTTTTTTTTACAGTTTTCGATGAGAAATTTTGTCTTTTAATGTTTATCGACAATAATAAACTATTAATCCACATTAGAGGATTTATTATAATAGCAATATGTCGATTCAAACCAAAATCTACTCTGTTGCAAAAGATAAATCATCCAAGTAAAATTTTACTGATAGGTAACGTAAGTGATTCTCAATATAATCTACATTCATAATAGCGTCATAACCTTTTTTACAATTGTTATAAAATAAAATCGATTTGCGTTTCCTGAACTTGATCAGAGGATGTGTTGGAGCTTTAGGTGATATTCTTATATTCTGTAAGAAACTGAAGCAATTAATCTTAATTAAACAGAATCTTTTAAGAATGTATGGGCTAGCAAGACTGTCCATTGATAATTAGAGATCGTGGAGACACTAAAGAGAAATCCTGACAAACTAATTTAGAGCCATTAGTTTTTGTCGAGTAAATAAATAATAAAATTAAGAGATCGTGGACACTACTATTTCACAATGCAGATGGGTTGATCTTTATTTATGAAACAAAATATAGAAATTGTTTGGTCCAAATACACATCTCCATTGAATTTAAAAAAATAAATTCAATGCATGTGAAATTAATGAAATAATATTAATATCTCCAATCAAAACCCCAACGTGTGAAATGCTTTATAAACACTTTTATTCTAGTATGAACAACCAGTAAACAAAATGAGACAAATTAATGAACGAGATTAAACAAGGGGAGTGTTGAATGAGTTTAATTAATACCTTGCCGGAACAGTAACTCTCCGAGGTTGAGGACTCGGCGAGAAGGCGGCGGCCGTTGCCATGGAAAGAAGAGAAAACAGATTGAAAATGAGCTGTAATATTGATGGTTGCCTTTCTTTCTTTCTTGCAAGGCAACCATTTACTTGCTAATTCCTCAGATATGCAGATTTTGGCTATCATATTTTGAAACACGGTCAGTAACAGTGATATGAACCCCAACAACATCAATTCTGCAGCCAAAAACATTACCACCATCAAGATAAACAATCTTTAAAAAAAAAAAAAAAAAAGAAAAAAAAAAAAAAGAAAAGTTCGCATAATACGAACATCTGCATATTCTAAAATCACAGACTAGATACAAGTCGTTGTGACAACAATCGTTAAAAGATAAAATTTTAGTCCAACTCTTTACACTCAGTATTCATCGAGTGGTACATTCATAGAATAAAATTAAAATAATAAAAAATTCTGGTTACGGTGGACCTTCTTTGATTTTTTGCAAGGCTTCGAAGAGTGGTCTCTGGTTGTTCTTCTTCAACACCTACAATAAGGCAAAAAAAGGGTGTCATTTAAAGTGGATTTTGCATCATTTTGACTACTCTCAGAATTCAGAAACAAATGAAAAAATGAAGAGAGGGAGATGGTGAAGCTTCAACACGCCTTGCCAACATAGTGCAGAAGACGTTCAACAGCTAGAGAAATAACAACAATTACACTACAAACTAAAGCCACCACCCAAGTTGGTGTGTATTCTAATGTTGTTCCTCCTTCAGCCATTTCTGCAACTCTCCAAATCTCTCTTTGTGGATTATATAACAAAACGATATTAATATAAAACAACACAAGATCTTCTTAATTAAATAACAATCATGCACCCCACTAATTAGGAGTAAACACAAACCCAATTCTCTATAATTTATTACTAAATTTTTAAATTCAATATAAAATATATAACGCAAAAAGTAGTTCATGCATGGAGGAGGAAGAGGGACAACTAGAGTCAAATAATATTATATATTTTCAATAAATATATATTTTATTCTGGTCAATGAAGTGATTGATATATTATTTATAGTATTTCGAAAAGAATGAAAGTAATGAGAAGTAAAACTAGAAGAAGAATTGCGGTGAGCTCCTCCGGTTTGTTGAACTTACAAGAGGATTTAACAGTGAGATACAAGCGCAGATGGATTGCCAATTAATGAAGAAAATCTTAATTGACTAAATCCTCATTAATTGTTCACGACATATATAGCTTCTAGTACTGGCCATTGATGATTGAACCACAAACACAAATGGTAAAGAACCTTTCATGTGACACATTAATTGCATTTTGAATTCTGGTTAAATTTAGAAATTAGATACTAATTATATATTATAATTTGGGATTCTGGAAGGTGTATATAATTGTCTGTTTTGGTACAATTTCTTCGAGTAAAAATTACATGAGTACAACTTTTAAGTAAATTTTTTTTTTGGGTAAATGGAAATAGTATAAAGAATGAAAGAATGAGACCTCCAACAAGGGAATCTCTACAAGAGTTTAAACAACCTCGACATTCCCAGGATTAGAGTTGTAAACGAACTGAGCCGTTCATGAACAGCTCGATGTTCATTTGATAACTGTTCGATTCGACACGATAAAAAACTGTTTGCGAACAGTTTGATGTTTGTTCGATAATATGTTCAATTTGAGTTCGAACATAGGATGTTCGTTCGATTATGTTTGCAAACATACTGCGTTTGACTAATTTATCTGTTCGCGAACAATATATTCGATTATTCGTTCGTTTATGTTCGAAAAACATGGTATACATTATTATATATATTTATATTTTTTCTTTTTTTTCTTTTTTATATTATGCTTGGTTTAGTTTGGATGAATTTTTTTTAATGGTAATCAATAATAAAATATTATGATGCATTTATTTTTCTTATATATATATATATATATGGATTTTTTTTTTTTCAAATGTCATCAATAATTAAATATATAAATATATAACATTTTAATTAAAAAATAATAAATTATTATGATACATAGCATAGCATGACAAATTTAATAACATAATAAATTATATAATCAAATGATATATAACATAGCAAATCTAATAACATATAACTTTATATTTTTTCAAATATAATCAATAATTAAATATTATGAGATAGCCTTTCAATTAATAAATAATAAATATAGTATGGTAATCGATGAACATGGCATATTGTATAATCAAGTGATGTATGTCATGACAAATTTAATAATTTAATAATTTAATTAAATATAGTATAATAAATTGATGAACATAATATATTGTATAATCAAGTGATATATAGCATGACAAATTTAATAATATAATAGCTTAATTAAATATAGTATGACAAATTTATGAACATAACATATTGTATAATTAAGTGATATATAGCATGACAAATTTAATAACATAATAGTTTAATTAAACTTAAATTAATCACACATTTGTATTGATTATATATTATAATAGACCCTCATACTACTATGAATTTATGAATGTTGATACAAAATATATATATGTAGACAATAATGATAATATATATATGATAACCTATAATTTTGATAATTTAATAACATATTAAATATATTTAATCTATGATTAATATATGTATGATAATAATTTTGTACATACATAATTACAAATTATATATATATAACAAATTAATCACACATATGTATTGATCATATATTATAGTAAACCTTCATTCTACTATGAATTTATGGGTGTTGATACAAAATATATATGTAGACATTTAAAATATTTATGATAATTTATGTAATGATAATATATATAGGTTATTAAATTACCAAAATTATAGGTTATATATACATATACCCAATAACCAACAAACTAACCTAACCCAACCCAACCCACCCCACCCCAAATTTTAAAACAAAAATCCAAACCCAGTTCCATATTTTCCCTTACCCGGCCCAGGGCAAATTTTAAAACAAAAATCCAAACCCAATTCCACATTTTCCCTTACCCGGGCCAGCCCAAAGTTTAAAACAAAAATCCAAACCCAATTCCACATTTTCCCTAACCCAACCCAAAATCCAAATCCAATTCAGTCACAGCCCTAATTTGGTTAATCGAATGAACTCGAACAGCCATAAATTATTCGAACGAGTTAGTCGAACATATATTTACAAGTTATTTGAACGATTTAATCGAATGATTAATCAAACGATTAATTGAACGATCACAAACTGCTCGTTTGGTTAATCGAACAAACTTGAACAACCATTCTGGTTGTTCGAGTTCGAACACGATTTTGAACACCCATTTGCACTTATCGAACGAGTTTCGAACGAGGGTGTTCGTTCATGTTCTGTTCATTTGCAGGCCTACCCAGGAACCAAACAAACACATCAACAGCAAAAACAGTTCAGACATCCAGCGGGCAAATCACACGGTAGCCTAAGACACCAGACCAACAACACAAAAAAGGTAGGCCTTACATCAAACCAAACAAAAACCAGCCTGTACAAATTTACATATAGACAAGGCTAACAAAAAATATTGATTGCAAGTTAGCTTGTACTCCTAAAAACTTGTTATCAGCCCACACATCAACAACAAAAGTAAGTCTCCCTTTGAGGACCACACTTGAAAACAGGTCCAAAACCACATAACAGATGCAGCTCCAATGCATATCTCATAGAAAACATTCAGCCACCCATCACACAGCCAAACTAATGTGTCCAAATAAAGACATATCCAAAGGCCTTGAGGAGGAGGTAACTGCAGCATTAACAGGAAGGAGCAGGAGATACAGGGGTAAACAGTAATTAAACTAGGTATCCTACCGAATAAAGATAAAAATCTTGCCTTCATCCAAACCATAAAACAAACTCCCAAACACATTAGCCAACAAGGACACCACCAGTAAAAAGAGGGTGTAGACAGGATTGAGATAGTCCTTAAACCTGCATCAAGAAACAAGGTAGAAGAGCAAAAAAAAACCAGTTTCACTGCCCAAATAACAGGTCTCCTTTCCTTATCCCATCAACACCATATCCATTCCACACCTTCATAACCGCAATTGTTCCCTCTATAATACCTGAAAAGGACACAGAAGCTGCACATCATAGATAACAACATGGTAAAAGAGTTAAAATGTGTTAGTCTTTATACAATCCCTGGGGAGGTTCCATTCTTCAATTACTTTACGAACTTTGCTATTATCTTTGAACTTCAAAGAGTGGAGCCGAAGCCTGACCTCCCCAAACACTAGAACTTCCAAAATATCTATACTTTTCCGCATGTTCTTGAACAATCAAAAATTTCGTTCCTATCATAAAAAGTACACCACAACACCAAATAACAATTTGCAAATAACTCTTCGGATATGTTTACCTTTAAATTTAGTTGTACACCAGTTTACAGTGTCATTCCATCCACCCGATGGTAGTTGAAAATGCCCCTTATTTTGAAAAAGCCTTCCACACTCTCTCAGAGTAAGGTTAGTAAAAAAATAGGTGATCATGCAAGTCCATGGTGCTATTACAGAGCCTACAACAAAGATCTCCTGGGTTCACCCATCTTTGCATTATGTCTTGTGTTAAAAGCTTTTGATTAATGGCAAGCCAAGTAATAAACGAGTGGCCGAGTATGCAAGTGCCATTCCAAATTAAAGAAGACCAAGGACCAACTCCATTGTCCATGTAAAGGTCTTTCCAAACCTATCTTGTGGAAAAATGAACCCTTTTTCCAGTCTTATCCTACCAATATAAGGTGTCCTTAGTGCCAGCCATGGAAATAAGAGGAGTGTAAGTGGTTACACACGGGCAATCCTCCCCAAGAACCTCAGGCCACTCCCATGGTCATTTCTGATGATATCACTAACTCGGGCATTATGCCCTAAACCTGAAACATAGAAGATCCGTGAAGGAATAATCTTGTCAAGGGTTCCCTACGAATGCCAATTATCAAACCACAAAGAAGTATCCTAACCATTTCCAAGATCTGTCCGAATATGATTTTTGACCTAATCTCTCATTTTCAATAATTTACGCCAACACCAACTAGCATCCCAACCAATACGAATATTCCAAAAACTCCTCCCCCTCAGCCTGTAGGTATGGATCCATTTGACCCACAAACAGTCCCTTACATACAAAATACTCTAAAGGTGGTACATCATCAAAGCAATGTTCTTACTTTTAAGAGATCGAATCCCCAGTCCACCCTTATTTTTAGGACTACAGACATCTTTCCAAGCAACCCTTACCTTCCCTTTACACATATTAGTACCCGACCAAAGAAAAGAGGGCAAATGTTTTTTAATTGTTTGAACAACAGAGCTGGGAAGAATGAACACAAACGCCCAGTAAATATGAATAGAGGAAAGAATCAATATAATTAACTATAACCTACCAACATAAGATAAACTCCGATTTTTCCAAGACTTCAACCGTTGCTCCAACTTATCAATCAAGGGCAAATAATCTCTATGAAATAATTTGGTGGTAATAAGGGAAACTCTAAGATATCTAACAGGAAACTTTCCTTCAGCAAAGCCCATAATATTGTTGATAACAGCCCGGTGCTCATCTTTTACATTACAAAAAGAATGTGGAGCATTTGGCAATGTTAGGAACTAGGCCAAAAAATTCAGAGAACTCTGTAAGAGCATCACGTAGCACTTGAACCGAGTAAGGGTCCTCATGGCAGAAGAGGAATAAGTCATCTGCAAAGCAAAGATGACTTATTCCAAGCTTATCAGAACAGTGATGATATTTGAAATCCTCTCTTTGCCGAATTTTGTGATGAATAATGAGAAATAACACTTGCATAACCAGTGTAAACAAGTAAGGGGAAAAAGGATCTGCTTGCCTTAAACCTCTTTTGCCTTGAAAAAACCCATGATGCTCTCCATTTATAGCCACCGAGAAGGTAGGAGTAGTAACACACTCTTTGATCTATCCTATCATTTTATCTAGAAAGCCGAAGAATTTAAGTGTTTGTATCAGGAAGCCCCAATCAACACTATCATAAGCTTTTTGAATATCCACTTTACAAGCACATCTAGCAACTCCAGCACTTCGATGGTAATTCCTAAATAGCTCTTGAGCTAAGAAGATATTGTCACTTGTACGCCTTCCCATAATAAAGGCTGATTGAGTCTCTTCCATAAGGTCCCTTACGCATCCCTTCACTCGATTAGCTAGAATTTTAGAAATAGCTTTGTAGAGCACATTACAGCAGGATATTGGATGGAAATCACCCACTTTTTGCGGCACATTTAGCTTAGGAACAAGGGAAATCATCATAGAGTTCACCTCCCTCAAAAGTTTACCATTGTTGAAGAAATCGATTATTGCCTCTGACACTTCATCCCCCACAATGCTCCAGGCTGCTTTGAAAATTTTTGAGGAAAACCCATCCGGGCCTGGAGCGTTTTTTATCACCAATATCAAAAATTAAATAACACTTTTAACTTCTTGCTTACTAACCTCTCGGATCATATTTCTACAATGCAACTTAGAGACTCTGGATTAGAAAAGATCATCTAAACATTCCATACTTGAAACCAAGGGAGCTATACCAAGAAGCTTCTGGTAATAGTCCACAAAGGCTTTAGCCATATCCTGACCTTCCACAACTTCATTTGAATCAAGAGATATCCTCTCAATTCGTTTGAAATTTTGTAGAGACTTCAGAGATTTATGAAAAAAGGCAGAGTTTTGGTCTCCAACACTTAACCAGTGAATCTTGGACTTTTGTTTCAATAGCCTTTCCTCATCCAATACTGCTTCCCTAAACGCCACTGAGAAGATTGCTTCTTGCTCCCTTAAATCCATATTATGGGGGTCCACATCAAGAGCACTCTGAATATTTTCAACCTCTTTCCTAAGCACTGCCACCTTCTATGTGAGATTACCTTGCTTCTTATTAAGAGCTCTAAAGCTAGGTTTAAGAGCTTTTAGCTTTTGCATCATCGAGAAAAGAGGAAATCCAAGAATATAAGTATCCCAAACCTGCTGAACCAACGGCAAAAACTCCTCTTCATAGACCAGGTAGTTGAGAAATTGAAAGGGACGATGCTTGCTAGATAAGTGTTGAGGAAATAAAGTTACAGCGAGGCTGTGATCACTTATCCCCTGAGGGAAGAAGAATGTGTTAGCTCTAAGATAAGTAGTCGAGGATTGAAAGTTGCCCATCACCTTGTCCAACTTTTTCATAACCCTATTATCCCCATGGCGTTTACCACTCCAGGTATACAAAATTCCAACTCTGTTAATATCCTCCAGTTCTAAGTTATCTACGCATTGCCTAAATTCATTCATGCCCGTAGTAATATAAGAAACTCCTCCCAAACTTTCGCTGAGATTTAAAGTTACATTAAAATCACCCATTAACATCCACAGGTCACTTGACACTTTCTCCTTGAAATTCTCTAAATTACGCCACAGCTCCTTCCTGTTAATATGGTAATTGGCAGCATAGATGACAGAGTAGAAAAAAGAACTATTACAAAAAAGCTCATGGATGAGACAGTGCATGACTTGGTCAGTTTTCTCCTAAACTTCCACCTTATATAACATCGGATCCCATCCTATAACAATCCTGTAGCCCTGATTCCCTTGATTAGCATTACAGTCCCAATTCCATCTTCTATAAGTACTATAAAAAATACGCTTATAATTATCGTGAGCTACTCTAGTTTCAAGTAATGTGCAAAGAGAAACGCAATGCTCCTTCAAAAATTTATGAACCTCTGCTTGTTTTAGGGGTTGGTTAAGACCCCTAATATTCCAACAAGCAGTATTAATCATAAAAATTAAGAATAGATTAGGGAGTTATCCCCGCCTCCCCCTACATCAATACCCTGTGGATGGCTTAAATCAACAGCCCCCTCCTTAATAAACTCCACCATTTAAGCTTTATCAGATTCAACATCCGAATTTCCCATCTCTGATTCTTCCTCCATCACCGTTTCTTTATCCTCAGTAATCGTTGAGATCTTTGAGACCTTATGATGATTGGGAGGTTCAACTTGTCTCTCTTCTAAAGTTGATGCTAAACATTGGAAGACATTACTCACACTAACAGTTGATTTTGCTTTTGGCTCTTTAGCCACTTTAGCCTTACTCGAACCAAATTCTTCTCTGAGCTTTTTAGAGCCATTGGTCTCAATAATATCCTTTTTTTGAGACACCCCTTTACTTTTTTTAGTAACAAGTTGGAAACCTTCATTGTCCACAACTTTTGCTTTAGGCAAATCCCCACTCTCAACTCTATACTTAGGTCTTCGTTATTGCAGGCAATTAGCATCTTTTTGACCAAAAATAGAACACCGATTACACTGTGAGGGTCACCATTGGTAATCAACACGAACACTCAACATCTTGGTCACTCCAGGTTTGTCACACGGGGTACAAACATTCAGCACTTCAGAATGCTTACGGGTAGTATCAACTTCTACAAGTATTCTAGCATAACCAATACGACCATACCCCAATCTACAAGTGTCCTCCGTGACCCTATCCATTGTTAGAGGCTTGCCCACTGTTGAGCATGGTTTGAATACATTATTTATCCTTTAATATTATTTTGTTAGTTGTTTTTAATCATATTTATTACTTCTTTAATTAATTTTGTTTATTTACCTTTGATTTTCTTTAGGTTATCAAACTTGGATATGGATTGCATTATTGAATGTTTTATCAAGTAACTTGGGACAATCATTCATGTGGGAATCGCGAGTTTTAGAACAAGCTATAGTATTTTTATGATAACTTGAGCTGTAGACTTCAAATTTGGATGATTCTTGAAGCGTTAGAAAGCTGATTCGAAGGGCTACAATTCATATGTTCACAACTTTACCAGATTCTTGAGTTATCATGCTCGATTTTGGACATGTTTGAAGACTACGAAATCTGGATAGATTTGAGCAAGAAGGAAGAATAGAGGGCAAAACCGACTCTTCACATTAGAGCTGGACTTAATTGGGCTGAGGAATGAAGTTTGGATCAGTACTTATTATTAGAATCCTTGAGAAGCCCAAACCAAAAGAAGCCTGGGTCCAGTTGGCAATTAATAAGTACCAGGCTTCTTTTGGTTTCAGATCGCCCATTTGCAAGATTAATTTCAATCTTGCCACCTGAGAGCAAACTCATCATAACAAGAGCTTCAATTTCATCAAAATTAGCTATTATCTTACCTTCAACCCCATTTTTCTTACTACCTGAAGAAACCCCTAACTTCACTTCCTTTTGCAGACCCTTCCTGAACAACCCTGATTTCTCTTTCACACCCTTCTTTGTTTTCATAATCTGGACGTCGAACGACATCAGAATCAAGCGAACTCCCAAACGAAATCTCGAGAAGAAGTGGACTTCGAAGCAAGCACACGTATTTCCAGCCTTCTTGTAGTAAGAACGATCAAAATTGTGTCATTTTGAAGTAAAATTTGTTAATGGTTTGACTAGAAAAATATAAAAAGTGCTTTATAGTCCTAATTTACCAAAGAAGGCTTTAATATACATGAAATATAGAGTTAAATTTATAAAATAGTATGGCTTTATTTTTTAAATTTCAGCATTTTGAATAAGCTGAAAAAGAGCTTATGAAAGAAGCTCAAATCAATAGAGGTAAAATAGTTTATTTCAAACCCTAGAAACATTTTTGAGATACAACCAATAATCTAAAAAGAATTACAAATTGTTTTTTAACTTTAAAAGCTTTTTCTGACCTACAAATGAGTCTGACCAAACAAGCTTTAAAACTACTTTAAAAATCAGTGTTTCTCTAAGTATAATATAGAGGAGTAAATCTTCTATATGGAAGTAGATGTAATAAAAATATAGTTTTATGATAAAAAAAAAAAATTGTCGAGTTGGATTGTGCAAGTTTAGCGAAAAGAATTTTCTATTAAAATTACCAAAAACGTTTCCTTTGCGAGAAATAGTTATAATTATATACGAGTAATGCTACTTCGCCCCATAGTAGTCATTGGATTGCCTCTAAAATAAAGTATGAAGAGGCAATCTAATGCACTCGGTAAAGGGGGTCATATAAATTCAGTAGCAGCACCAGAAAATTATGTTCAGAGGGCAAAGGAGCAATGTGTAATGTTTGATGAATGGAGGAAACCAAAGTTAAACAAATTTGTATAGAATGTAACAGTTAAGCTGGGAAAATGTTCGTTTCCAAAACAAGGTAGGCCAAAGTACCCCAAAAAAAAAAAAAATTTAGTTGGGGTTGTTTTATTTCTCCCTTTTCATAAAATCTTCCTAACTTTTTGTGTTTGCTTTAAAAAAAAATAATAAAAAATAAATAATAATAAAAAATAAAAATAAAAATTGTAAACATGCTATTTTTTTTCCTTGAAAGGATAATTTTATAATATACCAAAAACTCGGGGCAACATGCTTTGGCAGCCGAGCTTGTATAAACCCATTTCGGCTATTCCTTTACTACAAGTACAATGTTAACAATATCTTCAGGTAGAAGTCCTATAAGATACATTAATAAAACTTGTTTGATCATCATCTTAAAACGTCCTAATATCCTAAAGATACATCATTAAAATTTTGTTCCGTTCATGATCTTAAAACGTATCTTAACTCGTTACAAATGGAGCAAACCCTAAGAAACTTCGGAAGTTCTATAATTAATTAAAAAAAAAGAAAAACAGCTTGAAGCTCTTCATTTTAGCCGAATAGAGAAATCCTGAATGTGATGATGAATTTACGCTGGATTCACTGTCAACCCTCTTATGCGCTTTCTTTTTCGCCTTCTTTGCCCAAGAATAAGTCCTTCTTGTACTTGTTCGTTGAATACTGAACCCCTAAAATTGCTTCCCATCTTCATTATTTACACCAAATATTGAAACAGCATAAACTTTTGTTAGACTTAATGCTCACAACAAATATTATTTTCACTATTAATACAAAGCAATAATTAATGTGAACCACCTTGCAACAATTGCATAAAGTGGAAGGGTACTATACTACAATGAACTGAACAAGCCCTGGAAAATTTAATTGCAAATTTGAATATTAGCATTAAGATTGATATGGGTAACGTTACCTCAGTTAGATAGGATTTCTCATAGTTTATTAAAAGAATTCACCGATCGAACGAAAAATAAAAATGAGTTTACCCTATGAAAAGTCTTGGAATTAAATTTAACATTCCCTTATGCAGGATTCGAAACCATATTACCTGGAGAGTGTAAGATTGATGTATCAATAATGATGCTGATCACCATATATAAAATATATGTATAGAATTATAATTAATTAGTGGTGAATTAAAACTAACCCAAATCCAGAAGAAAACAGCAATTTCGAAGGAATTTTGAGAGAGTGACATGAATGAGAAGGAGAACAAACTTGGGTCTATTCAACCAGAAATGATGATCAGAGGGCTTCACTATCAATCTCCTTCAACAGCCATGTGTTTCTGAGCAACTTCAGTCGCCAATTGGGTGATTATATGCTCTAGTTTAGTCCCCACAGCAATTAGGAGCTGCAATTATTACCAAGTGGAGAATTAAGTTGAAAATTACGGAAGAAGGAATAATCTTGAGATAATTAAGTTTGCGTAACCTACCAAGAAAGGAATGAATGATATCCAAAAGTATGCATGCAAATCTGCAAAGGAAAATTAACCCGGATTAATTATTTTGTATATATAAAATTTCCAAGTGCGGACCTAAAAATCTGGACTTCAGTTCTTGTTAATAAGGCAAGATTGAGAGTTAACTTATGCATCCATAACTATTTTTGCTGGTGAGAATTGAAGCTCGAATTTTAAAAACTCAAATTTCCGCAGAGAGATTGACTCTTACTACAGGAAAACCTGTCCGCACCTACGCCAAGCCTGACACTGGAACCTGGCGCTGGTGCTCATGGCATCTAGATGTTGTTACAATACCCCAATGTCACCAGCGTCGAAGTAGGGGTATTACTCTGACACAGACAGATTGCCTCGTAATAATATGGAATATTGAAATAGGTCAACAAGAATAACTTACCATGGACATTAGCCAACAAGAAAGTACCACAAACGTCCAGCAATACCAGCTGCAATTAGTAAGATCAATCAGAGAAAAAATAAAATCAATTAAATTTCAAGGTATATATTTGACCAAAAAATGAAAAATCAATTAAGTTTCTAAATAATTACCCATGCCAACAACTTTCTTAAAATCATCTTCAAAAGAACGCATCACATAGTTAGAAAATTGAACTTCGGATAACTCCCGCAGTGATTCTACCAGAGAATTAATTGAATAATGGAAATTAAACAACTATAATAAGCATTAATTTAGGCTTTTTTAGGAAGCTTAATTCAAAAATGAATTACCATAATGAAGCCTAGTCTCAGAGTGGTATAATCTGACTTGGTTATTGATCCCCAGAATTGCATGAGAAATGCATGCTGCATGCAGAATAAAATACTACTGATGAAGCCAAGCAATAAAAAAAAAAACAACAAATTGAATAAGATGGTATATTTAGTTAAATAAGTTGAAGAAGCAGAAATAATTAAAAATTAGGAATATTTCATGACTTCCCCACCAACCTCTCAAAGCGATTTCTTGCCAACACCTCAAAGCGATCCTTTACAAAATCATGCTCGTGAACATTGGTAAACTTATTTGAACTGTAAAAATAAGGAAATTAATTAATGAAAGTCTAATTAAATTGAAGCAATTAATAATATAGTCATTAGGTTTTAGGAAACATTACAGTTCTTCTGATCATGTTCATCTGCGTATCATCCTCCCATTGTTTCCATTGACTTATCTAAATCAAGATTAGAATTATATTATTTATAAACCTAAATTAATTAAAGCTACAAAAATCTTTGAAAGGTCATAAGATCAAAAGAGAGAAAAAATTAGGCAAATAAGTTACCTTTGCTCCTCCGAAGAACAGTTGAGCACAGAAGGTCACATGTGCAACAGCTAGGACGAAGATAAATATGTGAAGATGATGCAATGCTGTGGCAGATAATGCAACCTTACCCTGTGAATTGAAATGATGGTATAAGAATTAGTTAAATACTACAAGATCTTCAATCACAGGCTATAGTTATGTACCCATAAATGCATTAACGTTTACTGATTATAGTTTGATTTATTGTCATTGATAAACATTATGAAATTTAGTCTTTTAGTGTTTACTGGTAATAATAAACAATAATCTAGATTTAAAAAAAAAATATGAATGTTTAGATTTGAGACTTTTCTGTCTTTTACATGTATTGTCTAACAAATTTACTAGTACTCGTATGCTTGAAGCTTCACTGTAGAAAAAAAATATCTATGAGAAGAAATTTTGATGAATAATAAATAATCAATTAGAAATCTCTTGCTTTTAAAAATTCGACCCTCGTTATTTGTTACAACTAGTATGAATAGACAAAATCTGCAACTTTATAACCGAAAAAGTTTGATAGATATTTATTTTTGTAAAATCAATAGATCTTAAAAACTTTTTATAGTATAAACCCTCGGTTGTTGATAACAACTATCGTGAAAAGAAAATTTTATATTTTTTTCCAAGAGAAAGTTTGACCAAAATTTTATTTTTAAACGATAGTTGGCACCAAACTAACAATGTTAGCATGCATTTTTCGAGAAGAGATGAAGTGATGATGATTAAATAGTAAAAATTTACCTGTTTAGCACAATAATCACTGGAGGAGGAGCTGGAAAGAAGATGACGGCCAACGCCATGACGAACAACATAGGAAGAGAATAAGGAGTCAAGGTGGTATTTCATCAAATGAGGTGTCCTTCTTAGGTGATTTCTACAAGGCAACCATGTTTTCGCTAATGTCTTTGATATACAAATTTCAGCAATCAGGTTTTGGCACACTGTGAGTAGTAATGAGACGAATCCCAGAAGCATCAATTCTGTATCTCCACAAGGATCGAATTAGACCATTGTTACAGTAATCATAATTTATAGTCAGCAAGAAGTCAATAAGCATTAAAAGGATAACAGGGATGTGTTATATACATGAAATATAAATTAAAAATTACAAAACTATTCGAAAATTAAAGTTGTTGTTTAATTTACTTGTTAATTTTGAAAACATTTTGACCAAATCCTATTTTTCTTTAAAAAAAATAAAAAATTCTTGCATCTCTTGTTTTCAAAAAAAAAATATATATTTAAATTCTACGTCAAAAGTAGTCCAAAACTTTCAACTGTATTGTGTATGTATAACATATATAATTAAGGTTGCAATCTGTTGATTCCTTGAGAGAAAATTTATAGGTAGCTAACCTTCTTTAATTTTTTGCAAGGCTTGAAAAAGAGGAGTCTGATTTTTTCTCTTCAACAACTGCAAAACAACGAATCAATATTGAAGATTTATGAATTAGGGAGAGGGAAATGAATTAACTAAATTCTATAAATTAAAAAAGGAATTTTTTTTTTTTTTTAAAATATTTATGCATGCCTTGCCAAGGTAATGGAGGAAGCGTTCGGCACCCATGGAAGCTGCAACCATAACAGTGCACACGGCGGCAACCACCCATGTCGGCGTGTACTCTAACGTTGCCCCTTCAGACATCAATCTCTCTCCTAAATTTATTTATCACGGCTACCTCTCTCTTCTATCTCCTTCCCCAGAAAAAAAAAAAAAAAAAAAAAGAAATTAAAGTTTTGTATGTACAAGTCAATGAGAGAGCTACCTAGCAAGTTTTCTATTTAATATGTGTTATCTATTAATTTCTGTTCGTCCTCAAATATAATTAATTAGATTAACAAAATATGTTTGTTTAATTAGCTTGGAAATTAACTGCGTTCCAATTTTAGATTTTCTAACCTTCTTTGTAGTGGTTTTTACATCCCTAAGTACCGGTTTTTACTCGAGGATGTAACAATATTTTCTTTTGTATTTTGATAGTTAATCTTTTGAGTTCTATACATTAATCGAGAACATTCCAAAAAATGGGTGGAAGGGTTTAGCATTTATAAGAAAAAATTAATATGTTGAACTAATAAAGTTTTGAGATTAAATGTTGGACCATTTATAAAATAATCTAAAGTTATAATATTAAGAAAATAATAATACTACGTATACAAACAATCACAAGTGATAAATAATAAGAAGAAGAAGAAGAAGAAGAAGAAGAAATAATAGCAAATTGCGAGAATCTTTGAGAATTTAGTAACCAGAATTAGAGTCGAATGCTATATATAGGGTTTACACCTCGAACTATTGAAGTATAGCCTTTTTTTTAGATTAAATATGAAATCATTTATAAATATTATAGTTTAAGAGTATCTTTCTAAAAATTCAGTACACCAGATTTGAGTTGACTGTTATATATACCCCAACAAATCTCCTCAACAATTTTCTTAAAAAATTTATGTCTTATAGATATACTAGAATCCGATAAACATTTAATAGAAATTAAAAAGCCGATCGCAAAACACTTTGCTAAAAAGATTGATTGAAATTATCAGTCGTTGCCTATAGGGGCGGATCCAACCCATTTTGGGTGGGCCATGGCCCACTCTCAATTTTTTTTTTAAATATTAATATATATAATTTTTGGCTTTTGGCCCACCCTAACAAAAATATTAATGGACAAAAATATTAATATGTAATTATTTTTTATTATGACCCACTCTAAAAAAAATTTCTAGATCCGCCACTAGTTGCCTATAAGGAACATCAGCACACTTCTTAAACCACCTCATCTATTCTCAAAGCACAACATATTATTATTGGTACATGCACTTCCAAAAATAGGAATTAACATTTATATTTTATTTTTTTTCATTGAGTTGATATAGCATTATGAGTTTCTATAAGAAACTATATTCAAGGTTAACTCTAGGAAAGAATCCTCCATACAATGATATATATGCAACCAATCAATGGCATGATGAGTGTGTGACAAACGCGTTGACAATGATATCTTATAATTGGTTAATTATATGTACATACGATATAAGAAGGTTTTTTTTTTTTTCCTTTTTATTTTAGCCATGCATTGATGCAATGTAGCTAAATAAAACCAAAACATACATAGTTAACATTCTCTTTATTGTCATAATTATTTGTGATGATGTAGCTTCTTATTAGCCATAGTGGAAGTCAGCTTTGGTGTTAGGAGTCAAACAAGTAGTGCGACGTCATTTTAGATAAACCCATATGAATATTGTGTTTCAGCTATCACACTTCTCATGCTCGGCTTTCTCTTTTCTCTCCCTTTACCTCGATAGTTCATGACCACAAAAGAATCTTCCAGATTGCTATTCATCTTACGGTTATGGTGTGAAGATTTAAAGAAGAAAGAAATAATGTGTAGATCTGATTTGTATTTAGTTAATTGAACTAAAATTACAACCAAAATCTCTCTTATATACAAAAGAGAGAATACATGAAAGAATTGGTAAAGTGTAAAGTGAAGAGAGTTCAATAGCTCATTTGAGCTCAAAGTAAAGAAGGTCAACTCAAAACGACAGCGTATTGGTGAATTCTTGTGAGACCCTTTATCTTTTACAGAACTGCACTTTGCACCCTTTGCATTATATGGTTGACATTTCCCCTCAAACTAGACTACTCTTCATATGGTTTTAGAGCCTCTTGTTGTTTTCTTCTAACAACATACAACAGAGAACTTCATTTTTACAGCTTCAGAACTGCTTGCACTCAGTACAGCTTCAGAACTACACCAAAAAGAAATTGCATTGTTCTGCATTTTTTTCTTATCAGATTTCTTGTTTCTTCCAGCAACACAATACACATCAGCAGAGAACTGCACTTTTACAGCTTCAGAATTGCATTTACACTCAGAACTGCATTTTCATACCTACTTGCATTTTCATAACAGAATTGCTTTAGTACAACTTTAGAACTGCACCAAAAAAAAAACTACATTTTTTTTTTCTTATCAGATTTCTTGTTTCTTATCAACAGAATGAAAACCATCAGCAACACAATACACATCAGCAACATTTTCACAACTTCAGACCTACACATTAACAGAGAACTCTTGCAACGTCAACAAAGAACTCTTGCACACACATCAAACTTCATTTTCACAGCTTCAGAATTGCATTTGCATAGCTGCCTACATTTTCATAACTGAACTGCTTCTTACTCAGTACACATCAAAGCAACATTTTCACAACTTCAGACCTACACACCAGTAGAGAACTCTTGCACACATACCAAACTTCATTTTCAAAAAAAAATTCCACAACTTTAGACCTCCAGAATTGCACTCATAAAGCCTTTAGAACTGCACTCACAAAACCAACTAAACTCCTACTTCTAGATCTCCAAAATTGCAAAACTGTTAATTTGAGTTTCTGCTTCAATTTTTCAAAACACTTCCAAACCTTCAGAATTGCACTTAAAAAACAACATACATCATATCACTTCCAGACCTTCATTTTTACAACTAAACTGCTATTTTTTAATTAATCTGAGCTTCTGCATCAATTTATGGACTGGTCATTGCTACAACATTTAATTTTTCCTTTAATTCAAGGAATTGAGCTGCTGATAAGGCTTTAGTAAGGACATCAGCAATTTGTAGTTTAGACATAACATATTGAACCATGAGTTTTTTAGCTAAAACCTGATCCCTGATGTAATGAATATCAATCTCAATATGCTTGGTCCTTGAGTGAAAAACAGGATTTGCAGCAAAGAGCACCAGCACTGAAATTATCACACCAAATTACTAGAGGAGTTTTCAGAATCATTCCTAACTCAGAAAACATACTTTGCAACCAAGCTATTTCAGTGGATATGTGTGCTAAGGCTCTATATTCAGCCTTTGTTGAAGAAAGAGCAACAACTCTCTGTTTTTGAGAACTCCATTGGATAATATTAGGGCCTAGATAAACACAGTACCCACTTGTGGACCGTCGATCATCTAAATTGCTACCCCAATCTGCATCAGCATAGCATTCAACATTCAAAGATGCAACTGGTCTGAACTGTAACCCATGATACTGTGTACCTTTGATATACCTTAAAACTCTCTTACAAGCTTGCCATTGAAGCTCCGTTGGTGCTTGTAGAAACTGACTCAGCTTATTGACAGTAAAGCTGATGTCAGGTCTAGTTAGAGTCAGGTATTGAAGTGCTCTAATGGTGCTTCTGTAGAGGTTGGGATCTTGGAACAGTTAACTGTCAATAGAAGACAGTTTTGTGCCAACATCCATGGGTGTGGGACATGCATGAGCATCCATCATCTTAGTTTTGGACAGCAAATCAACAATGTATTTTGTTTGCTTCAAATGAATTCCAACAGAGGTCCTTGTGGCTTCCAACCCAAGAAAGTACTTAATAGACCCAAGAGTTTTTAAGGCAAAACTCCCAAGAGTTTGTGGCAGTTCTAAAGCTGCACTGATTGTAAGCAGTTCTGAAACTGTAAAAATGAAGTTCTCTATTGTATGCTGGTAGAAAACAAGAGGCTCTGAAACCATATGAAGAGTAGTCTAGTTTGAGGGGAAATTTCAACCATATAATGCAAAGGGTGCAAAGTGTAGTTCTATAAAAGATAAAGGGTCTCATAGTAATTCACCAATACGCTGTCGTTTTGAGTTGACCTTCTTTACTTTGAGCTCAAACGAGCTATTGAACTCTCTTCACTTTACACTTTATCAATTCTTTCATGTATTCTCTCCTTTGTATATAAGAGAGATTTTGGTTGTAATTTTAGTTCAATTAACTAAATACAAATCAGATCTACACATTATTTCTTTCTTCCTTAAATCTTCACATGGTATCAGAGCCCAGGTTCAATTGAACTGAGTGCTTGACAAACGGGTGATGGGTTAGAGCCAATAACTACCTTCAGTAATAGGCATGACCCAATATATGGGCTTAACCGTGAGGGGGAGTGTTGGTTGGAGTCTCACACCGACTAAGCACGCTCAAGCCTACTGGTTTATAAGAGGGGGTAATCCTCCCATTCAACAAGGCCTTATTAGGTGAAGAGTCAGACCTACCTCAAATTCTATCATATGGAGAAATCGAAGATAGGTGGAGGCTGATCAAGGAAGGGTGCATGTGTATTTAGCATCAATTGATGTTAAAGAAAATGGCAGATCTCATATTGGGAAAACCTAAGGTTTTCGGATTGGGTGTGTTCTTTACCTTTTGTAAAGTTTTTCTTCTCTAGTTTGTTCATCATCTTGTACACTTTGCTTATTAATGAGAATACCCTATTGTGATCCTTGAAAGTGGATGTAGGCTGCAAAGCCAAACCACTATAATTGTTGTGTCTTGTGTTCTTTTGCTAATTCTCTTTATTTGCTCATAGCTCTATTGATTGATTCTCTAAAGTGATTGATTTATTTGTTCACTAAGAGTTAGTCAATAAACCCTAGAATTCCAACAAATTGGTATCAAAACCTGGTTAAAGGTTCAGTTAAAACCTGGTTAAAGGTTCAGTTAGGGTTTCATTGGTTTGCTCGTGTTTCAATTTAGTTTTGGGCTTTCTTAGCTGTTCACTTTTCTATTACTATGTTTTTTGAATCTGTGAAAGACATGTCAACTAAGTTTGGGCTTGAAAAGTGTACAGGTGTAAACAATTTTGGATTATGGAAAATGAAGATGGAAGTAGTGTTGATTAATGAGGGCTTGTCCTTAGCTCTGAAGGGGGAAGCTGAGTTACTTGACACCTTGACTACTACAGAATAGCAAGACATGTTAAACAAGGCCAAGAGCTTACTGATCCTCGGCTTGGGTGATAAAGTACTTCGAGAAGCAAAGAAAGAAAAGACTGGTGCTGAGATATGGAGCAGGTTAGATTCTCTTTACCAGTCAAAGATTGTTCCTAATAGAATATTTCTAAAACAGAGTATATTTGGGTTTAAGATAGATGAACAAAAATCACTACAAGATAATAAGGATGACTTCCTTAAGATTATACAAGATCTAGAAAGCATCTCAGTTGAGATTGCTGATGAGGACCAAGCTATGACCCAATTAAACTCTTTACCCAAAACCTATTCAAATTTTGTAGAAACCTTGAAATATAGTAAACAGACTCTGAAGTTAGAAGAAGTTGTAGAGGCTATCTCAACTAAGGACACTGAAAATACGATTAGAGAAAAAAATTTGAGTGATGGTGAGGGTCTTATAGTCAGAGGAACATCTGAGAAGAAGAACTAGAAAATAGTGGAGTGGGGTCGGGTGGGAGGGGGAGAATGGATATAGGTCAAAATCTAAAACTGGAAAATGGAAGTGTTTTTTCTGCCATAAGGAATGTCACCTTAGGAGAGATTGCCCTGAAAGGAAGAAAAAGAAATATGAGAATGAGGGTGATGGAGATAGTGCAGGGGTAGTATCAAAGGGTTATGAGAGTTCAGAGGTCCTACTTATTTTAGAAGGTAAGATTAGTGATGAATGAATTCTTAGACACTGGCTGCACCTATCATATGACACCTAATAAGGAGTGGTTCAGCTCCTTTCAACCTTTAGATAGTGGGAAAGTGATGATGGGGAACAATGCAGTTTGTCTTATTACAAGAATAGGCTCTGTTAAGTTAAACATAATGGATTAACTAAAACCCTTACTGATGTTAGATATATCCCTTATCTCAAAAGAAACCTTATTTCTTGTAACACCCCCCTCTAGTCGGGTACCCTCTAAGTATTCCATTAGGATGGAAAGTTAGAAAATTCACACTCGGAAGGTTGTATAGTTTAAATCGTAAATCCTGGTTACAAACATGTACTATATGAAAATAAATAAATAAAATTTTCTCCTCTCATTTACATTACTTTCTTAATCAACCTGTCAAAATATGAATATATATGAAAAATATGATTTAAAGAAAACAACAACATCAATTGTTTAACAGTGGAAGCACATATAAAATATCTCCCATCATTTATAAGCAAAACATATTTATTATTTCATAAAACTTAGATTATAGATACTAAACTATATACATTAAATTCAAAAGCAACATCTTTTATATAACATCGTAAGTTTAATTATAACAAAAGTTAACATGCATGCCCCCAAGCCTCCTTAACTGTTGCTCGTTGTTACCGCTTTAACCATTACCTACAAAACATGAAAACGAGAGAAATAAGTGCTAATCATTCAGTAAGGGTATCGATTATTTAACCATATGTAACATTCTTAAACTTAGGAAGCATCTTATTTACTTGTACATGAAAGCAAACACTAATAACATAAAAGTAATATAACATAGTATATTCAATCCATATCATAATGCATAAAATAATTCATGTAATGCTTTCCTTTAATGTTCATGAATAATGCACATCAATGCCATGCATATATAAATACATTTTTCTTTGAAAACTTTTTTACCGTCTGCCAATGGAACTAAGATGAGGGATGGATTATAGAACCTTTGGCCAATAAGCTAACCTTAACTTATAACACAGTCCCCATGGTCATGCACGTTATGGACTGTTCATTTCTTTTTGCCTAGACACGTGCATGAGTGAGCTCAAGTTCCCAATAACATGCCAACTGCTTCCATAAAATTTACAAATCATTTTCTTCACAAAAATGCATGTCTATGTACCTTGGAAGCATTTTGCTCAAACTTGGGATCAAGTCCCCCTTTTTTCATCATTAATATGCTTGTCATGCCTCATTCTTTTAAAAAAAATACACTTTCCATATATGAACATATCATTTCATCATGACCATTTCGTGGATGCATATCAAATTCATAGAAGCATATCATACTTAGGCTTGTTTATACATACACAAGCTCATACTTAGGTAATACATAACATAGTACACATAACCTCCATGGTCATTCATTACATCAAATATATATGTTCATACAATCATTAAATAATCACAAAGATCACTCATTCAGACATGCTTCAAAACCCTTCAAACATTATTTCCATACTTGAATCAATCATAGATTATTAGGCTAAAAAAATAAATTAAGAAATTAGAAGCACTTTTGAGGTAGTCATTCTGCACAGGTCATATTCAAGAAGACATATCTCAAGTTATACACATTGGATTGATATGATATTGTCTCATTTTAAAGATTAGAGAAAGGGCTACAACTTTTATGTTTAGGTCTCAACCCAGATTGATAGGTAAGATACCCAACAATCACTTAAAAGGCCACAAATTTAACAATGGCAACCATGATAACATGCCTATTTTAAGGCTTTTTCATACCTATTTACCTTCACTTACTCCCTAACATTTCCTAACTATTCTCCCCTGTGAACACATGTTAAATGGTCAATAATAACCTCCCTTGTAATATGTTAAAAACTAATGACACAACTAATTCCATTGATTATCATCAAACTTCAATTTTCTACAATTCACATATAAATCCATCAATTGCAAATTAAACATCAAACCAAGCTCAATTTCTTTTGTGTGACAAGAATTAAGGTTCCCTAATACTAAACCTAGAAACCTAATTCTTATTTCATATTAAAGGGAGGTTTCCCTTACCTTGCGTGAAGAAACCACACTCATTTGCAAATTTCCTCCTCCTTATCTCCAATTGACTCTTTATCCTAACATAAATTATAAGAAAACTTTAATAACTTGAAATAAATAATATTTATATAAGAAAAGGAGTTGAAATTTACCTCCTAATATCCTTAATAAAGGAAGAAATATAAGACATTTGAAAGATTGCAACTAAGAGACTTGAAATTTTAATGGAGGAAATAGAGTTAGTGGAAAAGTATTGAAGAAGATTATGGAATATTGTAGAAATATTGAAGAAGATAATGGAAAGTGGAAGAAGACGTGTTGGCCGACTCATATCAACTAAAATCAAAAAAATTTTCCAAAAAAAAAAAAATTACTCATTTGTCTTTTGTGTTTAATGACATATAATGTTATTTCCCTTTTTTCCCTTAGCAATTTTCTTTTAATTACTCTTTAATCCTTCATCGTCTTTATCTTGTCAAGCCAACAAAATATCATCATTCTTTTACCACTTTATTCCTAAGGCATGTGCATGGTAGTTAACTTAGCACATAAAAATGAAAAGACTATTTTACCCTTGGACGTATTGGTGGGGTTTACATTTCTCTTGGGACATTAGACTCTATAGGTCTGAGTTATAAGGCTACTAATGGGAGTCTTACTATTTTGAAAGGGCCTTTGATAGTTATGAAGGCTGAAATGAAGAATGGTCTATATGTGTTAAAGGGTAGAATTGATAGTGGAGTGTCTGTTGTTTGGTCAACTAAGAGGCAGGATAAAACAACTTTGTGGCATCACAGACTTGCCCATGTCAGTGAAAGAGGTCTAGGAGAACTTAGTAAGCAAAACCTACTATGTGAAGATACAATAGGAAACCTAACATTCTGTGAGCATTGCATATTTGGAAAAATGAGTAGAGTGAAATTTGGAATTGGCCAACACTGCTCAAGTTCACCACTTGAATATGTGCATTCTGATGTATGGGTCCATCTAGGCACTATTCCCTTGGAGGATGTAGGTACTTTATCAACTTTGTATATGACTACTCTAGGTATGTTTGGATCTATTTCCTCAAAACCAAGGATGAAGCATTTCCTAGATTTAAGGAATGGAAAACCATGGTTGAAAATCAAACTGGAAAGAAACTAAAGAAGTTGAGAACTGACAATGGTTTAGAATTTGTCAATGAGGAATTCAATAATTACTGTAGAGTTCATGGGATGGTTAGACATAAGATAGTGAGACACACTCCACAACAGAATGGTCTCTGTGAAAGGATGAATAGAACCATTGTAGAAAAAGTGATAAATATTTTGTCATGTTCTAAACTGTCAGTCAAGTTCTGGGTAGATGCAGCCCATACTGTAGCCTATTTGATAAATAGAACACCTTCTTCAACTATAGGTTTTAAGGTTCCATTTGAAAAATGGACTGGTCATCCTATAAACCTAGAAAATCTTCGGGTCCATTTGTTTTATTATTTCAAACCCTATTTCTTATCCTATTCCCAAAATACCTATTTGTTTTATTATTTGGGAAATACTATTCTATTTTTAATTACTTTTAGACCCCTTAAGTTTATTAATTTAATTAAACACCCCTAGAAAAAGTTTAAAAATTAACAAAAAAACACCCCCACCCACCCATAGTTGCCAGATTCCGGCAACCACTATTATCGAAATCTATCACAACGGTGAAGAAATGACCAAAAAAGGCCGGTTATTCGTCGATATGGCCTTTTTTGGTCAGATCTACAATGGATCTGGCCGGAAAAGGCCAAATTTAGTCATCAGCGATGGCCAAAGATATGGCCATCATTGTCGGTCAACGATGGCTAAGATTTGGCCATCGTTGACCGACAATGATGGCCATATCTTTGGCCATCGTTTTTGGTCTTTTCCGACCGTCGACGGCCAGATCTAGCTTTTTCTGGCCAAATCTGTGGTAGATCTTGTCAGAAAATGCCATATCGATGCACGACCGGCCAAATCTGTGGATGGGTGGGGGTGTTTTTATCATTTTATAAAATTTTATATATTTAGGTGTTTAGTTAAATTAGCAAACCTTGTGGGTTTTTTTATTAATTTTTAAATTTTACCTCATAATACTCACCTTATTCAACTACCCAATATTATTCCCAAAATCCTATCCAAAATAACAAAACAAATGCACCCTTAGAGTTTTTGAGTGTCTTGCTTATGTTCATGTAAAGGAGGACAAATTAAAACCTAAAGCATTAAATGCATCTTCTTAGGATATCTAGATGGAGTTAAAGGCTATAAGTTCTAGAATTTAGAATCTAAGAAGTGTATTGTAAGTAGAGATGTTGTTTTCAAAGAAGATATTCTACCTGGTTTACAAGGTGAATCTGATGTATCAGAGAGTCGTTGTCTAGGATTAGATCACTTAGAACTAGAAGTGCAGGACTCTAATTTTAGTCTAGGTCTGAATCAAGGTGGAGTTGAGGACTTAAATGTTCATGAGAATGAACCAAATGTTGATCATGAAGTAGGTCAAGAGGCACCTATTGGAGATGTATCAATCTTGACAGATTATTAGTTATCAAGGGATAGAACTAGAAGAACAATCTGACCTCCTAATAGATTAGGTTATGCAGACCTAGTTACTTATGCACTTCAGGTGGAGGAAGAGATGAATGATGAGCCTAAGGCCTTCCAAGAAGCAATTTCAAGACCTAAAAAATTACAATAGAAGAGAGCAATTGAAGAAGAATTTGATTCTTTGATGAAGAATAACACCTGGTTTTGGTTGATAAACCAAAGGACAGTAGAGTGGTCAAATGCAAATGAATTTTCAAAAGAAAACCAGGATTCACATCTTAGGAAGCACCTAGGTACAAGGCTAGGTTAGTTGCAAAAGAATTTACACAAGTATAGGGGGTTGATTATAATGAAATCTTTTCTCCAGTGGTCAAGCATACTTCCATCAGGGTGCTACTCTCACTTATAGTTCAATTCAACATGGAATTAAAACAACTTGATGTGAACACAACCTTCTTGCATGGGGATTTGGAAGAAAACATCTTAATGAAACAACCTGAAGGATACAACAGTGCTACAGGTAAAGTTTGTCTGTTAAAAAAGTCATTATATGGTTTAAAATAGTCACCACGACAATGGTATAAGAAATTTGATTCTTTTATGATTGAAATTGGATTTGAGAGATGTAATTTTGACAACTACTTTTATTTTAAAAGAATCTTTAATCTGACTCAAATTTTTTTTACTATTGTATGTGGATGATATGCTTATGGCATACCATGATAAAACTGAGTTGCTTTGGTTGAAGAAGTTACTAAATACCAAGTTTGAAATGAAAGAGCTGGGATAGGCTTAGAAAATTCTTGGAATTTCTATTATTAGAAATAGAGCTCTTGGAAGCCTAAAGTTAGTTCAGCAGGACTATGCTGAGAAAATCCTGCAAAAATTCAACATGCAAGATGCAAAGACTGCCCAAACTCCTCTTGGAGCCCATTTGAAGCTTTCACATGAGCAGAGTCCACAAACTGAAGAAGAAAAGCTGGAGATGACAGAAATTCCTTATGCAAGTGCACTGGGGAGCTTGATGTACTTGATGGTGTGTTCAAGACCAGACTTGGGTTTTGCTATAAGTCTTGTAAGTAGGTTTAGGAGCAATCTAGGAAGGTCTCATTGGATGGCTTTTAAATGGATTATGAGATATTTGAAGGGAACCAGATCAGTGGGCATTGTGTTTAAGAAGAATCAAAGTTATAATAATTATGTTAAGGGTTTTGCTGATGTAGATTATGCAGGAGATGTGGATAGGAGGAAGTCAACCTCTGGTTTTGTTTTCAATTTGTGGGGAAATACTATTAGTTGAAAATCCAAGCTACAACATATGGTTACTTTGTCTTCAATAGAGTCAAAGTATGTGGCATTGACAAAGGCAACAAAGGAAGCTACCTAGTTGAAAGGTCTCATAAATGAGTTGGGTATTGAGCAATAAACAGTGAAGATAAATAGTGATAGCCAAAGTGCAATCCGTCTCTGTAAAAACCTAGTGTTCCATGAAAGAACCAAACACATAGATGTTCGCCTTCATTTCATTAGGAAATGATCAAAAAAGGGAAAATCAAGATTGAAAAAGTTGATGGTTTACATAACCCTGCTAATATGTTCACTAAACTAGATCCTGTTGAAAAACACAAGCTATTGATACAAGAATAAGCCAAACACATGCTAGTTTTGTAATAAATATGGTCACCTTCAGAGAGATTGTGATCAAAAGAAGAAGAATCAACAACAAGAGCAAACTAGTGAACTACATCAAGAAGTAAACATTGCAAAAGAAGAAGATGAGGGAGAAGAAGAATTGTTGTTCACTCCCATGATAGTGGATGCTAAGGAGCAAAACAATTCATAATTCATTTATAACGGATGCACTCAACACATGGCTGGAAAGAAGAAGATGTTCACTCAATTAGAGGACATGAAAGGAATGGTGAGATCAAGTAATGGAGACAAACTGTCAATCAAAGGAAAAGGTACCATTGCTATCTCAACATTAAAAGGTATGAAATTAATTTCAGATATTCTTTTTGTGCCTAATTTAAATCATAATTTGTTAAGTATTGGACAAATGATACAAAAAGGGTTTGTGTTTGAATTTACAAACAATGTGTGCAAAGTAAAAGACTCTAATGATGTAGAGTTTATGAACGTGCCAATGAGAAATAGAAGCTTTACAGTGGATTGGAGTGCCATGGATGTTGATGCCCTTAGAAGTAAGGAGGAGAAAGTATCGATGTTACTGACCGTACAGGTCATAGATAAAGCATATGGGAGTTGCCAAGTAGGAAGGCAACATAGATTGAGTTCTCTAAGTTCCGCAACATGGAGAAAAGAAAAGACCCTTAAGAAAATGAAGGGGTTGATTATGGGGGAGCAAGAGGAATGAGGTCTCTTGAGAAGATTGATCAAACTTGTAGAAGCGCCATGTTAGAGCCAATTAAGGAGGAGTATCATGTGAGTCAAGAAGTGAAGAAGTCAAAGAAAGTGAAAAAAAAAAAAAAAAGTATGGTGGCTCCAAATTTTAAGTAGCGGAAATGTCAAAGAACTTGCTTGAAATGGGCACCAAAGGGGTTCAAGGAGGAGTGTTAAGAGTTGAACCCATTTTGGTGAGTCTTAACTTAGCCATAGTAGAAGAATCAAGGGGAAAAAGCTGGGTTGTGTACAAAAGTTGGATGTGTCGCGGCATAAGTTCACTCATGTCGTGGCGTAAGTTGACTCATGTCGCGACATGCCCAAAAAGGAGCAACACAAGAATCCAAGAGGCATCATGCGACACTATGAAGAAAAAGGATCATTGCCACGACACACATGAGACTTGATGAAGAAAAGAAGAAAAGGAAGCGCAGAAACGAAAAATTCAAGCAAGTGTTCTAGTTTAAGTCTGTTTCCGTTTTAGGATTTTAGTTTAATTAGGAATAAGAATATGAGTTTATGTATTTTCCTTTTCTAGTATGAGTTGAATTAGGGAAGTAGAACTTGATTAGGAATATTATTTCATAGGAGTTTTGTTTGTGTTTAACTAGGAAAATAGATTTCGTTTTTCCATATTGAAGTGGGAGTAGTATTTCTTTTCTTGTATAAAAGAAGTTAAACATTGATTAATAAAGTATGAGAGTTCATTGTTTTCTTCAGAAAAAGTGTTAAGTATATTGCTCTTAATTCCAACAATTGGTATCAAAACTTATTTTATTAAGAGACCTATAGGAGAAGGGGCTTATGGAAGATGAAGCGATAATTGCAAGGTGATGGTCTGCAAGAATGCCTGCAGCAAGATCGGTGAGAGAAAGTCATCGAGACTCCAACAAAGAGTGGAGGAAGAAGAGATGACTCCAATAAAAGATTGGAAAGAAGAAGCCAACGGTGGTAGGCTGAAGAAGAAGATGCCAACACTAAGGGTGGTAGGCTAAAGTTGTAGAAGAAATGAGGAGCAAGATAATGAAGAACAAGCTTAGAAGATGAATTATCAAACGGTTCAAGGAGGAGTGTTGGAATGTGAACACTTTTTGATAATTAATAAAGAAAAGGGAAGCAAGAAGAAAAGGCAAACAAGAAGAAAAAGGGATTTACATTTTAGGCAAATTTCTAGTTTAAGAATTTGTAATCTAAAATAATTGTTTTCCTTTTTTATTGTGAGATGTACTAGGAAAGAAGAATTGATTTAGGATTTTATTTAGAGTTAAAATAGGAGAATGAACTAAATTAGAGAAGTCCTATTAGGATTTGAAATACGAATCCTAGTAGAAAAAGAATATCCTATTTTACCTATAAATAGAGGGGTTAAAATCAATTCAAGGTTGTAAAAGAGGGAATAAAAAAAAAAAAGAATGTGAGGATACGAGGATACGAGGGGTTTTGATGTAAGAGTACTATGAGTATCGAGTAAATACCAAAGGGTATTAAATACTATAGGAACGGGATATTCACCTAAGTAAAGGTATTAGGTTAATAATATGATGAAACACTTGTATCGTATTCATATTATTATAGTGAAAACCCTCTCATCTATGGATGTAGGTAAGTTATGTTTAACCATATGAAATACTGTATGCTTTTATATATGTTGTTTATGATTCTTCTTTTTTGTTTGTTTTTTTACTCCTCTAGTTTTTAACATGATATTAGAGCAAATTCTAATTTTTCAACACTAATTAACTAAAAGTATATTTGAGAGACCACTAGAGATAAGTAAGAACGACAATAGGTCTGAATTAGTTTACCTTTGCTCCACCAAATAGAATTGTTAGAGCAGAAAAAGTTACATGCGCAACAGGTAGAATGAAGATAAATAGGTGAAGCTCATGCAGTGTTTCCTTAGATAGCAAAGGAACCTCATTCTGTTAATGTAGTAAAGTAAGAAGATAATTGTTAGACCTTCCAATTATAGCATGCTAAATAAATTAATCTGAGTAATAAATCTTAAGTATATTTATGTTTTACCTCTCCAGTACACTTGTTTCCAGAGTTAGAGGCTTCAGCGAGAAGATGACGGGCAATGCCTTGAGGAGAAATGAAGGATTCAAAGTGGAGAGTAGTTTTAGTATCATTCTTGCAAGGCAACCATTTATTTGCTAAATCTTTAGGTATGCAGATCCCATCCGTAATCACATTTTCAAAAACAGTCAGTAGCAGTGATATGAACCCCAATAACATCAACTCTGTATCGCATAACCACAACATGAACACACTCTCAAGAGTTAACATTCATATATAAACTAACAGTCAAGTTGAATCCCTTAAAAGACAAAATTTCACAAATTTTAAGGTACATGTTTGCAGAAAAGGAGGACTATATGATCTATATATAAAATACCTTCTTTGATCTTTAGCAAGGCTTCATAAAGAGATTTCTGGTTCTTTCTCTTCAAAAACTACAAAACGATATACAAATCATTACTTGAAGAAATTGCCCAAGATCATCAATATCATGCATAAGAAGATAAAAGAAAAAAAAAACCTCATAAATAAGGCATGCCTTGCCTTGCCGAGGTAATGGAGGGAGCGTTCAAAAGCAAGAGAAATGACAACAATGCAGCTGCAAACTATAGCAACCACCCACGTTGGGTTTTTCTCAACACCTCCTCCTCCACTTGCCATAAATATAATCGACTCTTCTCTTTTCTTGCAATAATTCGTTCACACATACATATATTTTGAAAGAAATTAGAGAGTCATCAATGATTGATGTCAAGCCTGGTGAAGATTGGATGTGTGTGGGCTTTATTTCTCGCACAGTCACACTCACAGGTTGCTCCAACTAATGGTTTGTTTTTACTGTCGATATCTACCTCTTTCTTGGAATACTAAAATTCCTGGCTACAGTTTAAATTAATGCAAATTTTTTTGGTTTATTTGGTAAGTTTAAAGTAGACAAACTTGGTGTACTCATTGACTAGTCCAATTCTGGTAGTTTAAAGTCATTTTCAAAACAACAACAAAAAAAGCATCAAATTTCAAGTTCATAATTAATAAGAATGGACAATATTGCAGACACCCCCAACACTTTGAGTCTAAATTTCCTTTTTGATTTAGCAAATAAAGATAAGAGTTTTTTACAAGAAACTACTATCATACAATATTTGAGAAACCTTGTTTAGCCTAAGCTGCGTATGTACTATGATATGGAATCGCCAAAATTGGTAACATTGACTAAGTTTTAAGCCGTAGCTTCAGGGGAGATCAGCATGACAATGAGGCTCTTCATTTGTGTACTCCATTGGAGTTTCTTTCGGGCGTAATTTCGCCAGCATTATTGCCCTCTTCCATTGCAGATTGCTTCTGATCATCACTAACTTTAGCCAATTGAACTGCAGTGGGAAAAGTCTGCTTCTGGCCCACTTGGGTAGGGCCATTGTTAGCTGCCTTCTTCAATCCCATTTTCTTTTTTGCTTGCTTAGCCCAGCCAACAAGCCCTTCTTGTACATCTTCATCAAAGATAGCTTTGTTGAATGAAGTTCCCATCTTCATTTTACAGCAAATATAACAACAAAAAGATTTGTCAGCCTAACTAGAATTATTATGTAAATCACAGAATTTACAGAGTTATGATCCTAACTCACCTGTGTGACAAGTGCATAAAGTGGTAGGGTACTATAGCTGCAAAGGAACTGAACAAACACCCTGAAATAGCAGATTAGAATACATTAGAGTTAATTAATTTATGTGTAAGCATATAGAATTATAGGCAAGAAATTATTTATATAATTTTACCCGAGGACGAGTCTTGGAATGATAAAAACAATTCGTCCCATAATGCAGGAGTCAAAACCATATTGAATCTGTAACACAATGCATAGATTCAGAGTTAAATATGTTATGTGAATCGAATGGTATCAGTGGCCAGGCTTTCAGAACTAAAATATTACCCAAATCCAGAAGAAAACTGCAATTTCAAAAGAGTTTTGGAATAGGATGACATGAATGAGTAAGAGAACAAGGCGCGGCCTGTGAAACCAGAAGTGATCATCTGAAGGTTTAACTACCAAATCTCCTTCAACTGCTACATGTTTTTCAGCAACCTCATGGGCCAATTGGCTGATTACATGCTCTAGCTTAGTGCCTACAGCAAGTAGAAGCTGCAAACAGAGAAAAAAAGAAACAGAACATAAATCACATTTCTTCACTTCCAAGGTTTACATAGTCTCAATCATGATTGACTATATCTTCAAAATGACATGTCTACAGTTTATATGCACATCATTTTGATTGAATCTCAATAATGGCTGAGTATATGTGCATAAATAGTGAAAAATCTTTGGTGTGGATGTAGAATTTGAACTTGAAAATCTATACTTGAATTGTTAAGAGTAAGAGTTAACTCTTCTATGCGAGAGTTGATAGGAATTTGAAAATTTGTCAGTTAGTCGCGGGAAATGATAGAGAATTAAATTTGGAGATCACTTACAATGACTGGAATGAAGGCTATCCAGAAATATGCATGCCAACCTGCATAGATAATTGAAATTGTGCCTCATGTATCAGGCCCAACAGCTATATATATATGATTTGAAGCATATACGTAGAATAAACAAGTCATATGTATACACGAAATAGCTTACCGTGAACATTCAGCAACAGGAAAAGGACTACAAACAACCAAAGATACCAGCTGCCAGAATGCAATCAACGATTAATTAGTGAGAATCACCTTCTAAGGAGAATAAAATTTGAAACCATTTGATGTTGAAAGCTTTAAAAGAATTTGGCTAACCTTATTCCAACAACTTTCTTAAAATCGGCATCAAAGGCACGCATCAGGTACTTGTGAAAGTCAAATTTTGGGTTTCCCCTGCAATGATTCTGCAGAAAAATTAACTAAAACTAAAGAAAACAGCATCAAAGGAAGTAGAAAATTATACTTGAAAATTCCATATAGTTTTAGCTAGCTAGCTTACCATAATGAAGCCTAATCGCAGAGTGGTATAATCTGATTTGTTTACAGATCCATAAAACTGCTTGAAAAATGAGTGCTGAAAAGTAAAAGTGATTCTTTGCATCAATAAGCTGCCTTCTATAACTTGTTATTTTCAAAAAAATTTGCATCAACCTCTGATGACTTACCAACCAACCTAGAAAAGCACTTTTGCCAACACCCCGAAAGCGATTCTTGATGAAATCATGCTCATGGACATGGGTATACTTTGTTTTAAGAACTGCACAAGTAATATAAACTAGCAGATTAAGCAGAAATACACACAAGGAATTCCAATAATTTATGCTCTTGTATGTTAGAATGTGCTTTTTTACCTTCTTCTGCATCATATTCCTCTTTTGAAACAGAATCTTCCCAGTGTTTCCATTGACGAATCTAAACCATAGAGGACTTAAATATTAATGCCAATAATCATTATAGCTCTTTGACAATATAAGGATACAAATTAAACTTACTTTGGCTCCTCCAAAAAGAATGGTTAGAGCACAGAAAGTCACATGTGCAACAGCTAGGACAAAGATGAATATGTGAAGATGATGCAACGCTGTGGTAGATAACAATGGGGCCTTTCCCTGTCAATTAAATCAAAGTAAGAAGAAAATTGTAAGATTTCGCAATTCTGAAATGGTTGTCCACCCACAATGTCGCAATTCTGAAATGGTTGTCCACCAACAATGGAGTTAAATCACCAAGTTAAAACAAGATTTCATGCTCTAATGAGAGTAGAATTTATACATCACTTAAAGATGTAATGCACTGAAAGTTTAGTTTAATTGGTGAAACTTAATTATGTAAGTATATTATTCTATATACAGGCCCTTTACATCATAGACTATTTGCAGCATTCTTTTCCATTGAAATAATGCCCTTCAACACAAAACTACACCAGGGATGACAGATTTAAATTAAGAGGATCTGGTGTCAAAGACCTTAATTTGTTCTTTGAGGCGAAGGTGAGGGACCTCGGTGCAACTAATTAATATATATATATATCAACATTTGAGATAATTTTGTGTGTTATTTTCTTCATTCTTACAAACTTAAAAAAACTATTTCTGTATTCTTCTTGGAAAATGAGCTAAACCTATTAAAGACAGGTAGGTAACTTGGGATTAGAATAGACCAATTATTGGTTTTATTTTAAAACATTTGAAGTCATTACAACAATAGCAATTTGACATGATTAAGAGCATTTTCATACAACCACGCAAAGTCAAGAGCCAAATTGTCAGTATCATTCTGTCTTTTAATTATCATCTATATATTTTAATTTTCATGGCCTACAAAAAGAAGAACAGCAAGCTGTTAAGGTGGAATACCAATAAATCTTTTTCATTTCTTTGTCTCAAAACACATGTATAAAGTGGAAAGGCAAATGCGAACTTCAAACCATCCATGTGAGTGGTCAGATTCTGAGAAATCTGAACACAAAAACATCCTCAAGAATCTTTGAAACGAAATTATTAATTCTACTTAAATAAATATTAATTCTTTCAACATGTCATGTGTAACATAATATATGTTAAAAATGAGGTCAACTACTCCAACAAAACTTAATTCCTCATAATAGAAAATGTTTTCATAGGAAGTCGTTATTAACAAGATTGTATGTAATAATTTGGTTACCTCATCGGCGCTGCAGTATTCTTCGGAACTAGAGGCCTCGGCGAGAAGGCGACGACCGGTGCCATGAGGTGAAATGAAGGAGAAGAAGGATTGAAAATGGGCAGTAGTTGAAGCATTCTTCTCTTCATCTTTCTCGCAAGGCATCCATTTAGTGGCCAAGTCCTTGGGTATGCAGATTTTGGCTATTCTTCCTTGAAACACTGCCAGTAACAGTGAGATGAACCCCAACAGCATCAACTCTGCACCCACCATTCATCACCATTATATATATATATATGAAAAATAAAAACTAAAAACTGACAACAGATAAAACATTTTCCCCGTCTTTCGCTCTGCAGTTGAGAATGACTATATATATACCTTCTTTAATCTTTAGCAAGGCTTCAAAAAGAGGTTTCTGTTTCTTTTTCTTCAAAAACTGCAAGAACAAAGAAGAAATATGTATTGACTGTAGGAGAGAATGAGATGCACATGAAAGATAAAGATTGATACAACAAATTTGGCCATGAATATAGAAGAAAGAGATCAGAGATTAATAAACATACCTTGCCAAGATAATGGAGAAAGCGTTCAACAAAGAGAGAAATGGCAACGATGACAGTGCAAACTACAGCAACAACCCATGTCGGAGTGTATTCCAATGTTGCTCCTTCTTCTGCCATGAGTTGTCTCTCTTAACTTCTGTCTTCTGTTTTGCGAAAAACACAGTTCTAACTCTCGTCTTGTAAGAATATAATAAGAGTCTCTGACTCTCTGTTTCTATAGGTTGTGATAGGGAGTGAGTTTTCTTATGTTTTGGTATTGTGTGTGTTTGGTTGTTTTCAATCGTCCACAGTGTGTTGAACAACAGAAATATGTATACTGTATTAAATAACCCAATAAATAAATGAATAAAGATTGATTTTCTCCTATGTTTTTTTTTATTTTTAAAAATATTATGATTGAAAAGCGTTGGTCACACCATGGACCTACATAATGATACTATTAGAAAAAATAAATTAAAGGGCGGTGCTTTCAGTGTTTTATTTTTCTAAAGCTTTTAGAAGAATATTTGTTTTACAAGTTAAATATATAATGGGGACATTATTTAGATAAAAATTGTCAAGTTTTTCAATTTTCTATAATCATTAATGATCTTCATTATAATTCAGTAATAACTGATGTGGTATTATCTGCGTTTGTTTGTTTCGTTTTTTTTCAAAATACTCCATTCTTATCCTTAAAAAAATGCATGTTGTTTCCCTATTTTTAAAATCATATTCTATGATATTCGACTATTTAAACCTCTATAGGTTTGTTAATTGAACTAAACACCCCCAATAAAAAAATTTTATAAATTGATAAAAATACCCCCACTCACATTTGTCAGATTCTGACAACCACCGTCGAAAGGTGACCGGATTCTGGCGTAATGGTGCACTACCAACTGGATATGGCCGATAGTGCGTCGATCTAGCCTCCGGACAGATTCATGGCCAAAGATCTAACCGTTGACAATTAGATCTTTAACCACATCTGACCGTCAATGATGGCTAATATATGATCGTCATTGAATATTAGTCGTCATTGACGGCCAGATGTAACATTTTCTGACCGGATCGATGGTGAATCTGGCCAAAAAAGGTCATAGTGGCGCACAACCGGTTAGATTTGGCCGGTCATGCTCAATTAAACAAGATTCCGATCAAATTTCTACAGTAGTGATCAGAATCTAGCAACTGTGAACAGTTGAGAGTGTTTTTGTTAATTTATAAACTTTTTTATTATTAGAGGTATTTAACTAAATTAACAAACCTATGAGTTTTTTTATTAATTTTTAAATCCTATTTCATAATAATAACCTAACTCAACTTAACAATAATATTTTAAAAATATCACTTAAACAAATAAAATAAACACACTATTTTAAAAAACTATTACAATAATGATATTTTTTGGTAAGTGTAATGAACAAAACCTTGGCGTCATTGACCTGCCAATCAATTGGCAGTTGACAAGGCAAAAGAAAATAAATTAAACAGCATCAAATTGTGTAGGAACCGCGTTCTATTATTTGGAACCTTCTCCTACCAACTCTCACCCAAGACAGACACTGCAAGTTCTTTGATTCCTTGCTTCTTATTTCTTTATTTTAAAGAAACAGCAGCCTTGCTACGCGGTTTACACTCTTTTCAATAAATCAACACGTAATTAATTTGGTGCGAAAATATTTTCTCTTTCAGATTCTGGGAAACTAACATTTTTATGACTCCAACTAAAGGTTTTATCAATTAAATGTGACGATATAAGGAGTAAAAAAGATTTTAAATAAAGAAATAGCAACAAATGATCATTTTAAAATTAAAGATTTATAACAATACTTAAATGATCAACCCTTTAGCGAAAATTCTTTACTTAAAAAAAGACCAAAAATATCAATAATTTATTCAAAATATATTTAAATAGGTAGATATAAGGAAAGACAATTTTAGTTTCCTGAAATTGGAAAAACCATTTTTCGTTTCTAGTGAACCTATTAAATTAACAGCACTATTTCTTTTTCCTTCATCTTTTTATTCTTTTTCTCACATGGTGAGGCCACGATATCACCAGGGCCGCAATTTTTTACTTAGCTTAGCCGACCTGCTTTGCATCTTCTTTTCCATTTTTTTGTTTTTTTTTTTTTTTTTTTTTTTTTTGAATATGCTTTTATGCTTATAATTTCTGTTACCAACCAACGAGAAAGTGATTTGATTGAGTCATTTATTTATTAAAATTAATCGAAAGGAAGACCTGGGAATTGGGATCTCCATCATCTCTACTCTTTTTTTTTTTTTTTAGTATTAAATTCGGTGCTACTTTATGCGTTCATAATAATTCAGGGAGTCTCATCTCTAATAAACAAGGAAGAGACAACTAAAGATCATTATATGCATTCACACATTATCACAAGTTGTGGAAATTTGATGGGAAAGGCACCAACAAGAGCTAATGAGAAAGAAAAAAAATATATTAAAATGGAATTTTTACTACTGTTGCTAGTCTATGTTGAAATATTCAATGCATAGAGTTTTTAATGCCGATTGATGATTCACCTTGATGGGATATAATTTTTGTATGAAATATTTATTAGTGATGTCGATTACTATAAGTAGTTCACATATATACCTTCCCAGGAGGGAGTTTGTGACTATATTCCACTCAAAATAAATATAGAAATGGTGTTGAAGAAGACCCCCACAGACTTGGTATAAATTTCAGAAGAGATATAAATTGAGTCCGCATCGCTATGCACTATGTCTTAGCTCATTCACATGGGCTATGACATCAGTGATTACATGAACTACTAACAGTGTTTTATTTCTTTAATCTGTCAAAATCGGAGAGACAGGAGAATTAATTAAATCACTAATGAAGGATTGAACATTTATTGTCCCTGGGCTATCGCTCATCACTATCATTCTAGTTAGGGGTGAGCACGGATAACGGGTAGAACCGAAACCGGGGGTAAGAATCGAAACCGAAACCACCCAGAACCATTACTAGCGGGTAGGTTCGGTTCTAATTTTTTGGAACCGTTACTGTGCGGTTTCGGTTCAAGTTCTTGTATGTGGAGGAACCGGAACTGGAACCAGAAGAAACCTGTAAAAAGGATACCCTGTTTGGAACTTATAGGGGATACCCGGTTTGAAACTTGTTTTGAAACCTGTTTGGAACCTGTTTTGGAACCTGCTTTGGAACCTGTTGGAACTTGTTTTTAAACTTGTTTAGAACCTATTTTGGAACCTGGACTAAGAAATATTTGTGAAGTGTAAATAATGGGGGAGTTTCTATTATTTACATATAAAAAAATTTAAAATAGAAAAAGTTAAATTTTTAGAATAACCTAATTAAATAAATATACGAATACAATATAATTATTACATATATAATATACACCATATTAAAAGCTTAATATATTATAATAATTAATATTAAAGTTTTTCAATTAGTGAATAATTGGAATTATGATTCAATTAAAGTGTTTTACATTTTTAATGTGTTAAAAGAATTATTTTGAATAAAATAGTATATTTGATTGAGTAATAATATATTTAGTTATTTACTTCAATTATCAAGTTCTAGTATATTTATAATAAATTAGTAATTAATTAATTATATATGACAAATTGATAAACATTAATAAATTTAATACTAGTTAAATATCATACTTAATCAATATAACATTACATTATAATTAAATGATTACTTAATTAATTTAATTTTATAAAATTACTTAATTGATTTATGTATAATTAATTATAGCATTATATTAATTGATTACTACTTAATTAATTGGCTTATAAGTTATAAAATAATTAAATAGTTAATTAGCCTTATAATTAGAAATTAATTAATTATAGATTATAGCATTACGTTATAGATTTATAGTTAATTATTTAATCATAAACATTTTATTATAAACATAGTACAAACTTAATTAAATCATTAAAAATTAATTAATTATAATATTACATTAAAAATTTATAGTATGATTACTTAATAGTTAATTCACTATAACATTAAATTATAGTATGATTATATAATTATTATACATACATAATTAAAAATTATAATTGATTATGTCATTATATTATAAATATTAGTAATTACTAATTTACTACAAAACATTAGCATAATACTTAATTAATGATAAGAAATTTAATTAATTATAACATTACCTTATAAACATAAATAAGTACATTATAGTTAAAAAATTATTCAATTTATTATATATTATTATATTACATTATATATTATAATCACTTACTTAATATAGCATCATATAGTTAATGTTACATAAGTACATAATTAGTTATGAATTTATAACATTACATTATAAACATTAGTAATTTACTATATTATTACATTACTTAATTAAACGATTAAAAATTTAATTAATTATAACATTACCTTATATATTTATAATATGATTACTTAATCAATTATAACATTCCATTATAAACATTAGTATATTAATCAAATGATTTGAAATTTAATTAATTATAATATTAAATTATAGATTTATAGTATGATTACTTAATTCATTATAACATTACATTATACTATTATAGTATGATCATATAATTAATATAACATTACATAATTAAATGATTACTTAATTGATTATGAGTTATGATATTATGTTTTAAACATTAGTAATTACTAATTTACTACATAAACATTAGCACAATACTTAATTAAATGATAAGAAATTTAATTAATTATAACATTACCTTATAAACATTTCATTATAAACATTAATTAAACATTACATTATAGTTAAATAATTACTCAATTAAATTATAATATTATTATATTACATTATATATTATGATCACTTACTTAATTATAGCATTACATAGTTAAATGATTACATAATTACTTAATTAGTTATGAATTTATAACATTACATTATAAACATTAGTAATTTACTATATTATTTTACTTTCTATATTGTTGTTTGTTTGAATGATTTTGGTGAAGTTATTTTATGTGAATTGTGATGAATAATTGTTTGTGTTTTGGTTTTGATTGACGAATTTTATGTGAATTGTGATGAATTGATTGAATTCAAGTGTTACTTAGAGATTACTGGTTATGAGTTACATTGGACACAAATGAATTAATAATGAAAATTTGTTAGGGGTGTATTTGTAAACTTATAAGGTGTTTTTATTATTTTTTAAACTAATAAGGCGTAATTGATTTTTTACAGGGTACCCTGGAAAGGAACCGGAACCTGCATTTTAGGTTCTGGTTCCTTGAATTGAAGAACCTACACTGTGCGGTTCCGGTTCCAGTTCCTTTTTTTGAGAACCGACATTATACGATTCCGATTCCGGTTCTCCCAGAACCGCTCACCCCTAATTCTAGCTTGTAGAATAGGTTATGGAAAATTTTGCCAGCCTAATTACCACCTCTTCTTTTTCTTCTCTTCAATTTGCATTGCGTCGGCTGAAATAAGTAGCGAAATTAATACCAGTCAATCAGTCAAATATCAACTCTTAAGTCTATTGTCTCCCCAGTCTAAATTTCCAGGAAACAAATTCGGATCGATAAACATCTCATTTATAGACTTTCCATGCTTTTTTGTTCCATTTGAGTTGGGAAAACATGAAATTTGATACAGATACTGAGGAGTGGATTTAAAATATGAAAATTCAAAAGAGAAGATTATATATATATAATTTAACTGGAGACATTATATAAAGCCTATTTTGAATTTTCCCCTCCTGACACCAACCATTACAATCCTCTCAATACCTACATCAAAACCCCTAACATTTCCGCCTGATTGAACCTCCTAATCATCAGTCGTCACTTTTAGTGTCAATCAGCGTTTCATCCAAATTTCGGCAAGTTCCGACATCGAAAACCAGTCCCAAGACCACCAATAGCAACGTTGGCTTCCCCCTCGCCAAAACCCACAACATCGTCGACTGCAATTGCTCGTCAATCGCTGTCTCCTCTCCCTTAGGTTCTTGCATTTTTTTCGCCTCTTTCTAGCCAAATTCCGACACCTCGCCGATGTGCAATCGAGTGGAAAAGTTAAAGGTTCTAGTGAGGAGGATAAGGTGATGTTTATGGTGATATCGGGGAGGTCCAATGGTGTCGGAATTAGGCCGGATTCTTGGCTTGGCCGGGATCCTGTGAGGGTTATTTGAGAGAAATTTGAGATATAAGGGTTATTTTGAGAAAAAAATAATTGTGTTAATTTAAGGGTGAGAATTGCAATGTATGAAACCAGGGGTGGGAACTGTAAATTCACCAAACCTTGAGTGGGAAAATGTCGTTTACTCTGAATTAAATCAATTATATGAAGGAGAAGGATTGAACATTGCCCCTGGACTACGCTCATCATTATAATTCTAGCTTGTAGAATAGGTTATTGAAATTGTGCAAGCCCAATTACCATCTCGTCATTTTATCTTCAATTTGCATGGGGTCCGCTGAAATAAGTAGCGAAATTGATACCAACCAATCAGTCAAATATCAATTGATATCGACTCTAAGTCTTGTCTCCTCAGTCTTAATTTCCAGGTAACAAATTTGGATGGAGAAACATCACTTTCCACGTTTTTTTTTTTTTTTTTTTTTGTCCATTTGAGTTAAGGAAAACATGAAATTTGGTAGAGAAAATGAGGAGTAGATTTAAAATATGAAAATTCATAAGAGAGGATTATATGTATATATATATAATTTAACTGGAGATATTATTTAAAGCTAGGAAGATAAGAGACAATATGAGTCATGAGCAATTAATAAGAATTGTACAGAAGTGTCAACAAAGATTTGCCAACAAGCATTGGATTATTCTAGAGGTCGACATTTGGGACTGAGTCTAAAAATCCGGTATTAAGAGGTCTGGTCCCAAAACAGGACCAGACCTAAAGAGGAGGGCTCGGTCCCTCCACTGGGCAGCCTGGGCCCAAATTTTTTTAAACATTTTTGTTTTAGTCCCTTGTACAATTACGTAAAACTCTCTATAAATTTTAAGATAAACATAAATTATAGAGGTTAAAAGAAAATTTTACAAAATTTATTAAAAAGAAAAATTTAAATTTTGATATTAATAAATTTTTTGGTAGTTTAAATTTAGTACTTAAAACTAATAATAAGTTTATATTCATTTTAATGGTAAAAACCAATGAAATAAAAGAATTTTTTTTTTTAAATTTCACTTATTACACTTACTAATGAAATAAAATCATAGTTATAATAGTTATTATCTATTATAACTAGTTTATAATCATTGTATTGAAATCATATTTAAAGATGAGTTCAATGGTATTTAAACATAGTCATGACAAAATTAAGGCAATTATGTTAAAAATTAAAGTTTTAAGATATTTAAAAATTTCGTCTTCTCAAAAAGATGTCTATGATTTGTAAAAGCAAGCTTGATAATACTTATAATACAACGTTTATAAGAAAACGAAAACCATCAATTAATCACAAACATTTCGACAAATCTAGTTATCAATCACATTAATTGTCAGATATATAATAAATGCCTCTTTAATCTCCAATTTGTTTTTGCTATAATCTCATAAAACTTTTGCTAAATATAAATATAATAACGTTTTAAGGAAAATTGTTTTAAAGATGGAAGAAAAATATGAGAAATATTGGTTAGATATTCCATTCTCATATGGATTAGGCCTTGTTGTAGATCCTAGGTTTAAATTACACATAGTTAACTATATAATTACTGAGTTAGACCAGCATTTAGGACATGATTATATGTCTTATTTGATTATCTCTGAACAAAAATTGGATAACCTTTTTTCTTTATATGAGAACAGGTACAATGAAAGTGGAAGTGGAACATTCAGGAGAGACGATCAGGACATGATGCAGACCTCTGTCAAGGATCAAGCAAATGGACGTATATGGAACATGGCGGAAGTAGCAGCTCCAGCTCTACATACATGGACCAAATGAGCTGAATCGCTACCTACAAGTGGACCTGTCCTTTATGACGATGAAACAGAAACGTGACATGGATATTCTTCAATGGTGTCGATTCCCCATTATAGCCTAAATAGCACGTGACATTTTATCTGTGCTGGTTTCTACAATTGCATCTGAGTCAACATTTTCAACGAGTGGTCGGATTGTTGAAGAAAGAAGATGTTCTTTAACCGATGAGATGATTGAAGTGATAACGTGTTTATGAGATTGGACTCATGTAGAAAGAAAACTACAACAGTACCCTGAAGATCCCGAACTACTCAAACTCTTTAGGAATACAGATTTGAATGATGTAAATTTTGTTGATGATGAAGATGAATAATTTAATAAAAAAATTTATTTAATTGTTTATTTGTGAAGCATGAATATGAATATTACATTTATGTTAAAATTAACTATTAATTTATTTATTATTTTTTAAAATTAATTAAACTTTTAGAAACTTACTAATCTATCCTTGAAAAATACTAAAAACCCCTTACAAAATTTTGTTTCACCCCTAAAATATAAAAAAAGATCAGGGAAAAAATTAAATTTTTAAGGCCCATAGGATCGGTCCTGGGCCCATAGGACCAGTCCTAGGGACTGGTCCAGATCCTAAAATTGCTCATGGTCCCAGGCCCGGGTCCGCTTGGGACCAGCTCTAGATTATTCATCTGCCATGAAGGCGCACTGGAAAAGTCTCAGCAAGTGGTGGATGAACAATTAATTCTAGGATTACCAATGGATAAACACGGCAGATACCCAAATGGAGTAATTAAAAGCTGCAATAACACTCCTGTCTGAAGCTTCTTCAATCAAGAGTAAATTGCTGCTTCTAAATACTTTATATTGGATGTTGTCTCATGATTTCAGTTTTGTACGTTCGTCTCACCATTTATTTATTAAGACTCGTCTAATGCCCGCTATAGTTAGTACTAGAAGCATTTTTTAACTTGCATATAGAAGAAAGAAACTAAAGAGAAACTTTTATATAGAAGAGAAATAAGGAAATTTTACTGAAAGGCTAAGCAAAAGCAAGAGATTGTGGAGGATGTAATTACACATCAACCACTAGCCATATGGAACAAGCCAAAAAGGGATCAAAATTCAAAGAATTTTATGGCTGGATAACTGAAAAACATAAAAGCTTGTATGAAACTGTTAAAAAATTTCTCCTCACTTTGGTTTCTTATATATACTGAAATATGATACGACAAGGAGGCTAGGAATAGCATTCTTCCTCATTGCTTGATCAATTAATTTTGCAGAACGGGTGATAGATTGATAAATGTGACATTAATGGAGTGCTGATACAAACATACAGTGAAATTTAACTGGCCATGCTTGTGGGTCGATCGTTACTTCAATTTCTGTTGAGATATTATTTCTCTGCAAGTTGTGTACGTTTGGGTTTTATATAAAAAAGGATATGAAAGGTTTGGGCTTAGTTGACCCACAATGGCCTTGGGCTTGGGCTTGCAAGTAGTCACAACTCACAAGAGCTCCCAAAATAAATAATACTATGTGCATTAACTAACGTGAACTAATCCAAATACTAACATTAAAAATTTGAAATTCCCAAAAAAAAAAAAATTTAATTTTCAATGTTAGTACTTAGATTAGTACACATTGGTTAGTGCACATAACATTACTCCCCCTAAAATATGACAATACATCTAACTTGTTATATGACAATACAAAGAGATACAAACTACAAAGTGTGCAAATGTTGCTAGAGATGGCGATTGATGTCACCAAACCCTTATAGGATTTAGGGCGAAAAAAAAAAAAATGGTCGATTCAATCCATTTCGGTATCAAATTTTGCTCCAAATCTGATTCAGAGTCTAAACGTACCAAAATTAGTTTAAAACAAATGTTGCATCATATAATAATAATAATAATAATAAAAAAAGTTATCTTGTTTAGGTTTATGTAAGTACTAAGTAGCATCTCTATTTAAAATTAAATTATGATAAAAGAAAATATATAACTCTAACTTGGGTTTGGGTGTCTTAAGTCTAAATTTAAGTATTATTACGATGGTTAACTCGTTCACAATCTCATCATAGTTCTCTTATATCTTTTAATTTCTTTGAGCATAGTTATATCACCATTCAGCTTAATATATTTTGCAATTAGGAAAGAAGACTTGGAAAAAGTCAACTCCGTAGTGCATAAAACACTATATATTATAAATTAAGTTTTAATTGTTGCGTCTTCCTTTATGTGCCAATGGCCATAATCCTTTATAAATCTTTTACCCTTGACGTTTACGGCTCTTTTATGAGGTGGCTAACACTTAATTTAACAAAATAATAAAAATGGCAGTAAACTTTGGCTTCGTCCAAGAGACAAATGTCATTGCTTGTTCCTTCTCCAATCAAAATTAATTAGCATGGGAGATTGCCTAAACTTGCAGTCACAAATATATTAAACCATTAATGGATGCTACGTATATCCTCATAATATTTCTTTGTTCTTAATTTATACAAGCATGACGGTCTACAATTCAGTATATTCAAAGAATAAGCTTTACAGTATTTGAATGAAACAGAAGTATTACATCATTTATAAATTCAACTCTTGAAGATTTATCATGTTTGAGTTTAAAAAAGAAAAAAATATTATAATAATCACAAAATTAATGTAATATTACTGTAACGAGTTTGCTTTGTCTAAGGTTTAATCATCTAATTCTTTGTCATGTATTTCACGGACATTGAAATCAGAGTCTCTTAGTGTATGTTGCACATAATATTTTCCCTCTACAAAAAAGACTTCGTTAGTTAGATATTCAGAAATGATTATTTTTATTAGATTAACATTTACATGTGAATCATAACTTATAGCTTTTTTTTTAAATGATCGGAGGTGTCTAGACCAACTTACGTGCACTTCAATTAATTCTTAAAGACCTTAAAATTATTTGCTGGGTAAGAGTTCTAATGGTTACCTTTATTAACACCCGAAGAGAGATTCAAACTCAGATTCTCTTGAATAATATATCTAAAAGTCTATATCGAACCATTTGGCTGTCCAGAGATAATTAATAACTAATAACTTCCCCGTATATAAACCTATGAATAAGTCAAAAAAATGAATTGCATAAATTTATATTGTTAAACATCATTACATAATCAAAGTAGAGAATGGTAGACACATGGCGATCGCAATTGATGGAGACTATCTAGAATGAATGGGACATGCATGAGCATTATAAGAAGATAATTTTTATTAATTAATTGATTAGCAATTTCATCATGAATGCAACAACCTATCAAATCAGATCGTTATAACTTGATTAATTTCTTCTTCTTCTTCTTGTTCTTCTTCTTTCCAATTAATCAATGACTGGTAAGCCATCAAAGTTTAAATTTTTAGCGAACAGATAAAAAATAAGTAATCAAACATTGACTTCTTATTTAAACGTTAACAAAGTACACAAAAATTATGTTTTTGGGACGTAAGGGATGTGTCGTAAAAGACTAATAACGCATCAAAAAATATCCAACACAGCATAGGAACCCATCAAAGTTGTAGCCGAGTCGCTTGGCATTTAACATCTATCCCAATACCAAACAATAGTGTCATGATAGTGTTTGTATACTTAACGCCATAAATGCTAGAGATAAAGATTGATGCCGAAATAATTAAGAGATAACATATCATACGAAAAGACCGTTATTGAATTGTTTCAAAATTGGAATATTAGATTATTTGAAAACCCTCATGTTTTTCAATACTTCATTAATATATAATAATAAAAAGTTGCCATTCTTAGGGCTGAAATAACATTTAAATGGTTTTCCTTTAAAATCCTAATCCAATAAACAAAGGGAAGGAAAAAATTAAACAATTATTAAAACAGTACCAAAACATCCAGAAAGTCACCAAACAGCCCTAAAAATTACAAAAAATGTTCAAACCCCCCTAAAAAGGACCTAAAAAGCTAAAAAATGTCAACCCTCGTGTTATAACATGAATTTTGTTCATTTGGGTTGTTTCAAAGTGCCCGCTCAAAATTCATTGCATTTCGACATTGTTGACACTATTCAAAGCTATTCAAATTGATGTTTCAAATTGGAACAATGTGCACATGTGAAACTGAGATTTTTCCAAAAAAATTATTATATTTGGAACTGAAATTATTTTAATCTAAGTTTATTATAAGATCATTAAATGAAGATGATGGAAGAATAATTAGAAATAAGGTAGTATTATAAGTAATGTTAGCCTTTCTCCACATCAAACACATTTTTCCAATTCCATACATGCTTTTCATAAACATATAAATCATAATAAACCAAACCCTAATTTTGCATATTACATTTATCGAAATAATTAAATTAATATTATCAAATGGGTATTAATTTATAAGATTAAAAATAAAAGAAACCTATAGAAACGGTATCCAAAAACTGTTTTAAAAAATATTTCAATTCCTTTTTACCAAACACGTTGTCATAAGATTTTTTTGTACCCTTTATTTTAAAAGTAAAAAAATAAATTTAAATTATACATCAAACAAGCCTTGAATTAAATTTTATAAACTCCTATCAATTATAACAACTGACGTACATGAACAGACTGTAAATAGCAAATTCCAAATTTTTTAATTAAGTTACTGATATTGTTGTAAAATTGAAACATAAATCTCTTACATTGATTGGATTGAATGAGTCATTATATACACTTAATACCAATACCAAACAATAGTGTCATGATAGTGTTTGTATACTTAATGCAATAAATTCCAGAGATAAAGATTGATGCTGAAACAATTAAGAGATAACTGAAGCTAAAGACAATAAGTGATACGAAAAAACCATCATCGAATTATATCAAGATTCAGATACTGGATTGTTTAAAAACTCTTAGATCTCTCAATACTTCATTAACATATAATAAGTAAAAAAAAAACTACCATTTTTAGGGCTGAAACAGGCTTTAAGTAGTTCCCCTTTAAAATCCTAATCCGAACAAACAAAGGAAATGAAAATAAAACAACTATCGAAACAGTACCAAAACATCCAGAAAGTCACAAAAACAACCTTAAAAATGATAAAAATGACCAAACCCCCTAAAAACGACCCAGGAAGGCTAAAAAATGACAACCCTCGTATTTACATGAGTTTTGTTTGTTTGGTTGTTTCAAAGTGCCTTGTCAAAATTCATTACATTTCGACATTGTCGACACTATTCAACCCGTGGGACCCTACATCGAAAATATTCAAATTGATGTTTGCCCCAATGCTAAGTCTAACGTGTCGGAACAATTTGTACATACCCTAAGATATTTGGAACTGAAAATTTTTCAATCTAAGTTTACTATAAGATCATTAGATGAAGATGATGGAAGAATAATTATTAGAATTAAGGTAGTAGTAGAAGTAATGTTAGCCTTTGAAGAAAAAGGAGTGAGTTTTGTGATGACAATTGAGTTGACTAGAAGAGTATGAGAGGGCCGGTGTCATTGTTAGGTGTAGAGAAGATGAGATGAGATTGCATTAATTTTATACATCCATATTTATAATTGTAATTATAATAAATCATAATAAACCAAACCATAATTTTGCATATTACATTTATCGAAGTAATTAAATGATTTATCGATTTATTAATATTATCAAATGCGTTTTTCATTTATTCCGAAATTGTTTTAAAAAACATTTCGATTCCTTTTTACTGAATACGTTGTCATAAGATTTTTTTTTTTATCTCTTATTTTAAAAGTAAAAAAAAATTAATTAATTAATTATACATCAACAAGTTAAAATTTTATAAACTCCTATCAATTTTAATATACATCAATTAACTGTAATTAGCAAGTTCGATTCCAAATTCTTTAATTAAGTTACTAATATTGTTTTAAAAAGGAAACATAAATCTCTTACATTGATTGGATTGAATGAGTTGATTATAACCACTCAAGATTCACAAAATGGTGTTTAATTAATGTATAAAGTGATTAGTTAATTAATTAAGTCGTGATCATGAAATATATTAATTAGACAGACGGTGCCGTCTTTCTTCGATATCTTACAAAGCCACAAGCTTTCACGTTAACATCCATAAAATTGTCCATTACATTAGCGTTACATAAGCTTTATCGATGAATTAATTAGTTTAATTAATTTAATTATTTTAACATTAAGATTTGTCAATGAGATCAATGTTTCTTAGCTAATAATCAGATTATCACAGGGCGGCAAAACACTGCTGCGTGTTTCCGGCCTAAAACGATGTGGATTGGAATATTTGACTCTTACATTTAATTAATTTTATTATTATTATTATTATAATAAAAAAATTAATCTTTGTCGAGATTCATGTCATCAATTAAATTAAATTAAATTAAAGGGTATATGTCATTTTCAAGGGTCGAACAATTTGCTTTTGGAATTTTTAAAGATCAACTCATCTCAACCGCTGGATTAATTAATTAATTTATTTTATTTTATGGTGAAAATTTAAGGGCCACTCTTTACTCAAAATTGTTTCTAGAAACATTATTGCTTCTGGAAATTGGGTTGTAAAGATCAACACAAATGAATTGATATTTCAAATATTTTTAAATTTAGTTAAAGGGTATATGTCATTTTCAAGGGTCCCATTCATTATTTCTTAATAAGATAGAAAGTTTCCCAAAGTGTCACCACATTCATATAATTAATTCATATCCTAAACTTCATTTAAAACAATTTCTTTTTGGGAAAATACAAATTTAAATCAATTTCGATCTGAAAAACAAGATAGAAAAATATTTAATCTGTTTAAATTGTGCATAAATTATGATAAAAAAACTTTATTGTAAATATCAAATGCTTTTACTTTTATTTAATGTGAAGTAGTGATAGAAAGAAATATAGAAAGTGTGTCCCCATGATAATAAAAAAAAGCACTTAAAAGAAAAGACAAAGATTATAAATAGATAGACAGGTAGATAGATATAAAATTAAAAGTAAGGTTCTAGAAGGGTAACCCTTTTTCAGCTTTAGCTTTTTCCCTTCTTTATTGTTGGTCCCTACTTGGTTGGCCACTTATGAAGTAGACAATTTCTTGTGGGCTCTTCTCATTAACCATACTTAGATTTTATGCCAAATAATACATAAAATTATATATTAAATTTATTTGGTGCCGACTTAAAATACTATTTAAAATTCATATCTCAATTCCTGTTAATAAGAGTTCATTTTTTTTTTTTTTAAATCACAGGAGATATTAAAGTCAGTTAACGTATACCTTAATTAATCTTTTAAAAGAATCAAGACGTTTATAGAAACTATAAATACATAACCTAAACCTTACACTCTCAAACATATGTAGGACGTGAAAGATATATTTAAATTAAAGTTGGAATTTAAAACAATAAGTAGTGAAATGGCCCCTCAGAAAATCAATTACTCTCAACCTCACTAAGTATATTAGTTTAATAACAAAATCCATCATGCAATAAACTTTTAGTTTGATTTTAATTTCAAGATAACATGAGTGTGAGTGAGAGTTGTGGCCACCACCATTAAATTTCATCGAGTTTTGTCATTGGGCGAATTATTCTTCAGTTTACTTGCAGGTCAATCACGCTGCCAAACTCTATCACTACTTTATTCTAGACTCTTTGTAGATTTTTCTTAGTTGAGGTGTTAAAATCGATCCAGATATTGTCCGTGAACCACAAATTCAACAACATGCATGTGTTTGAATCATTCAATATTTTAGGCATATGTCCTTTATTATATGCTACATCCATTGAGGTCACATGATTAATGAAAATTTAAGTAAATATGAATTGAGTGAGGAATGGGCATTCCTTATCCTTACTAGGAATTCAAGCAACTTGTTGCCCACAACATGCATATTCTTACCTTCTAGAACATTTACATCATGTTTCCAACCTCTTTTTATGCCTTACCATGTGATTTGACTCATATCGTACACTAGATTGTGATCCAACGATTGAGGTTGGGAAAAAAAGGTGTAAATGTGAAGACTAAAACGGTCGCGTATTACTTTAAGAGAGACGCAGTCGTTTTGATGTTAAGTGACCCAATCCTGACCATTCATCTTGACTTGATCCAACGGTTGTAATCTCACTATGGTTTTGGTAACGGTATTTAAGCAAGCAAGAATTTCTCTCTCTCTCTCTCATCTGATCGATCAAGTTTTGCTTCTAAAGATCAATTATAGCAGTGTTAGGGTTTATTCTTTAGCTTAATTGAAATCTCTGTAATTTGGAGTTGAGTGGTTAGGGTTAATCATTCAGGAAGGGTTGGTAATCTCTCGATTGTTGAGGATTCTAGGATTAGTCTCTCTAGGGTATTTGATTACGAGATTGGTAGCGATTAAGGGGATTATCAGGTTTGATTCTTTAAATCTGTGTAATCTATATACTCTCATTCATTATAGTACAATGAGCTTCCTCTGTTTTCAAAGCTTAACGTGGATGTAGTCTTTCCAATTCTTGGAAAGAAGAACCACGGTAAAATTATTCTTGTGTAATTGTTGTTCTTGTTTGGTTAAATCAAGTGTAGATTAGGGTGATAAATCGTTTCAAAAGGCTTAAATTATGTCGTGATTGACCCATATCGTAATATTAAGTATTATAATGTAAATGAAATCAGGTTAGAGAAGAGTATTCTTTTCCTAATTGAATTTCTTGGCTTGGATAAAGAGATGAAGAGGATTGACGTACACAACACAACTAAATAGAAAAAGTGCTTTTGTAAAGTGCTTGTTACAGCTGCTTCTTGTTATATATATCCTGCGTGGCTGCAACTCATTCTCCACTTTCAGAAAATGGAACTTCATTTTTTTTTTTTTTTTATTTGTCTTAACTGACATTATAATTAACCAGGTTTTGTAATATTATACTTTAATAACACCAATCTTGTTATATTACAGTATCCAGTAACGTTACTGTAACAGCCTTTAGCTCAAGTTTTCCTTTAAAGTTTAAACCCTGATCCTGGGATTACGAGGGGTAAATGTTAGTGTTACTGCCCCGAGAAAACAAAATTTATAAAATAAACAGGGTTATGTTATCATGTGGTTTTCTAAACATAGGGCACCATTATTGGGGGAAAATAATCATTGTTCGATGCTATTTATATCGAGATATTAAATTTATATACCGATTTGACGTACTTTAATTATACCGATATTTGGTCTTGACATCGGTAAATAACTCTTTTTCATTGATGATTATTTGAGATGAGAATTTTGAGATAATTTTTCAAAAAAACAAAACATTAGTGGAATAAAAATAGTCTATTATTACATTGGTTGTGATAATATCATAAAATCTGATGATTAAGCAAAGATGAGGCAACCTTAAAGTTACTGTAATAATATGTACACAAAGAGACAAAAAATCTGTGATCTGTACACAACCCAGTACTAATCCGATTCCCAACCACAGGTCAAGGTCATTGCCTCTACCTCTCTCTGTGATTATATATACATGGCTTCATATGTTCCCACCCTCACCCTTCTAAAACATTCTCAATTCATGATCCTCCTTCTTCCTTCCACTAACAATTTAACCACCAGTCAACCTTTTTTCTCTTCTTAATTTCTTGTTCATTACATATACATTATCTTTCTTCAAAATGATAGAACTTGCAGTCAGGAACTTGATTCCAGGCCTTCCTGATGAAATAGCCATGGAGTGTTTAATAAGAGTCCCTTATATATTCCATTCCAATATGAAATCAGTTTGCCACACTTGGCAAAACTTGCTCTCTAGCCTTTCATTTTATCAAGAAAGAATCAAATCTGGCACTGCAGAACAACTTGTCTGCCAAATCCAACCTCTTCCTTCTCCCACTCCACCCTCTCAGGAAGAAGAAGAAGAAGAAGAAGAAGATTCAACTCTTGTTGTTTCTGAGTTTCCAAGACTCGGAAACATCAAGAAAGAAGATGAAGACCAACAGCAACAAGACCACCACCACCACCACCACCGTCATCAACAACAACAAGTTCAAGAGATTAACAACACCCCACTTCAATATGGTCTCAGTATCTACAACTACAACAATCAAACATGGCAAAGGATAAGGCCAAACTTTGGTTCAGGTAATAATAAAACATGGGGAGTTCCAATGTTTTGTCAGTGTGTTACACTTCAATCTTGTGGAAAGTTATTGCTTTTAGGTGGTTGGGACCCTACAACTCTTGAACCAGTTCCTGATGTGTACGTTCTTGACATGGTTAAAGGCCCCAGCTGGAGGCGTGCAGCCCCTATGTTAGTTGCACGTTCTTTCTTTGCGTGTGCGGTGGTTGGGGGGAGTAAAGTTTTTGTAGCAGGAGGGCATGACAATCAGAAGAATGCTTTGAAATCAGCAGAAGTTTATGATGTGGAGGCTGATGAGTGGAGGATGTTGCCTGAGATGGAAGAAGAAAGAGATGAGTGTCAAGGGATGTGTTTGGATGGTGATGATAGATTCTGGGTTGTGAGTGGTTACGGCACTGAAAGCCAAGGGAGATTCAGGGATGATGCCGAGTGTTATGATCCTGCAACTGGGATTTGGTCTAAAATTGATGGGGTTTGGCCATTTCCTAGTATTAGCCCCAGAGGCACCACAACTCCAATTGCTTCTAATAATAGTACCAGTGGAAAGCAATGTCAGTGGCTGTGGTTCTTGTCAAAAGAGCAACAAATATTGCAGCAACAACATGGGGGGGTAAATTTGATTGCAAAAGAGTATGAAGGTAAGGAGAGGAAGGTGAGTTCAATTGTTGGACTTCCCAATACTATTGTTGGGACATCTCCATGTGTTAGTGTGACAAGGCTTGGAGATTGTGCCAAAGGTAATAATAAGGGTGAGCAGAGGGTGTTTGTGATGACTGGAAATGGAAGTAGAGGAACATCATCATCATCATCATCATCATCATCGTCATCATCGTGCAGTGAATGTGAAGGAGAAGGGGCTTTCATAATGGAGAGAGATAATAGGAATGGTAACACAAAGTGGACTCATGTGCACATGCCTGCTGGCTTTTCTGGCTTCCCATACTCTGCTTCTCACATCCTTTTCTGAAAAACTTAAAAGACATTTTGGTTTGTTTTAGTAAGTGAGAATTAAGATAGATTAAGAGAGAGTTAAGTTAGGTTAGCAGTTAATTATATCATCTGAGTGTTTTTATTAGAGATGAGGAGATGTATTATGCCTTCAAAGTTTTGTGCTTTTTGGATAGTAAAATATAATAGATGGAGATGGAGCCTCTTTTGGCACTTTTTCTTATCAATTATTGAGCCATGTAGTTGACCGTTCTCAGTTTGATTATCTATTGCTATTAGACATAAATTCTGGGTCAGGTGGTGACCACAATGCTAATGTCTTTAGTTTTGTTTAAAAAAACACCGAATAATACTAACTTTTGGTAAAGTTTGAGCTGGGTATATTTCAAGTAGTTCAAATGTTACATATATAATAATGGCATTTTTGCTTCACATCTAATAAACTAATATCTAGGAAACGCTTCATTTAACATTATCCAAAGAAATGTAAGCTACTTGGAAGCTTATCAACAAGATCAACGGAAGGTGAAACAAGAGAAGAATAAAGAAGTAATGATATGACATTCACACAGAAAAGTCTTCTATGCATTCTGAAAGTCGTCACATAAGACATCTGAAAAACGCATTTTGAGAAACTTTTGTCCAATCTATTACTAATCAATTATAGTATATTATATTAAAGTTGTGACATGATGCTGGAAACTTTTCTCATATTCTTCAACTATACAAGATGACTCTGTTTTGCAATGGCCAGGCATCTAAAATTGATGGAATGGCAGGAACAGGATGGAGATGGGATACAAATGCTTTTTCATTTATCAGATGAAAACCACAATAGTTATAAAGGATCAGCAGCAATATAGTAAAGTGAACTACCATATCTAAATTGGAATTCTTTTGCATTTATCTTACAACATGAATATTTTTGGTGAGTTGTATGAACAACTTGAAAAGTAATTAAAAGAGAAAAGAATCATAATAAATATAATTTTCTACACATGAAATTAACAAATTCCAGGATGATGAACAGAACCCCGAGCCAGCTGAATTGGGTGTACCACCACCACCACCACCAATACAAGATGAGCAGTGACACCAATACAAGATGTACAAATTCCAGTAATTTCCACTCAAAGGATTTGCCAGTCATCCTCGTGTGCATTGCCGTCCGAATCATTCATGGGCACTACACCCAAGGAATCATCCTCTCCAACCCCACCAGTATCATCGAAGACATCACCGTGGTTGACTGGTTTTTTAAGGGTTTGAGTTACAGTGAATAAGGGAGCGCCATCTGATTCATC